>NC_053399.1:20817795-21149938 GCF_905171765.1 Bufo bufo | reverse complement strand
GCGTGAAAAACGCTGAATATAGAGCATGCTGCGATTTTCACGCAACGCACAAGTGATGCGTGAAAAACGCTGAATATAGAGCATGCTGCGATTTTCACGCAACGCACAAGTGATGCGTGAAAATCACTGCTCATGTGAACAGCCCCATAGAAATGAATGGGTCGGTATTCAGTGCGGGTGCAATGCGTTCAACTCACGCATCGCATCCGTGCGGAATACTCGCCCGTGTGAAAGGGGCCTAAGAATTGTGTAATGCTGCAGCCTGCAGTGTAAAGAATGGAGGTTTCATTCTGTTTCTTATGGCAACGCTCAGACTTTAGGCTCTTATTTTATAAGAGGAGGGGAGCGTCCTATACGCTGCTGTGTGCGTGTAATTATTCATGGAGGGGATGCAACACTGACCTGCGGAGCTCCTCCTCTTTCCCTTTCAGCTGCGCCATATCCACTTTGAAGGCGAAATTAATCTGAATGAGCCTGAAAGACAAGAATGCGGCAATCAGCACAATACACAGACACCGCTGCTCTGACATCGTCTGACCTTACACCTGGCGGAATAATACTACTATTCAAATGCTATCTGTTGCTCCCTTAAAGGGAATCTGTCAGCAGTTTTGAGCACACTAAACTGAAAACAGCACTAGACAGGGGCTGGGGACAGCAGTACAAACATACTTTTGTGTAGAGCTGTTATCATCAGGAGTAGTGTGAATATTAAGTTTTCTTCAACCAGGTTCTGGTCTTTGATTGCCCAGGAGGAGAAGCTTCACTGAGACGTGCTCTCTCGTTGAGCTGTTGACAGCCCTCCTCCATGCTCTGTGTGACAGCTGTAGCACCCAATCAGATGTCTACTATAGATGTCACTCAGAGCAAAGGGGAGGGGCTCTGAACAGCTCAATACAAAGAGTACTTCGTGGTGGCCCCGCCTCCTGGACACTCTAGGAGAAACAGGGGCATTGCGATTACACTTAGAGGCTCTGCTCTCTCTGCAACGCCCTCTGCACTTTGATTGACAGGTCCAGGCAGGCATTATGATGTTTTTACTGCCTGGTCGTGTAATTGAAAGTGCAGACAGCGTGGCAGTTTCAGAAAGAACAAAGGCGCTAGGTGTAATGGCAACGCCCCCATTGCTCCTAGAGGCTCATTTGTATATATGAAAACATCATATTTCTCAGCAATGCAGGCACATATGAACATGGGACCAACACAGATGCCTTCAGCTGCCAAGTGCACATGTAACAGGTCAGCCAGTGTCATAGGTACAAAACTGCTGACAGATGCCCTTTAATGCATTTAATATAATGGTTCATTAACGTGTGATCGATGGACGTTCTGAGAATAGGTTATCAGTATAGAACACATGGACAAACCCTTTAAATTCTCCTCGTATTTTAAGTATACAGCTCCTATCTTTCCTATCTTTACCTGTGTGTCAAGACTATAAGGAAAGTTGTTGCATTTTTTTATATTTTAGAATAAAGCAATAAAAAAAAATTGATTGCAAAAGTAGAGAAATCCTCTTAAAAAAAGTTTATGGAGGGGGTGGAAAGAAGGTCAGCTGCTGTGCTCATGGCTGGGAAAGAAGGTATATCCTATGCTAGTCACAACACCCCCTGCACTGACCCTGAACAATGCCGTTCACACCAAGCCCCCGCCCCACAATGCGAACCAGATAATGAGAACCAGTCCCTTCTCATAGAAAATACCAGCCAGTGACCGTTTGACAATGTTAGCCAGTCCCCAAATACCTTAAAATGCCAGATAGAGTTCCCCCCCGAATGTATTCCAGCCAATGCCCCACCTTACGGTGCCAACCACCATCAATCTCTTTACAGAGTTTTCTTGCCACTCCTGTGCACTGTGACTTCCCGCAATTTGACGTATTAGTATGTCATGCTGATCGGGCAGGTGCGCGCCCGATCAGTGCAGTAACCAACAGCCGGGCCCTCGCTGTATCATCAATGCCGGCGGATTAACCCCTTCTAGCCCTGACTGCGACATAGAAGGTGTTTGCGGTGGGTAAGGGTCTTTATCGGGTCCCTGCGCTGCAGTGGCGGGGACCCGATGGGTGAGAAGGCATAATAAATGTATTTACAGCCTCTAATACAGGAGACCTGAACATCCGTAATGTAAAAAATAATCCAGTGTGTAAGAGTCATCTCACTTACTGAACACTGACAAGTTTTTCGCACTTGGGGTCATCGCTGGTCTTGTCCGTCACCCTGACCCCTGCGCTGTCCACGCACCAGCACAGGTTGGAATCCTCGTCGCATTGCTTTGCTTTGAAATCTCCGCTTTTCTCGCACTCTGGATCGTAGACATTGTCAATCTCCACCTTGCTCCGTCCTGGATGACTCCGTCCACTGCGGCTCTTGTGCAGCATCTCGAGATGCATCAGACGACACTTGGGTGTCACTTGAAGAAGCAAATGAATGTAAAAAAAAATCATTGTGGAGAAACAATTATTTCTGATGTAGCAAGTTAAAATGATATCACACTGGGCCCTCAGTATTACTACACCCATCCTACAAAGATGTTTGTGTTACACATTTTTAATACAGCAGCGGTGACATCACTGAGAGAATGCAGCCTATCCATTCACTAGAGAGTAGCGGTGACATCACTGAGAATGCAGCCTATCCATTCACTAGAGATCAGCGGTGACATCACTGAGAATGCAGCCTATCCATTCAGTAGAGATCAGCGGTGAAATCACTGAGAATGCAGCCTATCCATTCACTAGAGAGTAGCGGTGACATCACTGAGAATGCAGCCTATCCATTCACTAGAGAGCAGCGGTGACATCACTAAGAATGCAGCCTATCCATTCACTAGAGATCAGCGGTGAAATCACTGAGAATGCAGCCTATCCATTCACTAGAGATCAGCGGTGACATCAGTGAGAATGCCGCCTATCCATTCACTAGAGAGCCGCGGGCAGTGGATATATATATTACAGTGGACTTACATTGCTTGCAGTTGACCGTCAGGTTGTCATATCCTCTGAACACGGCCTCGCACGTCCCGCAGCGGTTCAGGTGACAGGTGACATACTCATTGTACTCACATGAAGAATCCTCACAGACCTCATCATAGTCACAGTTCTCATGAGCAGGAAGAGCGTCTGGGCATTCGTCATCTGTGAAGGGAAAGTTAAGGGCTGCATTATACACTATCCCCTGTAATATGAAATGTCCGGTGTGATATTCGTGCAGGTCCAGCGTATATTATCCAATAACTAGGGTGACGTATACAATACCAGACTAATATTACATGCCTCGTAATATCAAATATCAGGCTGCAACATAAAAAATGAGAAAGCTCTGTGAAATGTCAGGGAGCAGAATACAATATCAGTGATATGTCAGCATATCTGCTATGGGGAATCCCAAATGTCCAACTATAGCCCTAATTCCAAAAAAGATGGGGCGCTGTGTAAAATGCTAAAATGGAATGCAATGATTTTATTCCCAAGAGATCGCGGAGCACATAGATGCTTAAACATTTTACCATTTCATGAGAAAATTAACTCATTTGGAGCTTGATGGCAGCAATGCATCTACAAAAAAGTTGGAACTGGGTCAGGTCTACCATTGTGTAGCATCTCCTCCAGTCTGGCAAGTGAGGAGACCAAAACAAGCCTCAATATGTTAAACAGTAAGGCTAGTTTCACACTTGCGGCAGGACGGATCCGACATGCTGTTCACCATGTCGGATCCGTCCTGCGGCTATTTCGCCGTGCCCCCGCTCCGTCCCCATTGACTATAATAGGGGCGGGGGCGGAGCTCCGGCGCAGCACGGCGGAAGCCGCCGGACTAAAAAACCTGACATGCAGTAATTTTAGTCCGGCGGCCTTAAGCCGTGCACCGCCGGAGCTCCGCCCCCGTCCCCATTATAGTCAATGGGAACGGAGCGGCGGCCCGGGGGCACGGCGAAATAGCCGCAGGACGGATCCGACATGGTGAACAGCATGTCGGATCCGTCCTGCCGCAAGTGTGAAAGTACCCTAAATCTGGGCAAAAATATATACCTACAATGTTGTTTACAAACAAACAACGACAAAAGGCCCAAAATGATCATAAATATAGTTCATTTTATTACAACAAATTCATGACATATAATGTACACAATGAAAAAAAAATAGCAGGGAACACCAGCAGAAAGGCAATGCCAAAATCCACTGGCCTATGCCGCTATCACCCACCAATAGTTGTTAAAGATGTGAAGCACAACTAAGTTATGAGTGCATGCATGATCAAATCAAAAAAGTAATAGGTTTGGCCCAATATAAGAAGAAGCTAAAAATGTAGCATATAAGAATATCACACTAAACGTGTACAAATCCCTAAAAAGAACAAAACTCTAAGGTGAAACCTATCACTCAATAGAGCCAATAGCCAAAGACCGAGGTACAGCAAAGGCTAAATATAAGAGCAGGAGAAAAAGTAAATCCCCCAAAAAATAAAAGTGAAAGACCCTATAGTAAAAGGGTGAAATGGGCCAAGAAAATAGTTGTAATCAGATCAATGTATACCGCAGGACATGATGGGGAGGGGGGGGGGGGGGGGGGGGGTGAGAAAAGCAGCGCAGGTCAGGATAGGAACCTTGACACGCGTTTCGCCTCAGATTACAACTATTTTCTTGGCTCATTTCACCCTTTTACTATAGGGTCTTTCACTTTTTTTTTTTTTTTTGGGGGGGGGGGGGGGGGGTACTTTTTCTCCTGCTCTTATATTTAGCCTTTGCTGTACCTCTGTCTTTGGCTATTGAGTGATAGGTTTCACCTTAGAGTTTTGTTCTTTTACGTTTAGTGTGATATTCTTATATGCTACATTTTTAGCTTCTTCCTATATTGGGCCAAACAATTATTGATATTACTTTTTTTGATTTGATCATGCATGCACTCATAACTTAGTTGTGCTTGACATCTTTAACAACTATTGGTGGGTGATAGCGGCATAGGCCAGTGGATTTTGGCATTGCCTTTCTGCTGGTGTTCCCCGTTATTTTAATTTTATTGTGTACATTATGATAGGTCATGAATTTGTTGTAATAAAGTGAACTATATTTATGATCATTTTGTCGTTGTTTGTTTGTAAACAACATTGTAGGTATATAAATAATGAGGAGACCAATTGCAGGAGTTTTGGGAGAGGATTGTTGTCCCATTCTTGTCTGATGTAGGATTCTGGCTGCTCCACGGTCCTGGGTCTTCTTTGCCAGTTTTTTCGTTTCGTAATGTGCCAAATCTTTTCTATTGGTGAAAGGTCTGGACTACAGGCGGCCTGTTCAGCACCCGGACTCTTCTGCTGTGAAGCCATGCTGTTGTGGAGGGTGCAGTATGGTGTGGGGGGTTTCAGCATTGTCTTGCTGAAATATACAAGGCCTTCCTTGAAAGAGAGGGTGTCTGGAGCACATGTTGTTCTAGAACCTCTATACACTGTTCAGCAATGAGAGTGTGTAAGCCGTCCACGCCCTAGGCACTAATGCATGCTGCCCCATACCATCACAGACGTGCAGATAAGCTGGATGGTCCCTCTCCTCCTAAGTCCGCATGACACAGCGTCCGTGGTTTCCAAAAGGAATTTAAAATTTTGATTCATCTGATCACAGAACAGTTTTTCATGTTGTCTCAGTTCATTCCTAGAGAGTACGGAGACGTTTCTGGATCGTGTTGACATATGGCTTCTTCTTTGCAATAAGCTTTAACTTGCATTTGTGGAACTGTGTTCACAGACAATGATTTCCAGAACTGTTCCTGAGCCCATGCAGTAATTTCCAGCACAGAATCCCACCTGTGCCGCCTGAGGACCCCTAGATCACAAACATAGTACTGACCGTCCCCAGATTCTCTGTATCTTTTCTATTATGTACTGTATTAGATGGTGGGATATCCAATGTCTTCACAATTTTATGTTGAGCAACATTTTCCTGAAATTGTCCCATAATTTTTAGATGCAGGTTTTTTTGCAGACTGGTGAACCTCTGCCTCTCTAACACGCTTTTATACCCATGACTATGCAACTTAGGTGCAAATTGCAACTTACTTTCACAGTTACTTTTCCAGCCATTTTTTTTGCCCCCGTCCCAACTTATTTGAGATACGCTGTTGCCAAATTCTAAAGGAATTGGGCTACTTTCACACTTGCGCTATTTTCCCCGTATTGAGATCAGGCGGAGGATCTCAATACCAGAAAAAAAAAACGTTTCCTCATGCATTCTGAATGGAAAGAGATCCGCTCAGGACACATCAGGCAGCATTACGTTTTGTGATCGGACAACAACAACGGATCAGTCACTGTAAACAATGCAAGTCAACAGTAACGGAGCCTAAAAAACCGGATCCATCACCCATCGACTTTCAATGTATCTAGTGACAGATCCATTTTTTTATTTCACACAACCGCGTCCTGATGTGCAAAATCAAAACGGATCCATTTATTTCTGGTATTGATATCCTCTGCCGGATCTAAATACCAGAATTAACAACGCACGTGTAAAAGTAGCCTCATTTTTTTATTTTTTTCACTTTCATCATCTGATATGTGCTCTGTGATCTAATGTGAATAAAATACAGGTTTATGAGATTTCCAGATGATTGCATTCCGTTTATACTTACATTTTACACAGCGCCCCAACTTTTTGGGAATTTGGATTGCATACTATCAAATAGTCAGGAAGCATTATGGATCCACGGCCCACGCCATCAAGTACATGATACAATGTCAGACTGCTGTATATAAGGACTCAGGGCGTACAGTACAATATCAGGTGTACATATAGATGTTTGGCCTATGGTATGCAATGGCATGTAGTCCGCCTGTACTATCGAGCATCAGGAAACAGTATATAATATAAGAGGACAGTATAAACAATGTAACATCAAATGTCAGGATGAGGATAAAACTACATGGCCCAACGTCTGTGAATTCTTTATATAAAATACATCTAAGGCTACTTTCACACTAGCGTTTCTATTTTACAGTATTGAGATCCGTCATAGGGTCTCAATACCGGAAAAAAAACGCTTCAGTTTTGTCCCCATTCATCGTCAATAAACGTAACTGAACGGAATGCTTCAACATGCATTCCGTTCCGTTCTCATACCGGAGTGCGGTTTTCTTTCCGTCATGGGATGTGGAGCAAGACACAATAGAAAACGGATCCTTCCCCCATTGACTTTCAATGGTGTTCATGACGGATCCATCTTGGCTATGTTAAAGATAATACAACCGGATCTGTTCATAATAGATGCAGAAGGTTGTATTATCAGTAACGGAAGCGTTTTTGCTGAACCCTGCCCGATCCAGCAAAAATGCAAGTGTGAAAGTAGCCTTAACTGCTTGGAGTGTTTTAAACTGCAGCGTTACATCAGCAATCAGGTCAGCCTGTGTTATCAAATGCCTGGTGCAGTGTACAATGTGAGACCGCAACATATAAAAGCAATCCACTAACTGGAACCAGTGTACAAATCTACCTACCTGGTACTGTGGAGACCCCCGGCAGAGACCCCAGGAGCAGCAGACAAAACCCAAAGCAGTAGTACCTTCTTGTGTCCATGGAAATTCATCAGAAGCACAGAGCCCCCGTCCAGCCCTCTGCTGGGAGCGTCTCACCTACAGAGGGTTCCACTTGGCTGGAAACAGGTTTAAGCATTACCCCCTCCTCCAGGGAATGATTGTGAGGACACATATATTATACTGTGGAAATATGGCTACCGGTGACATTGAAATCACTGGGGCAGCAACAAGCAACATAATAATAAAGTAGGAAACATTATATCCACTACTATATATAACTTATACTACATCAACCTCTAAACATTGTTATTCTCCAGAGCTGCACTCACTGTTCTGCTGGTGCAGTCACTGTATACATACATTACTTATCCTGAGTTATATCCTGTATTATACTCCAGAGCTGTACTCACTATTCTGCTGGTGCAGTCACTGTGTACATACATTACATTACTTATCCTGAGTTATATCCTGTATTATACTCCAGAGCTGCACTCACTATTCTGCTGGTGCAGTCACTGTGTACATACATTACATTACTTATCCTGTACTGATCCTGTTACATCCTGTATTATACTCCAGAGCTGCACTCACTATTCTGCTGGTGCAGTCACTGTGTACATACATTACTTATCCTGTACTGATCCTGAGTTACATCCTGTATTATACTCCAGAGCTGCACTCACTATTCTGCTGGTGCAGTCACTGTGTACATACATTACTTATCCTGTACTGATCCTGAGTTACATCCTGTATTATACTCCAGAGCTGCACTCACTATTCTGCTGGTGCAGTCACTGTGTACATACATTACATTACTTATCCTGTACTGATCCTGAATTACATCCTGTATTATACTCCAGAGCTGCACTCACTATTCTGCTGGTGCAGTCACTGTGTACATACATTACTTATCCTGTACTGATCCTGAGTTACATCCTGTATTATACTCCAGAGCTGTACTCACTATTCTGCTGGTGGAGTCACTGTGTACATACATTACTTATCCTGTACTGATCCTTTTTACAGTAGCCATGGGGGAGAAGGGGGGGGGGGGGGGATTTTAGCCGTTTATACTTGTTACCTACAGGAATAAATTACTCAATGTGGATTTGAAGCTCTCCCATTTATCCTCAGTATTATTATGTGGCAGTAGCTGCTCCCAGTCTATGCCCTGAGATCCTGCCTGTTTCAGGTGAATGAAATTCATCCAATTTTAACACCATTTTCAACAGCCATGAAAAACGGATGCAAAACGTCCAGAAAATGGATGCACAAGAGGTTAAAAAATGGGCATGAAAAACTGAAAGTGTGTCCATTTTTAAAGGTAGTTTTTTCACGGCCGTGTGCACGCAGCCTTAGCCTCTCCCCAGGTTTGCTGTACTTCTGCGTGATGCCAGCTGCACATTTAGATCCAGAATCTGGGCTTCCAAATATGCAACATGCTTGTATCCAGTGCAAAGGTTTTCACCCAGCATTCCAAGTCATACATACATTACACTTAGTAGCTCTGTCCATGGAGCATCTTTAAATGGGGATGAACAGTATGAACAGTACGGAAAAAAGCAAAAAAGTGCCGCCCGTTCCGTGCATTGGGGACCGCAAATTGCGGTCCCCCAATGCATGGGCACCGTTCGTGTGACTGGTGCAGATGGATGCAGACTCTTTCAACTTGAATGGGTCCGTGATTCGGTGTGGAAGCACGGGCCGAAATGCCACGAAAGCACTCCGCATTGCATTTTTGTTTTGGTGTACACTTAGATGGAGTATAGCACCTATAGTTGAGCATATTAATAATTACTTAATAAAAGTTAAAGGGGTTTTACCATTACATACAATGGGGGGCATATTACTAGGATATGCCCCCATTGTCTGATAGTTGCGGGGTCCCAGAGCTACGACGACAACGGAGCGGTGAAATTAATAGAGGGGGCACTGCGCATTAGCAGCCGCCCTCCATTCATTTCAATGGCGTTGCCAAAAATAGCCGAGCGCTCCCATTCACTTGTACGGGAGCAGCGCTTGGTGGTGGCCGGACCCCGGGGTCCTCCAGCCACCACTCTGCCCACTCCGTTCTCCTTGTAGGTGAGGGGTCCCAGAGGCGGGACCCGCACCTATCAGACAATGGGGGCATATCTTAGCGATAGGCACCCATTGTATGTGATGGGAAAACCCCTTTAAGTTCTAAATATTCATGCCCTCTGTGCGATTGAAATTCCTAGAATCAAGCAAACAAGGCAGAAGGAAAATCTATCAAACCTTAGTTTCTTGCTCCTTGTGTTAAACTGTGCACTTTCCTGTAAATTGTCATTTTTCTGTCATTTTGCAGCAAAACCTCGCCAGCAGCTTCTGTGGCTTAAGCTCAAACAGCAATCAGGCCACAGGTGAACACCAGGTAGGTTGTTTTTTTTTTTTTTTTTAACCTTTGCTAAAAACTTTAATCACACACCAAACTGACAATGCGCCCAAACAACATGACAATACCACCGTGATCATAGAATATGGCCCAGTGCAGACCTACAAAGGAGTCAACAGGGCATTATGCAGACACATGCATTCCTGACCAGTGAAGCTTGCTATCTAATTTAACTCCTATAAACACACAAATCCCCGAGGCGATGCTGCACCCGGTGTGACCAGATCTACGGATGTTTGTATAGACCCAGGGGTGTCAATCAAAGTGCTGGTAAAGGACTGGCAGCACATGACAGGCACCACCAGCACCAATAAACATGGCCGCCACTACACGATTTTTGCAATTTGTCTCCCGTGGGGAAAGGGATCTGGCGTCATGTGGTACATTTAAATGAGAGAAATTTTTGTAGTTTATGTCTTGCAAAAATGCCTCCTTTCCAACCACTCAGCTGCTGGGTTGCTACAGTGTATCAGTGCAGAGTCACAAACAAGAAAGCAATTTGTGATGCTCTCTTTACCTCATAGATACATTGTAACAAACGCTCAGCTGTGAGCAGGACCAGGTTAGGATAGATAAAAAAAAATCCCCCCTCCAAAGCAAAATTAGGATAAAACTGAGATTTTTCTTTTTTTTTTTTACAAATTAGAGAGCTGCAAACCTGCAACCCCCTCCCCCACAAGGGATTTATTGAATACTATATACAGAGGTGACTGTACAGACAGGCGGGGACTAGTCCTCCAGTAACAGGTCCAGCTCCTCCAGGGGAACTCGCACTCTCAGTTCCTTCTCCGTCATTAAATCAACGATTTCTTGCAGCTGATCCGGGAAATATTCAACAGCGTCCAAATATAATACCTGCCAGCGAGAGAGGAGGAGGAGAGGGTTACTGGGGAAATACTGCAGAGAGGTCACGCCCCACAGGACCCCAAATATAAGACCTGCCAGCGAGAGAGGAGGAGAGGGTTACTGGGGAAATACTGCAGAGAGGTAACCCCCCACAGGACCCCAAATATAAGACCTGCTGGTGAGAGAGGAGGAGAGGGTTACTGGGGAAATACTGCAGAGAGGTAACCCTACCCCACAGGACCCTAAATATAAAACCTGCTGGTGAGAGAGGAGGAGAGGGTTACTGGGGAAATACTGCAGAAAGGCCACCCCCACAGACAAGCGCTTCCGCCAGAGAGGAGTAGAGGGTTACTGGGGAAATACCGCAGAGGTCACTAGCCCTCCACCATCCCCTGCCCCTCCGTCCTTGGTAATACAAGTCACTGAGAATTTAGATTGCTCAGTGGGCTGGGGGAGAATCTTCACTCGTGTAACTTGGGTACTGGATCCACATCTGCTGTGATTTTTGGTGGAACTCCCCATTCAGCTGTTGGGTTCAAGGAATCAACTATAGCTCACCTTTGCCCAGGGACAGCTTTGTATGGCCTTGTAGAACAGCCCACGGCTCCTGTCCTGATGCCCCTGAGAGACCTAAAATACAACAAAAGGTCATCAAGAAATGATTGCAGCTCTGGAGTATAATACAGGATGTAACTCAGGATCAGTACAGGATAAGTAATGTATGTACACAGTGACTGCACCAGCAGAATAGTGAGTGCAGCTCTGGAGAATAATACAGGATGTAACTTGGGATCAGTACAGGATAAGTAATGTATGTACACAGTGACTGCACCAGCAGAATAGTGAGTGCAGCTCTGGATTATAATACAGGATGTAACTCAGGATCAGTACAGGATAAGTAATGTATGTACACAGTGACTGCGCCAGCAGAATAGTGAGTGCAGCTCTGGAGTATAATACAGGATGTAACTCAGGATCAGTACAGGATAAGTAATGTATGTACACAGTGACTGCACCAGCAGAATAGTGAGTGCAGCTCTGGAGTATAATACAGGATGAGGGCTTTACGGACCGGAAAATCGGCTACAGCCGCGACCACGTGCATGAGCCTTGAGGATCAGTACAGGATAAATATGAGTATAATGGAGGATGACTAGTGACAGTAATCAGTCATCGGATGTGTGCTGCCCCCTTCATTACATGTCACTGCTGTATGAACACTGTAATGATTCCCTTACCATAAAACGTAAGTACATCCTCCAGAGCAGAAGACAGCGCGATCCTTGGTCCGTGGCCAGTCCACGCTCATACAGAACCTTGATGCGATTGGACAGGCCTGTCTCCGGCATGACGACGTCTATGTGTCCTGTCCCCCCCCTGGAAATCACAGAGTATGTTAGAAAGTTGCAGAACTTTTCATTACACATCACCAGATAGCGGTCAGTAAGGGGCAGGATTTCTATATCACCTCTGCACCGATTCCAAAAGCTTTTTCCTTCCCTCTTCTGCCTGGATAGCAAACAGATACGGCTCCAGGGCGTCGGTCGCCCTCCTGATGCCGTCTACGAACCTCCGGGTCTTGTTGGCGTTGTGAGATTTGCCCTCGGACTGGATGTACGACTTCCACAGGGTCACGTTATGGGGGTACAAGCGCAAAGCGTCCATTAGGGCTTCCCTGAGCGGAGCGCGTGGGTAAACACAGACCTTCGCGTGGTACTTCAGTAAGTTAGTGTGCATTACGGTGACTGCTTGCAGAGGGCTCCAGGAGCCTGGTGCCTCATCACATGCCCCAGCAGGGGGCGCCAGCGAGTCAGAGACCTGACGAAACACTGCAACAGCAGAGTCTATTCCTGCGGTGAGATACTGAAACAGAGCGAGGCAGCCGGTTACAGTGACCAAAGCAGAGTCTACAGGGAGCTTCAGGGAGTCTTCCAGCGCCCGCTCATACGCTTTCCTTGCTTTTAATATACTGACAGCAGGAACTGGCCCTTTAAACGGCACATAAATGGAGCTGTCAGCAAGGCTGGTAAGGACGTGGAGGGCACGGGAGCCGGCTTCATGCCCTGGCTGGGCCCCCACCTCGGCTTCCAGCTCTGCATACAGTAACGACAGGCTTCGTAAAGCCTGGTCCTTTAACCCTTGGCTGCCTGCAAGTCCAATGGCGGCATCAAACACCTTCCTGGCCTCCTCTGTGCTCCCCAGCAGCCACTCCAGCAGAGCGTACTGCTTCCACAGTGCCAGGCTGTTCCGGTTCACTGTCTCTTTAAGAAGTCCTTTTGCCAGCCTCTTGCTCCTTTTCCCTTGCGATTTCAGCTTTTTCTTGTTTTTCTCCTCCAGGCACCGAACTACCTAAAAATTAAAAACCAAAGACGTCACTGCCCTATAAAATTCAATTCTCTTCCTGTCCTTGCTTTTAAAAAAATGGCGCAAGTAGGCCACAGTAGACCCATGATTATATTATTGCTTACATACGGATGCACAAAACTCGTCCTGATCCCATCCTACTAACACAGCTGCAGGGCATGTTACAGTGTGTCAGAGCACTTTCTTCTAAACAAGCTCTGCAGCTGTTCCAGTTAGACATGACCGGGAGGACACAAGGATGTTTTCATTCACTGACAGCAAGCCTTACTTTCCAAAATAACCTCTAGTACCTTGGTTATTTCATACTGAAGCCACAAGACAGAAAGCTTTATCTTCTGCTCCGCAGTGACGCAGGACATGGCAGCCTGGAAGACGTCTTGTATGAAGCGTTCACCTTCCTTACACTGTCCGATCTGCCCTCTGCCCCTGCTCATAGTATCAAGATGGCCAACGGCACTGACGCCGGACAGGGGGAGTTCATAAGATGTCAGCAGCCACTGGTAAGAAAGGGTGTAGTCAAAGATGGAGGAATCGTCCAAGGAGAGATACAAGGATGTAGGGGGCGGTCTAGAGTCACAGGGAACTCCCAGGAGCTGAAGGAAGGATAGGACGAGCTGGAACTGCAACTCTGCGCTGGAAATCTTGATCATGGATGGTCCAATGTCATCAAAGAAGATCTGAAAGAAGACGTGGACATGAGGGGGGTAGCAGACAGAGCCACAAACTGATGGACATTAACATCCAGAATCAACGGGCCGAATTATCAGACAATTTACATGCATAAAATAGCTGACATCAATTTTCACCTTTCTACACTCTTTTCATGCCAAATCTGTGTCTATCAGGACAACTGAAGAGTCGTGAATGCAGCTTTGGATGTGACTGGAGTACAAGACCAGCTCTGTGTTCTCACCTGTCTCTCGGGGTCCTCACAATCCTCCTCGGTTTGTTTTTTGGCAGCGTCCGGCCTCCACGGTATCCAGTGTTGGGCTTCCCGAGCGCACTCCACGTCCAGCCAGATTTCAGGTCGGGGGCGGCTTTTATCTTTGATGTCGATCTCTTCAACTGATCCATCATCTTCCTCTTCATCTGGGGTAGAGATGAGACAATTATACCGGACTGCAAAATCGGTGTAGCCGCTACTTTTAATAGAATTTAACTGTATTTCGAGAATCCAGCATTTGAAGATCTCTGCTTGCTGGCAGTGAGTGGGATAATACTTGTTGACATCCAGACACTAAAAGTTAAGCATCCATTCTAGTCAATCCTCTGCTACACGAGCAGCCCAGACTTCAGAATAAATCGCCTGCTACAAAGTATCAGTGCAGGTAAATGTATCCGTCTGGGGTCGGCGTACTTACTCTACAGAAACTTTCCTAAACAATTGTAGCAAACCTTCAGCTGTGAGAAGTATTCACTGTGTTCTGCTGCTAAGGATCAAGCGAGGACTAATTTAAAGGGCATCTGTCAGCAGCTTTGTACCTATGACACTGGCTGACCTGTTGCATGTGCGCTTGGCAGCTGAAAATCTGTGTTGGTCCCACGTTCATATGTGCCCGCATTGCTGAGAAAAATGAAGTTTTAATGTATGCAAATGAGTCTCTAGGAGCAACGAGGGCGTTGCCGTTACACATAAAGGTTTTTCTCTCTTTGCAATTACTGCGCCCTCTGCACTTTGATTGACAGGGCCAAAGAGTGAAGAAGTCATCACACCTGGCCCTGTCAAAGTGGAGGAAGCAGCAGTTGTAGAGAGAGCGGAGCCTTTAGGTGTAATGGTAACGCCCCCTTTTCTCCTAGAGCCTCATTTGCATATATTAAAACATGTTTTTTCTCAGCAATGCAGGCACATAGGAACATGGGACCAACACAGATGCCTTCAGCTGCCAAGCGCACATGTAACAGGTCAGCCAGTGTCATAGGTACAAAACTGCTGACAGATGCCCTTTAATGTCAGAGAGACCGAACCTGTACTTTAAATTTTGCAACACAGATGATGTAACTATTGTGATTTCTCCTGATATACATGAGTATTACCCAGGTTATTGATGATGACCCAGCCTCCCCTCTCCTGTTGCCTCATCCATGAGCTCCAGCCTTTGGCTCCCTTTTCTCCAAATCGAGGCTCCCCGCTATCCCAAAAAGGCTCAAAGAATTCCACCTGAAATGACCCAAAAAAATTTCTATTACACTCTAGAGCTGCATTCACCAGGAGAACAGTGAGTGCAGCTCTGAAACATAATACACAAAATAACTCAAGATCAGTACAGGATAAGTAATGTAACGTATGTACACAGTGACCCCACCAGCAGAATAGTGAGTGCAGCTCTGGAGTATAATACAGGATGTAACTCAGGATCAGTACAGGATAAGTGATGTAATGTATGTACACAGTGACTGCACCAGCAGAATAGTGAGTGCAGCTCTGGGGTATAATACAGGATGTAACTCAGGATCAGTGCAGGATAAGTAATGTATGTACACAGTGACTCCGTCAGCAGGATAGTGAGTGCAGCTCTGGAGTATAATACAAGCAATACAGAAAACTAATTCCTGAAGGACACGTTTTCTTCCTGACATCATCTCCCAACCCTCATATTCTCTGCTGTTTCTACATACACCGCATTGCCATAAACTAATTAAACATCCCTGGCATGGTTGGCTGCAGTTGGCTTTGGATTCAGTATGGATTTGTTGTCAACAGATCCGTGCTGAACGCTTCCGACTTAATAATCCACAGTCCGGTCCTTGTGGGGTTTGTCCTGGCAGAGAAGAATCTCTCACTACAACATTTCTAATTAATCAGCAAGAAGGAGTCGCTGGCTGCCGAGCACACTATCGTCGCCGTTTATAGCCGGCTCTACAGTGAAATATCAGCAATAAGTGGAACTAAAATACCAAACTTCAAAAACTTTTAATCTAGCCAACTAAGAGAGGCCATAGGGCTAACTAACTGGGACAAAGTCCTCAAAAATAAAAATACAGCCACAAAATGGGATATTTTTAAAAGCATCCTAAAATCTAAGTGTGAGAGGTACACACCTTATGGGAATAAAAGGTTAAGGAACAAGAAAAAAAACAATGTGGATAAATAGAAATGTAAAGAAAGCAATAAATGACAAAAAGAAAGCATTTAAAAATCGCTAAAACAGGAGGGTAGCGAGGAAGCAATGAAAAATAAGGAAAAAAATAAAATATGTAAAAAACAAATAAAAGCAGCTAAACTAGAGACTGAGAGATTAATTGCCAAAGAGAGTAAAACTAACCCTAAAATGTTCTTCAATTATATAAATGATAAAAAGTATAAATCTGAAGGTGTCGGCCCTCTACAGAGTAATGAGGGGGGAGTCGCAGAGAGCGACGAGGAAAAAAGAAAAGCTGTTAAATCTCTTTTTCTCCACTGAATTCACAGAGGAAAATAAACTGTCAGATGAAATGCAGCAGAATGTAAAAATAAATTCCCCATTAAAAGTGCCCTGTCTCACAAGAGGAGTTATCCGGCTGGTTTAGCAGCGTCTACTACTGGTGGACCATTTGAGTATGTAATGAGCCTGTACTGTTTTGTTTTACAACTGCATCACCTGAGCCATTGTCAT
This sequence comes from Bufo bufo, assembly GCF_905171765.1. Taxonomy (NCBI): domain Eukaryota; kingdom Metazoa; phylum Chordata; class Amphibia; order Anura; family Bufonidae; genus Bufo; species Bufo bufo. The sequence continues at coordinate 21,133,205 of NC_053399.1, read as the reverse complement.
GTAATTCTTACATATATGATTCCTGCTACATGTTACTATAGCCTCATATAAGTACTGTATCTGCATTTCTAACTGGCCCCTGCGTGGGTCATTGTGATGTCATGTGTGTGCCATACTTGTCTTATTCTCTTTTAATAAAATGAGTTAAAAAAAAAAAAAAAGTGCCCTGTCTGACCCAGGAAGAAGTACAGCGGCGTCTTAAAAAGATAAAAATAGACAAATCGCCAGGACCAGATGGCATACACCCCCGTATTCTAAGAGAATTAAGTAATGTCATAGCCAGCCCCTTATTTCTGATATTTAAGGACTCTATACTGACAGGGAATGTTCCACAGGATTGGCACATAGCAAATTTGGTGCCAATGTTCAAAAAGGGTCCAAAAACAGAGCCCGGAAACTATAGGCCGGTAAGTTTAACATCTGTCGTGGGTAAACTGTTTGAAGGTTTTCTAAGAGATGCTATCTCAGAGTACCTCAATGAAAATAAGCAAATAATGCCATATCAGCATGGCTTCATGAGGGATCGGTCATGTCAGACTAATTTAATCAGTTTCTATGAGGAGGTAAGTTCTAGACTTGACAGCGGCGAATCAATGGATGTCGTATATCTGGACTTCTCCAAACCATTTGACACTGTACCACATAAAAGGTTAGTATATAAAATGAGAATGCTCGGACTGGGAGAAAACGTCTGTATGTGGGTAAGTAACTGGCTGAGTGATAGAAAACAGAGGGTGGTTATTAACGGTACATACTCAGATTGGGTCACTGTCACTAGTGGGGTACCTCAGGGGTCAGTACTTGGCCCTATTTTCTTCAATATACACTGCCTGTCCAAAAAAATAATAAAGTCGCCACCCCAAAAAAAAAGCGCATGCGCTCTCTCGGATGAGAAGGCTGAGGGGAGAACAATGTCCTCGTTGACATGAAAGGCTGACACCACTTTCGGCTGGAAAGAAGGCACTGGGCGGAGCACCACTTTATCTTGGTGAAACACCAGAAAGGGCTCCTTGCAAGAAAGGGCTGCCAATTCCAAAACTCTCCTGATAGACGTGATGGCCACTAAAAAGGCCACCTTCCAAGAGAGCAAGCGAAGAGAGACCGCACTCAAAGGCTCGAACGGAGCAGCCTAGAGAGAGCCTAGGACCAGGTTCAAGTCCCAAGAATGCAATGGGGGATGATAAGGAGGCACTGTGTGAGCCACCCCTGCAGAATTGTCTTCACAGGGCCTAACCCAACCAGGGAACGCTGGAAAAATATGGACAGGGCTGAGACCTGTCCCTTCAAGGAACTAAGCGCGAGTCTAAGTTCTAATCCAGACTGAAGAAATGTTAGAATAGGAGGAAGGGAGAACCGTCTGGGAGGGAGACCGCGTTCCTCACAGAAACGCAGGAAGGACTTCCAAGTCCTGTAATAGATTTTGGACAACGTGGGTTTTCTGGCCTTAATCATCGTTCGAATGACCGTATCAGAGAAACCTCTCCGCCTTAGGCCTCATGCACACGACCGTATTTTGCTTCCTTGTCCGTTCCAGGTTTTTTTGCTGATAGGATGCGGATTCATTTCAACGGGTCCACAAAAAATGCGGACAGCACACCATGTGCTGTCCGCATCAGTATGTCCGTTCCGTAGCCCCTGCAAAAAAATAGTGCATGTCCTGTTTTTTTCTAGTTTGCTAACAAGGATAGGCATTATTACAATAGATCCGCAAAAAAATTAAAATAAACGGATGCCATACGGACATCATCCGTTTTTTATTTGCAGACCGCAAAACACATACAGTCGTGTGCATGAGGCCTTAGAAGGAAGGTTTCAATAGCCACAAAGTCAAACGTAGGGTATCTAAACTCTGGTGGAAGACCGGACCCTGTGAAAGAAGATCGGCCCTGAGCGCAAGGCGCCACGGTGTGTCCCCTAGAAGAAGAATGAGGTCAGAGTACCACACTCGGCGAGGCCAGTCCGGGGCGATCAGAATCGCCCGGATGCCATGGCAACAACCACAGAGAAGTCCTTGGCAACAACCACAGAGAAGTCCTCGTGCATGGGGAAAGTCTTGGGGGGCATGCTTTGAGCACAAAAAAGACACCCCCTGGTGGCTGGTGGAGGGGAGGTCGTCCTGCACCTAGAAAGTGTCACAGACGGCAGATACCAGGCTATCCACCATGGACGCAATTTGGGGAGACTGTTCCGGATCCACTTCCGAGTCCAAATCCGCAATCTCCCCCTCCGACATTGCGTCTCCCAGAAGGGAGGATGCTTGTGATTGGGAACCGTTTGGGGGAGGGGATGTTGAGGTCTCAGAGGAGGAATGGTGTCCTGGTCTGGGACGCTTGTTAGGAGGCCTGCCCCTGGAGTGGACGCCCTGAGACGGTGCGGACTGCGCAGGTGGCGATTTATTAACCAAACGACCCATGAGAGAAAGGGTGGATTGGGATATCTTAGATAAGTCCTCCACTGCCCGGGACAGGGCCCGCGCCCAGTCTGGTTCCACACTGACAGATTGGCCCTGCACTTCTGTGGGCAGGAGAGGGGGGGGGGGGGTGGACCTGCATGGGCGCATGCCATGCCAAGCACAGAGTCTGCCTGTCCACGAGGGAATTTTACCTTGCAAGCAGTGCATGCATAGTAGGTGGCCCTGCGGGTGGCCTGAGAGGAAGTACTGATTGGGTCAGACATGTGTGGTGCGATAGCGCTCAATGCTGGAGGGGGTAGCAATATTAGGTCCTGTGTTCCCCGACCAAGAGGTGCAGAGATCCGCGGAAGGAAGAAGGAGAGAACGTCCTGTCGCGGCGGGAAAACTAGCTCTCACCCCCCCCCCCCCCCCCCAAGGATGCTGAGGAGCATGACTGGCGCGAAAACAACGAGCAAAGCGCCCCCCTGCCATGTTTCGCACTCTGAGGCACATAGGGACCTCGACAAGACAGTCGGGACTCCCAGAATAATGCATGCACCAGGGCCCGGTGGAGGTGGGGCAGATAACGATGCGCAGGGAAAATCGGACCCGCGAGTTAACCCCCGCATGCCAGCGGCGGCGTAATGACGTCCGCCTGAAGTAGTGGAATCACTACCCCCTTCCGATGACCCCCCGCAATGCCTGCTGTCCAAATCTGGGACCAGTCAGAGGGTTGAGAGTAGAGAGGGAGGTGGGGAACGGGAGAGATACTCACCTGCCTTCATCTGTGTTCTTCGCCCTTCCATCATAAACCAGCAGGGCCACCTCTACAGTCGCTGGGACACAAGTGGCAGGGGACTGGTGAGTGAAGGGCTTGGAGAACAGGTGGCCCTTGCGCTGGCGGGAAGCAGGGGAGCGAGGCTGCCCTGGTCCACCTTTTCTTCTTGGGGGAGGCAGGGCGGTGGGACAACCGACACCGGCCAGCCTCCCCGGGTATACAGAGAGGCAATGCGACTCTGTTCCCCATCCAGATGTTAAATTGGAGAAAAAGAAAAAAAAAAAAGAAAAAATCAAAAAGAAGCCGCCACCCTGCAAAGTAGGGGGGTCTGCGTCCTACGACACTAAGCTAAAGTAAACTGACATGCTCTCTCCAGGCTGGAGGGGGTATTGCTGGCAGAGGAGGAGCTAACAGTTTTCAGCCTAGTGTCGCCTCCTAGTGGCAGCAAACAGCTATACTCATGGTCCTGTGTCCCCCAATGATACGGGCAAGAAATTAGGGTTATTCACTTTAGAAAAAAAGCGACTATGGGAATCTCTAATAACTATGTATAAATATATCAGGGGTCAGTACAGAGATCTCTCCCATCATATATTTATCCCCAGGACTGTGACGAGGGGACATCCTCTGCGTCTGGAGGAAAGAAGGTTTGTACACAAACAGAGAAGAGGATTCTTTACGGTAAGAGCAGTGAGACTATGGAGCTCTCTGCCTGAGGAGGTGGTGATGGGGAGTTCACTAAAAGAGTTCAAGAGGGGCCTGGACGTATTTCTGGAGTGTAATAATATTACAGGCTATAGCTACTAGAGAGGGGTCGGTGATCCAGGGAGTTATTCTGATGCCTTGCAGGATGACAGGCCGAACTGGATGGACGGAGGGCTTTTTTCGGCCTTATAAACTATGTTACTTTGTAATCGTGCAGCTGCAGCCACCCTGCACCTCATCGCTATTCCTGGATGGGTCAGTTACCCTTCAGCAGAAACAGGGGAGTGGGGTGTTATACTATTCAGACATAATATGATAATTTAAAGGGGTGCTACATTTTATTTGCATTCCTGATGGATTTTGATTTTCAGGCAGCCATAGGGTTGGGGTGCAATAGTGTAATACACATCTAGTTCTTCCACGCTGCACAGTCCATAGGACAACAGGGGGGAATGGGCAATGGTTAAACCGTAGAGGGGCACATGATCCATGCAATCTATACTCGCTGCACAGTCCATAGGGTAACAGGGGAATGGGCAATGGTTAAACCATAGAAGGGCATATGATCCATGCACTCTATAGCAGGATACTTGCCCATTTACATCTCTACTACTGTCCTTCCCTTCCCTAGCATGATCCCCTAAGGAAGGCAGAAATGGCATGGTATACAGACCCAACGTGATCAATACCACTGAGGCATGTCTTTAGGCTCCATTCACACGTCCATGGTGTGTTGCGGACCCGCAAATTGCGGATCCGCAACACACCCGCCCGGCACCCCCTATAGAAATGCCTATTCTTGTCCGCAAGCTGCAGACAAGAATAGGACATGTTCTAGTTTTTGCGGAGCTGCGGACCTGAAGATCGGGGCCGCGCTCCGCAAATGCGGACAGCACACTGTATCCATTCCGTCCCCATAGAAAATAAATGGGTCCGCACCCGTTCCGCAAAATTGCGGAACGGATGCGGACCCATTTGCGGACATGTGAATGGAGCCTAAATAATATAGATTTGTTCAGACTTTTTCTGCTTTCCTGTTAGCGCTCAGGCTGCAGGACTTCCCGCCTCACTGCTGCCCCCTGTTGTTAAAGGGCACCTAAAGCTTTGTAAAACATACACAAAAGGGGCAGAAGAGCTGCTCAGAGCGCTCGGCACCTTCAGCTTTGACTGGCTTTTCCCATTGGTCTGAGCGTACAGAGTACAGATGTCATATACTTTCTATGGATCCATACATCGTATGCTCGGACAGAAGAGCAAAGCCAATGGAAGCCAATGGTGCAGCGCGCTCAGAGCAGACCTTCTGCCCCTTCGTAATAATGATGGAAGCAAAGTGCCGATTCCAAGTAGTAACCATGAGAATTGGGAGTGCAGCTCTGGATGTGACTGAAGTCCAAGACATGATATAACTGAGGAGGCATTCAGCTTTATATACTGTGAAACAGAGGCCTTCAAAAATGTGTCTCTCTAGCTGTTGAAAGACTACAACTCCTAGCGTGCCCTGACAGCAGAGTTGTAGTTCTGCAATGGGCAGAGAGCCACAGGTTGGAAACCCCTGCTGTAAAATAACATTTGAAAGTTTGGCGTTGGTGTGTGCACACAAGTTATATTCCTACATTTCTACCTCAGACCGACTAGGATACACAGGAAGGATACGATAAAACGTAAAGCGTAAATGGCGGCGGTGCTCAGCGCTTATGTCAGTGGGGATTTACCTGCTCTTTCGTAGTCATGTTCTTCACACTGTCCGGCTTAAAGAAAGTGAAGTCGAGAAGAGCTTGGAACACGGACACGACTTTCTCGCAGTGACCGGCCTGGCGCAGGAAGTGACACTGCTGAAGGAAAATATCTGCAGAGGGAGAAAAGTTACACAAGATACGGAAAAACGAAAGCTCTCGTCCATGTAGCATTTGCATAATAAAGAAGGTTTTTAGGGAGAAAGACATTTATCACCTATCCTCAGAATAGGTCATCAATATCTAATTGGTGGGGGTCCTACTCCCGGCATCGCCGCCCATCAGCTGTTTGAAGAGGCCGCAGCCTCCTCACAGCTTACCAAGCAAAGCGCTATATATTGTATAGTGGTCACGCTTGGTATTGCAGCCCAAGCCCATTGACTTGAATGGGACTGAGCTGCACCTAGGCCATACGACTGATGAAGGTGACGTCACTGGCCTAGGAAGAGGCCTCGCCTTCTTCAAAGAGCTGATTAGCAGGGGTGCCAGGAATCAGACCACCACGATACGATACGGATGATCTACCTGGAGGATAGGTCATCAATAGGTTGCTGCCGGAAAACCCCTTTAAATAGATCTTGTGCTTCACTTCCTCACCATTCTCAAGATCTCTGCTTGCGGTCAGATGCTGAAAACCCTCCCTGACCTTGTCAGTCATTTTCACACATCCCATAATTGGTTAGAATTATATCCAGTGTAGACAAGCACTAATCTCTCTCCTGTCCTGATAGTTTGGTACAATGTATCAGTGCAGGTAAATGGTATTCAGGCTCTGCAGTTGACAGATGACTGTCTGGAATGCATTCAATGATTCCTATGTTATGTGAGCAGTACTAGGTTCAGATCAATTATCTTCTTATAAATGTAAAAAAAAAACAAAACAAAAAAAAACACACAACAACATCTGTTCCCTGACAGCAAGCAGAGAATGGTGAGGAAATGACACACAAAATATGGTAAAACAGTAAGAAATATTGGCGGATTGCACAACGGATCTTTTTTAGAATACAAAGGCTGTTTAGAAGTCTGATATGGCGTAAAAAACGGGCCAGGATCCGGTTGGAAACTGTACAGGGAGAGAAAGATGCAGGGGGTCTCGCTATTCCTAATCCCTGGCTATATTGTATTTCCTCACAGATGCCACAGCTGAGGGGTTGGGGCAGAACATGACTGCCCTGTAGTCCTATTGGAACATAGCGGTCTCTTCGACAAGTTGATGGGACATCCTACACTTAAAGGATAACTGTCATATTTATTTATTTTTTGTTAAAGTGTAGGGCAAGTGATAGGTAACAATTTTGCAATAGACTTTATTTAGCCAAAACGTTTATTTTTGGTAGAAAACTGGGGCTGAAATGGCCCTTAGCAGCACTCTTCAAAAGAGCGTTGCTAAGGGCCATCCGTCCCCGATTAGACAAGGGGAGACTGGCTGTGCAGACGCTGTGCTTCTGCCTCGTGCTTCCCGGGGAGACAGAAGGCTGGGCACAGGAGTCTTAGGAGTTAAAATTACATTTATATTCCCCCTTTCTATGCAATCTAATGCTCCGTTACATTCACTGACCTGTGATAATAATTCATGAAGCAGCCGCCGGCTCACTGCGCACAGTGCTTCTACTTCCGGCGGGTGCTTCATGAATTATTATCACAGGGATCGCAGGTCAGTGAATGTAACGGAGCATTAGATTGCATAGAAAGGGGGAATATAAATGTAATTTTAACTCCTAAGACTCCTGTGCCCAACCTTCTGTCTCCCAGGGAAGCACGAGGCAGAAGCACAGCGTCTCTGCACAGCCAGTCTCCCCTTGTCTTATCGGAGACGGATGGCCCTTAGCAACGCTCTTTTGAAGAGTGCTGCTAAGGGCCATTTTCATCCCCAGTTTTCTACCAAAAATAAACGTTTTGGCAAAATAAAGTATATTGAAAAATTGTTACCTATCACTTGCCCTCTTCCAGGCCAGGAAACTAATTGCTAAATACTGGCTTAGACCCCAGCCCCCATCTGGGACAGAATTTTTGAACAGAATGGCCAAAATCCTTTGCCTGGAAAAAAGTGTATACACTAAAAGCCAATGGCTGGCCTAGTTTACCAAAATTTGGGACAAATGGGTAGCGTCTAGGACCATGGTAATATAGCCTGATATATGGATCTTTTGGATGTGGTGGGAGGAGTGACCTCAGAGATATGTGTGATTTTGGAACAGGCATTTACGAGACCGGAACAGGGATGGAGAAGTGGGGTAGGCGATCCGGAGAAAGGGTGCTTAATGAATGGCTTATCTTAGACAGGACGGGTGTGGAATTTATGGGTAGAGAGTTGGCAATATTCTTCTTGGTGCTCTGTTGTATTATACCTTATACCGTCTCATCGCTGGTTGGGGGGTGGTTTATGCAATGTTATTATATACTGCAGATGAAGGGGTATTCTCCTGTATCATGTCTCGAAAATTTTCTAAACGTCCAATAGAAATTTATGTACCCATTCATGTATTCTTTGATCGGATGTTTTGTCTTTTCTTTTGTTTATGTACATTGGGAAAAAGTAGTTAATAAAAATTATCTAATAAAAAAAAAAATATATATATATATATATTGGCAGATAAACTAAGGTTGGCACAAAGCCATTCTGGGCATGAGAACTGGCAGTAAACTGCACATGCCTGTATTGTGCCAGCTGATGCCATTGTGTTGCACCCTCACATCAAACAGGAATTTGTATCTTTGAAACATATCTTGATATCTCATATGGGGACTTGTCAGAAGGCGATATCAATGGGGGTCCAAGACCCCCGACCCTCATTTCTCTGGAAAGCGCAAACCTGAATGAGACCTCAGTAGACTAAGGATAAGTAGGATATACTAGGATATACCAGCACTTTATGAGCGGTGGAGGTGCGACCTCTGGGACCCCAACTATCCTGAGATTTAGGGGGCTGCAGCGCAAGCATGAAAGGACTGCAGCACTTCTACTCTTTCCCTGCACAGCAGCGCTCCCAACCACCCAGCCATGCAGTGAACTGCAGTGTGACCCCAGTCATGTGAATGCACAGCGGGTGGTCTAAGCACCACTGCCCATAAAGGGATGGCATACCCTAAGTGATACGTGAGCATTTCACAAGATAAGGACACCACTTTAAAGTCTATTTAAGTGTCCATAGACCAGGCTGGAAACCTGGTAATGGGTGGTATGTTGGCGAAGGCTGGATATTCACAAAAGGAGCATCACCTGAGCGGGTTATCGGAAGGCAAAGCCACAGCTTTGTAACAGTTAAAAGGGGATATCCCACGACTAATGTAAGAAATGAAAATCAGACATCATCTAGTACATGAGGCCGCCGGACTAAAAAGTCGGACATGCAGTACTTTTAGTCCGGCGCCTTTCGCTGTGCTGCACCGGAGCTCCGCCCCCATCCAATTATAGTCAATGGGGACGGAGCGGCGGCACGCGAAATAGCGGCAGGACGGATCCAACAGGGTGAACAGCCTGTCGGATCCGTCCTGCCACTAGTGTGAAAGTACCCTTACAAAGCTAGAACCAACCCTGCACCTCACATGGATCCAGAGATCTCCCCATTCATTGCTCTGCTAGATTTATATCAAGCTGACAGCTCGAGGGGAGTGTCCTTTCTGCTGCAGCTAAGGGGGTTTGTTAGCGTGGATCCTAAAGTGTGTTTTGTGGTGAGCTAAGGGGTCCTGTCCATGCTCTCCCTATCACAGCTCAGGAGTTGAAGGATGAAACTGAGCATGTGCGACCATCTCAGTGAGCCGGACAAAGAAATAAGAAAAAATAAATATACAGCAGGTGGCGCTATAAAAGACATATTTCAGTGAATATGCTAAATATTACATGCAATTACAAAAGAATTAGGATCCAGGTGCTGGTTTGAAAACTGTAGAATATTTTTCTTGGGACAACTGCTTTAACCCCTTAAGGACCGGGCTCATTTTCACCTTAAGGACCAGGCCATTTTTTGCAAATGTGACCAGTGTCACTTTAAGTGCTCATAACTTTAAAACGCTTTGACTTATCCACGCCATTCTGAGATTGTTTTTTCGTCACATATTGTACTTCATGACACTGGTAAAATGAAGTCAAAAAAATTTTTTTTTTTGCACAAAAAAATACCTAATTTACCAAAAATTTGAAAAAAATTAGCAAATTTCAAAGTTTCAGTTTCTCTACTTCTGTAATACATAGTAATACCCCAAAAAATTGTGATGACTTTACATTCCCCATATGTCTACTTTATGTTTGAATTGTTTTGGGAATGATATTTTATTTTTTGGGGATGTTATAAGGCTTAGAAGTTTAGAAGCAAATCTTGAAATTTTTCAGAAATTTACAAAAACTCAATTTTTAGCGACCAGTTCAGGTCTGAAGTCACTTTGCGAGGCTTACATAATAGAAACCACCCAAAAATGACCCCATCTAAGAAACTACACCCCTCAAGGTATTCAAAACTGATTTTGCATACATTGTTAACCCTTTAGGTGTTGCACAAGAGTTATTGGCAAATGGGGAGGAAATTTGAGAATTTCATATTTTTGTCAAATTTTTCATTTTAACCCATTTTTTCCACTAACAAAGCAAGGGTTAACAGCCAAACAAGATTGTATCTTTATTGCCCTGACTCTGCCGTTTACAGAAACACCCAATATGTGACCGTAAACTACTGTACGGCCACACAGCGGGGCGTAGAGTGAAAGGTGCGCCGTTTGGTTTTTGGAAGGCTGATTTTTATGGACTGGTTTTTTGACACCATGTCCCATTTGAAGCCCCCTGATGCACCCCTAGAGGAGAAACTCCCTAAAAGTGACCCCATCTAAGAAACTACACCCCTCAAGGTATTCAAAACTGATTTTACATACGTCGTTAACCCTTTAGGTGTTGCACAAGAGTTATTGGCAAATGGGGATGAAATTTGAGAATTTCATTTTTTTGCCTAATTTTCAATTTTAACCCATTTTTTCCACTAACAAAGCAAGGGTTAACAGCCAAACAAGATTGTATCTTTATTGCCCTGACTCTGCCGTTTACAGAAACACCCCATATGTGGCCGTAAACTACTGTACGGGCACACAGTAGGGCGTAGAGTGAAAGGTGCGCGGTTTGGTTTTTGGAAGCCAGATTTTGCTGGACTGGTTTTTTGACACCATGTCCCATTTGAAGCCCCCCTGATGCACCCCTAGATTAGAAATTCCATAAAAGTGACCCCATCTAAGAAACTACACCCCTCAAGCTATTCAAAACTGATTTTACAAACTTTGTTAACCCTTTAGGTGTTGCACAAGATTTAATGGAAAATAGAGACACAATTTCAAAATTTCACATTTTTGGCAGATTTTCCATTTTAATATTTTTTTTCCAGTTACAAAGCAAGGGTTAACAGCCAAACAAAACTCATTATTTATGGCCCTGATTCTGTAGTTTACAGAAACACCCCATATGTGGTCGTAAACTGCTATATGGGCACACGGCAGGGCGCAGAAGGAAAGGAATTCCATACGGTTTTTGGAAGGCAGGTTTTGCTGGACTGTTTTTTTTTGACACCATGTCCCATTTGAAGCCCCCCTGATGCACCCCTAGAGTAAAAACTCCAAAAAAGTGACTCCATTTTAGAAACTACGGGATAGGGTGGCAGTTTTGTTGGTACTAGTTTAGGGTACATATGATTTTTGGTTGCTCTATATTACACTTTTTGTGCGGCAAGGTAACAAGAAATAGCTTTTTTGGCACGTTTTTTTTTTTTTGTTATTTACAACATTCATCTGACAGGTTAGATCATGTGGTATTTTTATAGAGCAGGTTGTCGCGGACGCGGCGATACCTAATATGTATACATTTTTTTTTATTTATGTAAGTTTTATACAATAACTTCATTTTTAAAACCAAAAAAATGTTTTAGTGTCTCCATAGTCTAAGAGCCATAGTTTTTTCAGTTTTTGGGCGATTATCTTGAGTAGGGTCTCATTTTTTGCGGGATGAGATGACGGTTTGATTGGCACTATTTTGGGGTGCATATGACTTTTTGATCGCTTGCTATTACACTTTTTGTGACGTAAGATGGCAAAAAATGGCTTTTTTTTACACTGTTTTTATTTTTATTTTTTTACGGTGGTCATCTGAGGGGTTAGGTCATGTGATATTTTTATAGAGCCGGTCGATACGGACGCGGCGATACCTAATATGTATACTTTTTTTTTATTTATGTAAGTTTTACAGAATGAGTTCATTTTTGAAAAAAAAAAAATCATGTTTTAGTGTCTCCATAGTCTAAGAGCCATAGTTTTTTCAGCTTTTGGGCGATTATCTTGAGTAGGGTCTCATTTTTTGCGGGATGAGATGACGGTTTGATTGGTACTATTTTGGCGTACATGCGACTTTTTTGATCACTTTTATTACCTTTTTTGGGAAGTAAGGTGGGCAAAATTTCAATTTTCTCAGTTTTTATTTTTTTATTTTTATGGCGTTCACCGTGCGGGGAAAGTAACATGACCATTTTATAGATCAGGTCGTTACGGACGCGGCGATACCTAATATGTGTAGTTTATTTTATTTTTTTTTATTTTTATTCAGTGATAAATGTTTTTTTTTTTATCTTAACTTTTTTCACTTTTTTTTACATTTTTTTGACCCAGACCCACTTGGTTCTTGAAGATCCAGTGGGTCTGGTGTCTGTATAATACAGTACAGAACAATATATATTGTTCTGTACTGTATTTTACTTACACTGAACAGATCTGTGCTTTTAGCACAGATCTGTTCAGCACCATGGACAGCAGGACGCCTGAGCAGGCGTCCTGTTGCCATGGGAACCCTCCCCGTCTGCTCAGAACTTCGCAGACGGGGAAGGGTAAGCACAGGGCTGAGGGGGCTCTCTGGGGGCTCTCTCCCTCTCCATCGGGGGGCTGCAAAGGCACAGCAGCCCCCCGATGGAGAGGGAGGGAGCTCCCTGACCGATGACAGTTAACTTTTTCCATACAGCGGTCCGTACGGACCGCGGTATGGAAAGGGTTAAACGGCTGACATCTTCACAGATGTCAGCCGTTTATACCAGGGTGCCAGCAATGTGCTGGCACCCTGGTATAACCACTAGAAGCCAACGATCGTTCATGGGGAGGCGGGCGGGGGATCGCGATCCCGCCTGCCGCACCGCCCGCCTCCCGCAACGCCCCCACCGCCTGCGACACCCCCCCCGCACCACCCTCCGGCATAAAATCGTGCAGGGGTGCAGGGGGGGTGAAAAATATTTATTTTAGCCACTCTAAAGTTTCTGATCCCCGCGGTCAGGGACCGCGGCGATCAGAAACTGCAAAAAGCGCAGCAAACCGCAGGTCTGAATTGACCTGCGGTTTGCTGCGATCGCCGATACGGGGGGGTCAAATGACCCCCCCCTGCATTGTTACGGGATGCCGGCTGAATGATTTCAGCCGAAATCCCGTTCCAATTAACCCCTGGGGCGCCGGAATACAGATTTTAAGTCAGGACGTACCGGTACGTCCTGGGTCCTTAAGGACTCGGGAAATAGGGCGTACCGGTACGTCCTAGGTCCTTAAGGGGTTAAGTTTGTTACAAACTTTCTCCTACAGGGGTGTTATGTGTAATTAAGGTGGGTTAATTCAGCAAACACCCAACTTAGCAACTTTTCAAAAAGCAACAAAAAAATGCTATTTCCCTCCAGTAGAGGCTGGTGACAAAAACTAAAACTAAAGTACCAAAAGTGCATTTGTGAAGATGCAACTAATTTATCAAACAGCAGGCAATGGCGGCTAAATTTGCCATAGATGACGACAATGCAGACTGGCTTAAAAAATTCCCCTTCTGTGTTTTTAACCATTTTAATCCAACATTGTGTTGTGTGCACCGTGGGACAAATTTATTAACCAACTGCGCCACGCATGTCACGTTGTAAAAGTGGGTTACATGAGCGTGGCTTGCTGCTTGGCCAGGATTTAGGCACAAATAATGGTAACATCCAGCAAAACGGACTTAAAAAAAAAATACAGGACATGATATAAAGAGAGTAAAGACTCCACTCACCATACAAGCTGCGCTCGGTGCCTGGCATGGCCGGATGAGAGAGCATGCTCCCGTCATGCACCGCAGACAGGGTGCTCAGACACTTTCCGTAGATGGCATTCACTTTGGACACAGAGAAGGTGCTGAACTGGCCCTGACAAAACTGCAGATATTTCTGCCAGAGCTGTGGCTCATTGGGGTGCAGAAAAACCAACTTCTGCCACTCTTTCAGCAGCGCGGCGCTCTCCCAGAACTCTGTGCACAGCCGCAGCCGCGCCAACTTCAGCTCTGTACTGGCCGGGTTACTCTCGATGGCTCTCTCCAGAATGGACAGCTTCTTCTCCAGGACCATCTTTAGAGACATGCGGTGGCTGTCCATCTCGTTCTCACTCGTGGAGTACATGCTGGGCTGATGGATCAACTCATCCTGCGGACAGACAGAATGTAAGAGTCAGATCTAGGTTCCAGGAAAGCTGAGTGACAATCCCTGTGGTTGCATTGTATATGCTGCCACCCAGCTTTTCCAGAACCAGATAACTCAAGGTCATATATCACTGCAGCGTTATGAACATGGCACCTGAAATGAGACAAACTCCATCCACGTCTTGATGTCTGTAGGATTCTCTCGGACTCTCCTGTTGTGATCCTCCACCTTTTCCAGGACGCTGGTGTCTCGGGGCTCTGGTGCTGGGGTCTTGCTTTCGGGACCACCTTTACCTTGCAGCCACATGGCAGTGGAGCTATCGTACACACCCAGCGGATTCACCCAGCTGACTGGACCGGAAGAGGAGGCAGTGGTGTGTGGTTCACAGTCCTTCACTGGAATGAAGGCGCCGGAAGCGGAGTCCGCACCGTCCTTACCACAGGACACAGACTCCGCCTTGGCCCGCAACGTCTGCACCGACACCTTGCTGTAATAGCGGTCTGCCCTTTTCTGAGACGTCTTCTTGTTGTTTGCGCCCTCCCAGATGATCTGCTGCTTCTTGGGATCAATCCCCAGGCAGGAATGACCTCTCCTCTTATACCTGCACATAAGAAACAAAGGCAGATAACTACTACTCTCATCATACAATGAACAGGACATATACTGCATGGTATTTCTGCAGATTGTGGCAGGGAAAACCCACTTTACGATTTACTTGATGCGAGTCATACCACAATCACATCCAGAGCTGAATTCAACATGCTGCTGCTCTCCTGTTAACTATTAGGCTGTGGGACCTCACATCTCTCCATTGCCCCCTGCTTGTTCAGCACCAGAGCACGCTCAGCTGGGACGGGTTATGAAATGTTGTGCTTACTACAACTACAATTCATCATAAAAAGTCCAGTACGAGATCTAAGTAGCTAGGGATTTGCCTGTCAGAGGCGGATCTCCAAATGCAGCTTTGGATGTTACTGGAGGGTCAGTAAAGACTGACTTGACCTGTTACTTCCTACAATGAACTGACTTGTGGTAAAGAGCAGAATTGTGAGTACAGCTCTGGAGTAGAGAACTCTCTCTGAAGAGATCTGGGTGCGAATTAGAGTCTCTGGTAATTAAAATGACCTATTGTCACCGCCGCTCGCACCCCTTATTGAAACCATTACGAGTTTATAAAATTCCAGCCATATCTTGAACATACGACAATAATAAAGAGCAAAGTGACAAGTAAACTGAACTCCTCTATGTGTGACATGGGGGGGGGGGGGGGGGGTGAGCTCAGGCTTTATCATTTAGACCCAGACTTTGCAAAAAATGTACTAAATGATCACACGTGTTATGCACCCTATAATCTATGGGATAGGCATGAAATTGCAGATGTTGCTTCATCCTCACCGTACAATGTCTCCCCGGTACAGCGACTTATACTCCCAGTTTGCCGGGTCGGCTTTCCTGTCAACTCTGAACGTCTCCTCTGGTGCAGACTGGGCTTCGTCCATCCAGATAGAGCGGGAGGCGGCTGACCCCCGAGCGTCCTCCCTGCAGCCAGGAACATGAAGACAGATATAGGAGGGGTTAACCATTTACAGAGCAGTAGGATGTGGGCTCATCGACACTGGGATAACATTAGGATAGGCTATCATATGGCTTTTCTACGGAGGAGTCGCAGGACCAAGGACAGGGGCCGTGGTACTCACTGGAGTGTCGCAGCTCATCGATGGGGGTCCAGGGGGGTCAAACCTCCCCCAAACGCACATCAACGTGTTATAATGGAAAACCTAGGAAGCTTAGATGCAGGACCGAAGAACTGAATATTTCATACCACTGATCACCTGTGGATACACTTTTCATTGAATATTAGGAAATTGCCTTTATAGCGATTTTCTAATATATCTCTGCCCCCCCCCCCCCCGACTATAGACTGCATGTTAATAAGGGTGAGGGGGTTATGTGCTTTTACCCACCTTGCAGCCCCCACTGACTGAGGGTTCTTTAAATCTCTCATACCATCCTCCTCATTATCATCATCCTCGCTGTTACTCTTCTGCTTTTTATGCTTTTTGCGTTTCTTTTTCTTCTTTTTCCTCTTTTTTTTCCTTCTTTCAGCCCCTGAATCGGAAGACTCGCTCCCGGAGGTCTGGCCTTTGGGGTCATTGCTGTAAATCACACAATATACCACTCAGTCACTCCAGTGTATCACAGCGACGCGCCCGTATACCAACACATCTTATTCCACTGGGGCCAGCGATTGGCTGCAGCGGTCACGTGTGGTATACAGGTAGGTCATTGTTGCAGCCAAGAACATGACATCATGGCTGCAGCAGTGGGGAGTATTGGAGCAGCGGTGCTGGAGCAGAGGGGGTTAGTGAGCATAGACCAGTGACTATAATGGATTTTATTATTTTTACATCTTCTCTGCCTTTGCCAATTTTAGACGCCCCCTTTGATTTTTGCATCATGAAAAGTTATGCAAATACCGGCAATAGCCTAACCCAGTGTTTCCCAACCAGTGTGCCTCCAGCAGTTGAAAACTACAACTCCCAGCATGCCCGGACAGCCTTTGGCTGTGCGGGCATGCTGGGAGTTGTAGTTTTGCAACAGCTGGAGGCACACTGGTTGGGAAACACTGGCCTAACCGACACCCCGAAGACTGGCTGTTTTGAGGTAGCTCAGGCACCAGAAGGAGGCGCCCTAACTACACAGCTCTGTCCATAGTGTAGTGGATGGAGCTGGTCACTGCAGCGCTGCTCCTATTCACTACAAATAGAAGCTCCATCCGCTACACAGTGGATGGCACTGTGAAGTGCTAGAGCTACAAACAAGCTGATCGGCAGGGGTGTGGAGTGGCATTCTGATACTGATGGCCTATCAACAGTAAAATTCTGAACAATCCCTTTAAGCTTCGCTCCAAGTGAAAAACTGTGACATAAGCCAATAGAAAGCTGAATGCCGCCTTTGCAGCTACAGGTTCCTCCGCACCTGGTGTTTGGATAAGAAAAGTGTCTCTCAGAAGTGTCAGCGACGGGCGTAAGATCATTCTAAACAAACTCAAAAATCATGCAGATATTGCCAGCGGCAAAACCAACAAAGGAGCAAACCGAGCGCTCGGAGCATGATGGGAGTAGTAATTTCGCCATAGGGAATATCACTGGTATAATGAAAAGTTCTGCAACCTTGTAATACTTTCTGGCGGATTTACAAATAATGCTGAATATTTAGGGCAATTCACAGTTCAGACAAAATCCCGTCTGTGGGTATAGTGTTACACTATAGGAAAATTAGTCACAGGCTACCATCCTTAAACATAGCCTTTATTATGTACCATTAAGTTTCAAAAAGCGTTTCTTGGATTTTGGCATAGATAGGTATGCATATACATTAGCATTTAAAAGAATATGTTGTACAGAAACATTAACAATTCTTGGAGGAATGCATATCACAAGGTACATTGTCTTGGCATGTTAATAAGGACAGAATAATTCCTAAACATGATATTATGTACCATTAAAACCCCAAATAACCCAAATAGTGATATATAAAAAGGTGAAAAAAAAAAATCATAAATTTGAATGAGTAGATACTTTGGGCCAAAGGTAAGCAGGTATGGTTCAAATATGTTATACTATGGGCTCTGGCCCTATATCTTTCATGCCCTGCCTATAAACGGAATATCAGGGCGATCCCGTATCAGGAACCTCCTGAACGCCCTGAGATGGCCCTGAATAAGGGATAAAGCTACCAGCTAATATATGCTGACCAACAGAACCGTCACTACAATGATGAGTAGCAGAAAATAATCACAAGAAAAAACTAAACTTACACAAAAATAATAAAGTAAAATAAGAATCCAAATTAATGAACCGCTCCTATAAACCGATCCTGATTTAAGATCGGTAAGAACTTGATATTATAGCAGAAAGACGCCGTGTTGTTTCACAACGTCGTCGTTGTTCCAACGCGTTTCACCCATGCTATAACTGGGCTCATCAGGGGACACATTAGGCTTAGTACTTGACCAGGATCAGATCAAAACTTAGATCTGAAGATATAGTAAATCAACCCAAAGGAGTTTCCAACTTAAACAGCTAAAATAAAGGATATCAACATCGGCTCGTTGGTATAGTGCAGACTCCCTATATCGGGGAGGACTGCTAGAGAGAAACCAGTCGTCTACTTGCGCGTCAGCAAGATACGAACAAAGATGCTATAATTCAGGAGCCAAATCCCCCGATATATCAATCAGAGGATGAACAGCAGTAGACGTGTGTCACGGCCACCTATAAAATAATATGCAGAAAGCCATCAGCCCAGATCTAATAACAGCTCCACATGCATGGCAGTAATTGCCACTTAAGGAACCTGTATATAGATGAAAACGCTGTATACTGTAGCGCTGCGTCACCGCCAGGGGTAGAAAAAGGTCTGCCGGCGTCCGTGGTGCAGTGCGCAGCCCTACTTACGCGAACACGCTTTTTATCTCTCCCACCGGCGCTTGTGGTGTATCACGTGAATAATCACGTGGTCCAGCTCCGGTCACGTGATCAATCACGTGATCAGAAGACCAATCCCGTACTAGGAGCGCATTCGCTGGTGTTTACAATGGGGCCGAGTTAGGTTAGATGACAGAGCCACGTCAATGAATATAGTCCCATGACCACATACTGGCGATGGATATAGTCCCATGACCACATACTGGCTATGGATATAGTCACATGACCACATACTGGCTATGGATATAGTCACATGACCACATACTGGCGATGTAATGACGGAGATCAATCTTATTATTTAAAGAAAAAAAAGGTATAAAAAGGAGGTGACATTATTAAACAAGATGAGCGGATGTTGTAAAAAATAAAATATAAATAAAAAGGAACATGAGAGATATAAAGACAATTAAGGTTGCACTAGATTGGTCATGAATAAGTTATGGAGGTAATCAAGGGATATCGCCATTATATAGAGAAATGGGGTCGGCTACAAGTCCCAGTAACATTTGATACTCTATGTTAGGGTACTTTCACACTAGCGTTTTTCTTTTCCGGTATTGAGTTCCATCCTAGGGGCTCTATACCGGAAAAGAACTGATCAGTTTTATCCTAATGCATTCTGAATGGAGAGCAATCCGATCAGGATCCATCAGGACGTCTTCAGTTCAGTCTTTTTGACTGTTCAGGACGGAGATAATACCTCAGCTTCCTACGGTTTTATCTCCGGCCGAAAATCCAGGACACTTGCCGGAATCCAATGTATTAGTGCCGACATTCAAAATACTGCAATGCCGGATCTGTCCTTCCGGTCTGCGCATGCACAGACCAAAAAAAAAATGTGAAAAAAATAAATGCTGGATCCGTTTTTCCAGATGACACTGGAAAGACGGATCCGGCATTTCAATGCATTTGTAAGACGGATCAGGACTGCCTGCTGGAATACTCTGGCGCAAGTGTGACAGTACCCCTATATAAATCATGCGCTAATCCCTATCTAGATAATGGACGTAGGCTTTATAGAAAACACGTAAAATCGATCTCTTCATTAATACCACAAGGATTTGTAGTCTAAGGCTCCATTCACACGTCCGCATTTATTTACATGGGGCCACACGATGTGCGGCCTGGATCCGGAAATGCGGACCGGGTCCGCAATTCCGATCCCGAAAAAAATAAAACATGTCCTATTCTTGTCCGCAATTGCGGACAAGAATAGGCATTTTGGCGATGTGAGGTCCGCAAAATGCGGAACGCACATTGCCAGTGTCCGTGTTTTGCGGATCCGCAAAACATACACGGACGTCTAAATGGAGCCTTAAGGATGTAGATCCACCTGGACTCTTTCTGTTTCAGAATTAGTTGTGGCCTTACCATCGTATTTAAGGGATACTACTGATCTCCTCCAGCGATTGGAGGGGATCATCATTGAACCGGACGTATGGTTGGCCTCGATTGACGTAGAGGCCCTATACACATCGATCCTACATAACAAAGGTCTGGCGGCTGTCTAATATTTTTTAGACACAAGGTCCAAAGATCTTTATGAAAATAATCACTTTGCGATTTAATTGTTGAATTTTATTCATTTCTCACCCATAACTATTTTGTCTTTGAGGGCCACTTCTACCACCAGCTCAGGGGTACCGCGATGGGTAGCCCCTGTGCGCCCACTTACGCTAGCCTACTCCTGGGCTGGTGGTAGGATGCCATCGTCTTTGCCGATTCCCTAGCTCACTGGACCAAGTATATCATACTTTGGTCCCGATTTATTGAGGACATTCTACTTTTATGGTCAAGCACTGAAGTGGACTTTAAACTCTTCATGAATGAACTAAACCCCAATCACATTGGTCTGTACTTTACATCCGAGCTCCAACGTGACCGCATAACTTTTCTGGACACCCAGATTGAACGGGGAGAGAAGAACTCTATTAAGAAATAGAAACATAGAATGTGTCGGCAGATAAGAACCATTTGGCCCATCTAGTCTGCCCAATATACTGAATACTATGAATAGCCCCCGGCCCTATGTTATATGAAGGATGGCCTTATGCCTATCCCATGCATGCTTAAAAACTCCTTCACTGTATTTGCAGCTACCACTTCTGCAGGAAGGCTATTCCATGCATCCACTACTCTCTCAGTAAAGTAATACTTCCTTATATTACTTTTAAACCTTTGCCCCTCTAATTTAAAACTGTGTCCTCTTGTGGTAGTTTTTCTTCTTTTAAATATTCTCTCCTCTTTTACCGAGTTGATTCCCTTTATGTATTTAGCAGTTTCTCTCATATCCCCTCTGTCTCTTCTTTCTTCCAAGCTATACATGTTAAGGTCCTTTAACCTTTCCTGGTAAGTTTTATCCTGCAATCCATGTACCAGTTTAGTAGCTCTTCTCTGAACTCTCTCTAGAGTATCTATATCCTTCTGGAGATATGGCCTCCAGTACTGCGCACAATACTCCAAGTGAGGTCTCACCAGTGTTCTGTACAGCGGCATAAGCACTTCACTCTTTCTACTGCTTATACCTCTCCCTATACATCCAAGCATTCTGCTGGTATTTTGTGCTGCCCTATTACATTGTCTTCCCACCTTTAAGTCTTCTGAAATAATTACTCCTAAATCCCTTTCCTCAGATACTGAGGTCAGGACGGTGTCAAATATTCTATATTCTGCCCTTGGGTTTTTACGCCCCAGGTGCATTATCTTGCACTTATCCACATTAAATTTCAGTTGCCAGAGTTCTGACCATTCTTCTAGTTTTCCTAAATCCTTTTCCATTTGGCGTTTCCCTCCAGGAACATCAACCCTGTTACATATCTTTGTGTCATCAGCAAAAAGACAAACCTTACCATCGAGGCCTTTTGCAATATCACTTATGAAGATATTAAACAAAATCGGTCCCAGTACAGATCCCTGTGGAACCCCACTGGTAACATGACCTTGTTTTGAATGTTCTCCATTGACTACAACCCTCTGTTGTCTGTCACTCAGCCACTGCCTAATCCACTCAACAATATGGGAGTCCATGCTCAATGACTGCAGTTTATTGATAAGTCTTCTATGTGGGACAGTATCAAAAGCCTTACTAAAATCTAGATATGCGATGTCTACTGCACCTCCACCGTCTATATAGTAAAAAGACGTCAACTAACTGCTTACTGAGATGGGACAGCTTCCACCCAAACCCATTAAAAAGAGGCGTACCAAAGGGGCAGTTCTTGAGAATCCGCAGAAACTGCTCAGAGCAAGAGGACTTCACACTGGAGGCATCCGAACTATTTGACCGTTTTTAAACAGAGAGGCTATCCTGACTCAGGTCTCTATGAGGCATGGAGTAATGCCAACTCACTTGATCAGTTCCCTCTATTTCAACCTAAAAAGAAGGAACATTCACAAGAAACGATTAGGGTCATTAGTACAAACTACATAGGACATTGAATCCAAACAAATATGTGACGTTTTAAGCCGATACTGATCATTATTAAAAACGGACCCCGATTTGGTCAAATTTCTCCCTAACAGTCCAGCCATCACCTTTAGACGTGGTCGGAGTATAGGGGACACACTCGTTCATAGCCATCTAGAGACCCCCGAAGTCAACACCTGGCTACAGAACAGGAGTACAGGCCCCTTCAGGTGTGGGAAGTGCAAAGCGTGCCCCTTTATCTCCATGGGTAACACATTCATGAAGAGCTCGGAGGCAAAGACCTATACAGTACGCAGTTTTGCAAACTGTAACACTATGGGAGTAGTCTGTTTGGCGCAAAGTGATTGTAGATTGAAGTATGTAGGCAAAACGTGTAGAGCTTTCAAAAAACGTCTTTTAGAACATATAGGAGACATACGGAATAGATGTGACAAACCACTAGCAAGACATATTTTATAAATCTATACACTTTTCAATGATTGAAACTATCAAGTCATCAATACGAGGGGGGGGGGGGGGGGGGGGGACCTGGACAAAATTCTGAAACAGAAAGAGTCCAGGTGGATCTACACCCTTAAGACCACAAATCCTTGTGGTATTAATGAAGAGATCGATTTTACGTGTTTTCTATAAAGCCTACGTCCATTATCTAGATAGGGATTAGCGCATGATTTATATTACGTAGAAGAGTATCAAATGTTACTGGGACTTGTAGCCGACCCCATTTCTCTATATAATGGCGATATCCCTTGATTACCTCCATAACTTATTCATGACCATCCACTCATCTTGGTTAATAATGTCACCTCCCCCTTTTCTTCTTTAAATAATAAGATTGATCTCTGTCATTACATAGTCAGTATGTGGTCACGTGACTATATCCATAGTCAGTATGTGGTCATGTGACTATATCCATAGCCAGTATGTGGTCATGTGACTATATCCATAGCCAGTATGTGGTCATGTGACTATATTCATTGACGTGGCTCTGTCATCTTACCTAACTCGGCCCCATTGTAAACACCAGCGAATGCGCTCCTAGTACGGGATTTGTCTTCCGATCATGTGATTGATCACGAGACCGGAGACGGACCACGTGATTATTCACGTGATACACCACAAGCGCCGGTGGGAGAGATAAAAAGCGCGTTCGCCTAAGTAGGGCTGCGCACTGCACCACGGACGCCGGCAGACCTTTTTCAACCCCTGACGGTGACGCAGCGCTACAGTATACAGCGTTTTCATCTATATACAGGTTCCTTAAGTGGCAATTATTGCCATGCATGTGGAGCTTTTATTAGATCTGGGCTGATGGCTTTCTGCATACATATTATTTTATAGGTGGCCGTGTCATACGTCTACTGCTGTTCATCCTCTGATATACTGGGCTTTTGCACCATAGCATCATCTGTTTTTGGCTGACACACAAGTAGACGACTGGTCTGTTATAAAACAGCCTTCCCCTATACTACAATATACAGCGCTCCATCTATATATAGGTCATTTAATTGGTGACGATTGCCATATATGTGGAGCTGTTATTAGATCTGGGCTGATGGCTTTCCGCATATTATTTAATAGGTGGCCGTGACACACGTCTACTGCTGTTCATCCTCTGATTGATATTTCGGGGGATTTGGCTCCTGAATTATAGCATCTTTGTTCGTATCTTGCTGACGTGCAATTAGACGACTGGTTTCTCTCTAGCAGTCCTCCCCGATATAGGGAGTCTGCACTATACCAACGAGCCGATGTTGATATCCTTTATTTTAGCTGTTTAAGTTGGAAACTCCTTTGGGTTGATTTACTATATCTTCAGATCTAAGTTTTGATCTGATCCTGGTCCGATACTAAGCCTAATGTGTCCCCTGATGAGCCCAGTTATAGCATGGGTGAAACGCGTTGGGACAAGTTCTTACCTATTTTTAATCAGGATTGGTTTATAGGAGCGGTTCATTAATTTGGATTCTTATTTACTTTATTATTTTTGTGTAAGTTTTGATTTTTCTTGTGATTATTTTCTGCTACTCATCATTGTAGTGACGGTTCTTTTGGTCAGCATATATTAGCTGGTAGCTTTATCCCTTATTCAGGGCCATCCCAGGGCGTTCAGGAGGTTCCTGATAAGGGATTGCCCCTATCGGGGCGGCTATTCCGTTTATAGGCAGGTCATGAAAGATATAGGGCCAGCTATAGGGCCAGAGACCATAGTATAAGATATTTGGCTCATACCTGCCTACCTATGGCCCAAAGTACTGAGTATCTTCTCATTCAAATTTATGATTTTTTTCACCTTTTTATATATCACTATTTGGGTTATTTGGGGATTTAATTGTACATAATAAAGGCTATGTTTTAAGGGTGGTAGCCTGTGACTACTGAATATGTAGGGCCCATGCACATGACCATATTTTTGGTCCACATTTTTCACGGATGGGGTGCGGACTCATTAATTTCAAGATGGCGACAGGACACAGTGTGCTCTTTGCATCTGTATGTCCATTCCGACGGCCCGCAAAAAAGATGGAACAGGTCTGATTATTGACGGTTTTGCATACAACTATAGGACATTTCTATGGGGGTGTAAAAAAAACAACAACAAAAAAAAACTATGGCGTCATGAACATGGCCGGGATCTTTATTTTGCGGATCTGCGGACTATAAAAAAAAAATACGGTTGTATGCATGGGGCCTTAGATCGTGCAAACCTGGTCAAACACTCTAAAGAGAGGTCAGATGTATCATGGTGGCTCAGGTTGGATGAGAAAATTGGTGTCTTGAGACTCTTGTCTAGGGGCAGCCATACACATTCAAGGACAGCAGATTTGTCCCTAGGACACTGGCTGACATGTTACATGTGCCCTTGCCAGCTGAAGACATCTGTGTTGGTCCCATGTTCATATGTGCCCGCATTGCTGAGAAAGATGATGTATTAATATATGCAAATGAGCCCCTCAGAGCAACGGGGGCGTTGCTGTTACACCTAGAGGCTCTGCTATTTCCGCAACTGCCGCACCCTCTTCACTTTGACAGGGCCAGGTAGTGTAAATTTCATCACAACTGGTCCTGTCAATCAAAGTGCAGAGGGTGCGGCAGTTGCAGAGAGAGCAGAGCCTCTAGGTGTAACAGCAACGCCCCCGTTGCTCCTAGAGGCTCATTTGCATGTAATAAAACATCATTTTTCTCAGCAATGCGGGCACATATGTACATGGGACCAACACAGAAAGCTTGGCCATAGACATGTCATGGCAAGACCCCTGCCGATCGGAGACGGGCTCATAGAATGCTGAGCTCCTCTCCTGCAGCGAGGAGAGAGAGCGCGCTATGTGAACACTTCTCTCTCCTTAGAACTCTGACACCCCCCCCCCCCCCCACCCATCAAAAGTTTTGATATGTCGCTCTGACATACCAAAAGTTTTTTTTTCACAGTACAGTGACCCTTTTAAAGGGCATCTGTCAGCAGTTTTGTACCTATGACACTGGCTGACCTATTATATGTGCACTTGGCAGCTGAAGGCATCTGTGTTGATCCCATGTTCATATCTGCCCTTATTGCTGAGAAGAAGTATGTTTACATATATGCAAATGAGTATTTAGGAGCAACGGAGGCGTTGCTGTTACACCTAGAGCAGTGGTGGCGAACCTATGGCACGGGTGCCAAAGGGGGCACGCCGAGCCCCCTCTGTGGGCACCTGCACCCTGGAAAAAGTCTAAGGTGTACCAATATGCCTTAGACCTTTTCTGACATTCATCAGCGCAGGGTACGCTATGAACAGCACAAGCAGCGCACTTAATGTAGACAGGCTGTTATAGCTAAATGATAAAGTACATGGAAGATATACTATATTTGGTAGTATTCAGGTTAAATTGCCGTGTTGGCACTTTGCGATAAATAAGTTTTGGGTTGCAGTTTGGGCACTCTGTCACTAAACGGTTCACCACCACTGACCTAGAGGCTCTGCTCTCTCTGCAACTGCTGCACCTTCTCCATTTGGATTGACAGAGCCAGAGGTGACTGATGATGTTTTCACTGCCTGGACCTATCAATCATAGTGGAGAAGGCGCAGTAGTTGCAGAGAGAGCAGAGCCTCTAGGAGTAACTGCAACGCCCCCGTTGCTCCTAGAGGCTCATTTGCATATAATAAAACATAATTTTTCTCAGATGCCTTCAGCTGCCAAGTGGACATGTAACAGGTCAGCCAGTGTCATAGGTACAAAACTGCTGACAGATGGGCTTTAAAACAAATGTGGGTTTGTCAGGTCTGTCACATGCTGGATACCAACAGCACCCAAGGGAGCCGAGCATTTTACCAGACAAAGTAGAGCAGTCTCATAGCTGAGACTTTGTTACAAAGGTATCCATTGTAGACAATCCCCTGGACTCCAGACTGATACATTTTATCTGCACTGATACAGTGTAACAAACTATCAGGACATCTCTTTGACAGCTATTGAGATCACAGCCTCTGGGTCATACTAATTATCATCCAACTTTCCAAGTAGCAGATATACTAGTTCACACACAGAAGGTGTTTGCAGTGCACCCATCTGGGTTGTTGAACTATAACTATAACAATAAAAATTTCATTTTGAGATTTTTTTGTTTAGAATGTATGTTTCCAATTTTGTTTTATAAACAATGTTCTCATCATGCCCTGACTCAGCGACATGCTGTGACCTATGTGATCTACCTGGACAGTGGAGAAACAGGGTGGGCGGGCGGCGGGGCGAGCTGGGTGCGCTGGTGCAGGGACAGGGCGTCTTCTGTACAGAAGCTCCGATTATTCAACCAGTCCAGTCCTGCGGATGAGACATCAATAGAGACAACACTGCAGCTCCCCCACAAGTTATAGAGACCCCCAAATCTCTAGTGCCTCCCAAGGGGCGGAGGGGCACTGGAGGTCTCTGGCAGGGGCGGAGGGGCACTGGAGGTCTCTGGCAGGGGCGGAGGGGCACTGGAGGTCTCTGGCAGGGGCGGAGGGGCACTGGAGGTCTCTGGCAGGGGCGGCGGGGCACTGGAGGTCTCTGGCAGGGGCGGAGGGGCACTGGAGGTCTCTGGCAGGGGCGGAGGGGCACTGGAGGTCTCTGGCAGGGGCGGAGGGGCACTGGAGGTCTCTGGCAGGGGAGGAGGGGCACTGGAGGTCTCTGGCAGGGGCACTGAAGGTATCTGGCAGGGGCGGAGGGGCACTGGAGGTATCTGGCAGGGGCGGAGGGGCACTGGAGGTATCTGGCAGGGGCGGAGGGGCACTGGAGGTATCTGGCAGGGGCACTGGAGGTATCTGGCAGGGGCGGAGGGGCAATGGAGGTATCTAGCAGGGGCACTGGAGGTATCTGGCAGGGGCGGAGGGGCACTGGAGGTATCTGGCAGGGGCGGAGAGGCAATGGAGGTATCTGGCAGGGGCGGAGAGGCAATGGAGGTATCTGGCAGGGGCGGAGAGGCACTGGAGGTATCTGGCAGGGGCGGAGGGGCACTGGAGGTATCTGGCAGGGGCACTGGAGGTATCTGGCAGGGGCGGAGGGGCACTGGAGGTATCTGGCAGGGGCGGAGGGGCACTGGATGTATCTGGCAGGGGCGGAGGGGCACTGGATGTATCTGGCAGGGGCAGAGGGGCACTGGAGGTATCTGGCAGGGGCACTGGAGGTATCTGGCAGGGGCGGAGGGGCACTGGAGGTATCTGGCAGGGGCGGAGGGGCACTGGAGGTATCTGGCAGGGGCGGAGGGGCACTGGAGGTATCTGGCAGGGGCACTGGAGGTATCTGGCAGGGGCGGAGGGGCACTGGAGGTATCTGGCAAGGGCGGAGGGGCACTGGAGGTATCTGGCAGGGGCGGAGGGGCACTGGAGGTATCTGGCAGGGGCACTGGAGGTATCTGGCAGGGGCGGAGGGGCACTGGAGGTATCTGGCAGGGGCGGAGGGGCACTGGAGGTATCTGGCAGGGGCGGAGGGGCACTGGAGGTATCTGGCAGGGGCGGAGGGGCACTGGAGGTATCTGGCAGGGGCGGAGGGGCACTGGAGGTATCTGGCAGGGGCGGAGGGGCACTGGAGGTATTTGGCAGGGGCACTGGAGGTATCTGGCAGGGGCACTGGAGGTATCTGGCAGGGGCACTGGAGGTATCTGGCAGGGGCGGAGGGGCACTTGAGGTATCTGGCAGGGGCACTGGAGGTATCTGGCAGGGGCGGAGGGGCACTGGGAACAAGAGTCACCTGAAGGCAGTAAACAAATCCTGCTTATATTAGAAGTGAGGGACAGAGGAGGTTGGGCACAGTGGCGTGTAGAGGGGTACAGTGGGTGAAGGGGAGGTATCTGGCAGGGGTGGAGGGGCACAGGAGGTATCTGGCAGGGGTGGAGAGGTACAGGAGGTATCTGGCGAGGGAAAGGGCTCTTTGCCCGGGACACAGATAATCATTAGGGCAGGTGGACAGGGCCGGGCTCTCTCTCAAGATTACCCGTTTGCTCAGGGGCGGCACTGGCACTGGAACACCCAGCAAATGCTGGAAATAGAGCCATGTTCGCGTCTCTGTCAACAGTCCCGTCGCACACGATCTACGTCAGAGAGTTCGCCCTCCGGACTACGGCTCCCAGAATGCACTGCGGCTGAAAGCAACTACTCATGGCGAGCGATGCGCCGCGGTGGCTCATGGGATACGTAGTCTGAGCTCTTACTGCGTGCAACAAGTGCTGGTGTATAGTAAAAGTCCAGTAAGAAACTTATATAAAAAGATGAAAATCTCAAGACAGGTGAAAGTATCACAAAATAAAGTCATATGACCTTTAGGATACAGTGTGGATCAGGATTCCGCCTTGTATTGGGCATTATATAGGAGCACTGGGGGATTTCTCAAAACTGGTGCAAAGGAAAACTGGTTTATTTGCCCATAGCAACCAATCAGATTGATTCTTTAATTTTCCATAGGAGCTGTGGAAAATAAAAGGTGGAATCTGACCGGTTGCTATGGGCAACTAAACCAGTTTTCCTTTTCAGCCACCACTAGGTGGAGCTCACTGCTCACAGATTTATTATGGCGTTCTACACAGTCCCAGTATTCTGACCAGCAGCTATTAGCCAGAGTATCCCAGTGTGCAGCCCGGACAGCAGCTAGACGGGCCGGAGTGACTCCATAAGGTGGTCACAGGTATCTGGAGCCATGCTGACTGCAGTGCTCCCACAGCTACTGGAGGGGGATCTACTGTATAGAGCGAACACAACCATCGAGGTGGTCCTACAGATGTGCAATTATTGGGTTCAGATCTGGGGAATCAGGGGTCAGAGTAGTACTTGGAAGTCTTGGTCATGGTCTTCTAACCAATGTCAGACATTTCTAGCCGTGTGACAAGTCTCATTGTCTTGGTGAAAGATCCCATCTACCCCAGGGGAGACAGTCAGCATGTAGGGGTGTGCGTGATCTGCAAGGGTGGATTCATACCCAGATCGGTGGAGAGTCTCTTCCATAAGCTAATAATTATCCCTTTCTGCTACTCTGATAAATTGCCCCGTTTTACCCATGAAAGTAGTGAGGGATATGTGTGCAGACTATCTCACCCCTTATATACCCACCGAGCCAGCTCACCACACCTTATATACCCACCAATGCAGCTCACCACACCTCATATACCCACCAAGCCAGCTCAACACACCTCATATACCCATCAAGCCAGCTCACCACACCTCATATACCCACCAAGCCAGCTCACCACACCTCATATACCCACCAAGCCAGCTCACCACACCTCATATACCCAACAAGCCAGCTCACCACACCTCATATACCCAACAAGCCAGCTCACCACACCTCATATACCCACCAAGCCAGCTCACCACGCCTCATATACCCAACAAGCCAGCTCACCACGCCTCATATACCCAACAAGCCAGCTCACCACACCTCATATACCCACCAAGCCAGCTCACCACGCCTCATATACCCAACAAGCCAGCTCACCACACCTCATATACCCACCAAGCCAGCTCACAGCACCTTATATACCCACCAAGCCAGCTCACCACATCTTATATACCCATCAAGCCAGCTCACCACACCTTATATACCCACCAAGCCTGCTCACTACACCTCATATACCCACCAAGCCAGCTCACCACACCTCATATACCCACCAAGCCAGCTCACCACACCTCATATACCCATCAAGCCAGCTCACCACACCTTATATACCCACCAAGCCAGCTCACCACACCTCATATACCCACCAAGCCAGCTCAGCACACCTCATATACCCACCAAGCCAGCTTACCACACCTCATATACCCACCAAGCCAGCTTACCACACCTCATATACCCACCAAGCCAGCTCAGCACACGTGGCTTTCTTAATGAGCTGCACGTTAGACTACATTACAAACTAAAACTCCCAGCATCTCAGCTGTCAGGGCATGCAGAGAGTTGTAGTTTGGCTACTGCTGGACACTCACAGGTTGGCCACCGCCGCTGTAGGGTTGTGTGTGGTACTGTGAGAAACTAGGGTTGGCACTAACACAACACCACCTCCTGAGAGGGGCACCAGCCCAGTAAAACAGATGCCAGTGAGAAGAAATAATAGAGGACAAGGATACTTTATACCAATAAATGAAAAGTTGTACTAACCATTTGCTAAGGGCTCATTCAGACGGCCGTATGTGATTTGTGGTCCGCAAATTGCCCGTGTTTTTGCGGACCGCACATGGCGGCCACTCTCATAGAAAATGCCTATGCTTGTCCTCTATTATTCCTTCTCACTGGCATCTGTTTTACTGGGCTGGTGCCGCTCTCAGGAGGTGGTGTTGTGTTAGTGCCAACCCTAGTTTCTCACAGTACCACACACAACCCTACAGCAGCGGTGACCAACCTGTGATTGTCCAGCAGTAGCCAAACTACAACTCTCTGTGTGCCATGACAGCTGGGAGTTGTAGTTTTACAATATGAAACGAAAAAAAAGGATAAATACAGCACCCACTTAGGGCTCATTCAGACAACCGTGTGTGTTTTGCTGTCCCCAAAGTGTGGATCCGCAAAACATAGATACCGGCCGCGTGCGTTACGCATTTTGCAGATCGCACGCGGCCAGCTCTTTGATAGAAATGCCTAATCTTGTCCACAGTTACGGACAAGAATAGGACATGTTCTATCTTTTCTGCGGGGCCGTGGAACGGAAGTGCGGATGAGGACAGCACACAATGTGCTGTCTGCATCTTTTGCGGCCCCATTGAAATGAATGGGTCCGCATCTGTTCCGATGCGGACACATAAATATGGTCCTAAGAGAGGAATAGGTGCGCGCCCCAATATCAAATGCTCCTTCAGAGATCAAAAGTGAAAAATGAAGGCAGCACCCAAAAAGATAATGTGTTCCGTTAATCCATATGTGGCAATCCAAGTACATGCTACGTTTCGGCTATACCTAGTTTGATGAAGGCTAAGGTAAAGCCGAAACGTCGTATGTAATTGGACTGCCACATATGGATTAACTGAACACTTCTTTTCAACACTATTTTTTGGGTGCCGACTTCATTTTTCATTATTGTAGTTTCGCAACAGCTAGAAAGCCCCAGGTCAGAGCCCACACCGTCCTCGATGATACGTCTCATAGACATCTGTTCCAGTTTTGGGCCTGCGCCCTACACTGCGGTTTATGGCGGCTGTTAACACCGCAGGTTCACGCTGCAGATCAAAGTATCAAGGTGTCGATATATAACAAAAAGGGCAAATGCTACAATATAAATAATTCACAGCGCCGCAGTGTAAAGCAGCTCGTTAATTATTAACGCCCTGGTCCGCTCTCTTTTATGGCAGCAGCTGTTCACACCCGTGCCAGGGCGGTCAGGAGGGTAAGGCGACTTTGCAGGGAGGTCTTGCATTTTTGGATTGTGTTACTAGGTATTCTGGCTGAGAATGATCCTTGTCATAAGCACTCAGCTTTCCCAGACCTCTGAAAGGCAAATCTGCCATTATGTAGTGATAGGTCTCCTGCTCCCGTAACACTACCGAATTAAGATTTCCCATCAAGGCAGGGTGTAGCTGGGATGGGGGCTGTCGTGACATGGGCAGAACTTCCAATGTAAAGAGGGACAACACCTATGGTGCGTACCTCTATCCCCACTCAGTGCCTGTACAGACACAATCCCTAGTCCCCCCCATGCCCAGCACTTTCATAATGTCCTGTGTGTGGCATACAATAAAGGTGTCACCACACAGTCATGATGCCCACTTTGTGCCTCTTCACAAAAAGGATGCCCCCTCACAGTGAGGATTTCCTCTTAGTGCCCCTTTACAGTAAGGATGCCCCCTCAGTGCTCATTCACAGTAAGGGTGTCCCCTCAGTGCCCCTTCACAGTAAGGATGCCCCCTCAGTGCTCCTTCACAGTAAGGATGTCCCCTCAGTGCCCCTTCACAGTAAGGATGTCCCCTCAGTGCCCCTTCACAGTAAGGATGCCCCCTCAGTGCTCCTTCACAGTAAGGATGCCCCCTCAGTGCTCCTTCACAGTAAGGATGTCCCCTCAGTGCTCCTTCACAGTAAGGATGTCCCCTCAGTGCCTCTTCACAGTAAGGATGTCCCCTCAGTGCCTCTTCACAGTAAGGATGCCCCCTCAGTGCTCCTTCACAGTAAGGATGTCCCCTCAGTGCCTCTTCACAGTAAGGATGTCCCCTCAGTGCCTCTTCACAGTAAGGATGCCCCCTCAGTGCTCCTTCACAGTAAGGATGCCCCCTCAGTGCTCCTTCACAGTAAGGATGTCCCCTCAGTGCCTCTTCACAGTAAGGATGTCCCCTCAGTGCCTCTTCACAGTAAGGATGCCCCCTCAGTGCTCCTTCACAGTAAGGATGCCCCCTCAGTGCTCCTTCACAGTAAGGATGTCCCCTCAGTGCCCCTTCACAGTAAGGATGCCCCCTCAGTGCCCCTTCACAGTAAGGATGTCCCCTCAGTGCCCCTTCACAGTAGGGATGCCCCCCTCAATGCCCCTTCACAGTAGGGATGCCCCCCTCAGTGCCCCTTCACAGTAGGGATGCCCCCCTCAGTGCCCCTTCACAGTAAGGATGTCCCCTCAGTGCCCCTTCACAGTAAGGATGCCCTCTCAGTGCCCCCTTCACAGTAAGGATGCCCCCTCAGTGCTCCTTCACAGTAAGGATGTCCCCTCAGTGCCCCTTCACAGTAAGGATGCCCCCTCAGTGCCCCTTCACAGTAAGGATGCTCCCTCAGTGCCCCTTCACAGTAAGGATGCCCTCTCAGTGCCCCTTCACAGTAAGGATGCTCCCTCAGTGCCCCTTCACAGTAAGGATGCCCCCTCAGTGCCCCTTCACAGTAAGGATGCTCCCTCAGTGCCCCTTCACAGTAAGGATGCTCCCTCAGTGCCCCTTCACAGTAAGGGTCTATTCACACGTCCGTTTTTTCTTTCCTGATCTGTTCCGTTTTTTCAGGAACAGATCTGGACCAGATCTGGACCCATTCATTTTCAATGGGTCCTGGAAAAAAACGGACAGCTCAATGTCTGAATTTTTCCTGGACCCATTGAAAATGAATGGGTCCAGATCTGGTCCAGATCTGTTCCTGAAAAAACGGAACAGATCAGGAAAGAAAAAACGGACGTGTGAATGGACCCTAAGGATGCCCCCTCAGTGCCCCTTCACAGTAAGGATGTCCCCTCAGTGCCCCTTCACAGTAAGGATGTCCCCTCAGTGCCCCTTCACAGTAAGGATGCCCTCTCAGTGCCCCCTTCACAGTAAGGATGCCCCCTCAGTGCCCCTTCACAGTAAGGATGCCCCCTCAGTGCTCCTTCACAGTAAGGATGTCCCCTCAGTGCCCCTTCACAGTAAGGATGCCCTCTCAGTGCCCCCTTCACAGTAGGGATGCCCCCTCAGTGCTCCTTCACAGTAAGGATGTCCCCTCAGTGCCCCTTCACAGTAAGGAGGCCACCTCAGTGCTCCTTCACAGTAAGGATGCCCCCTTAGTGCCCCTCACAGAAAGGATGCCCCTAAGGGCTCTTTCACACGAGCGGATGCGGTGCGGGTAATCCGCTGCGTGAAAGAGAGCCAAGCTCCGTTCTGGACAGCAGAGACACGGAGCATTAACACGATTGATAATGCTCTTTGCCTCTCTGTGACCTTTTTACTACAAAATCAGGCCTCATGCACACAAACGTATTTTCTTTCCGTGTCCGTTCCGTTTTTTTGGCGGACCATATACGGAACTATTTATTTCAATGGGTCCGCAAAAAAAACTAAACGGTAATTACTCCGTGTGCATTCCGTTTCCGTATGTCCGTTCCGCAAAAAAAAAAAAGAACATGTCCTATTATTGTCCGCATTACGGACAAGGATAGTCCTGTTCTATTAGGGGCCGGCTGTTCCGTTCTACAAAATACGGAATGCACACGGACGTCATCCGTGTTTTTTGAGGACTGCAAAATACATACGGTCGTGTGCATGAGGCCTCACAGTGAGATAAAGTTGTCACCGTGATTTTGTAGTAAAAAGGTCCCAGAGAGGCACGAAGCGTTATCAATCATATTAATGCTCCGTGTCTGCTGTCCGGAGCGGGGCTTGGCTCTCTTTCACGCAGCGGATTACCCGCACCGCATCCACTCATGTGAAAGAGCCCTAAGTAAAAATGTGCCTCCTTAGCGCCTCCTCACACAATAAGCATGTCTCATTAGTTTCCAAAGGATGCTTTTATTGTCCCTTAGTGCCCCCCCAGACAATAATGATGCCCTCATGTGCATCTGTGACAGTAAAGTTGTTCCATTAGTTCCACCCACACAGTAAGGGTGCCCACTTTGAGCCCCCCCTACACACACAGAAATCGTGCAGCAAATGATGCCCCCTTAGTGCTTCCAAAATGAATACTGAAATAGCCCCCATTCCCACGATGACCGTCCTCCCCGCAGCTCGGCGCAGCAGACAGGTGACGTCAACTGCACGTGCCAAGCTGCCAACGCCAGAGGTCACAGGGTGAATGGTGAAGCAGAGACCCGAGGGCTCCCTGCGTCACCACTGTATTTGACTGAATCTGTGTCCTAAGTTCACAGATACAATTAAAATCGGGACAGTGCCCAAAATCCAGGACTGTCCCACTGAAACCAAAAGAGTCGGGAGCCATGTATGTGCCCTGGGCAACACAAAGTCATTTTGCCTTGGTCAGAGAGCTAGGATAGCAAACGGAATCTTTGCCCCGGATGACAGAAAGTCTAGCGTTTAAGAGCCCCGTAAATTGGGCGACAACCTGAAGAGCTGTAACACTGACAACCTGAAGAGCTGTAACACTGACAACCAGAAGAGCTGTAACACTGACAACCAGAAGAGCTGTAACACTGACAACCTGAAGAGCTGTAACACTGACAACCAGAAGAGCTGTAACACTGACAACCAGAAGAGCTGTAACACTGACAACCAGAAGAGCTGTAACACTGACAACCAGAAGAGCTGTAACACTGACAACCAGAAGAGCTGTAACACTGACAACCAGAAGAGCTGTAACACTGACAACCAGAAGAGCTGTAACACTGACAACCAGAAGAGCTGTAACACTGACAACCAGAAGAGCTGTAACACTGACAACCAGAAGAGCTGTAACACTGACAACCAGAAGAGCTGTAACACTGACAACCAGAAGAGCTGTAACACTGACAACCAGAAGAGCTGTAACAGTGACAACCAGAAGAGCTGTAACACTGACAACCTGAAGAGCTGTAACACTGACAACCAAAAGAGCTGTAACACTGACAACCAAAAGAGCTGTAACACTGACAACCAGAAGAGCTGTAACACTGACAACCAGAAGAGCTGTAACACTGACAACCAGAAGAGCTGTAACACTGACCACCAGAAGAGCTGTAACACTGACCACCAGAAGAGCTGTAACACTGACAACCAGAAGAGCTGTAACACTGACCACCAGAAGAGCTGTAACACTGACAACCTGAAGAGCTGTAACACTGACAACCTGAAGAGCTGTAACACTGACAACCAGAAGAGCTGTAACACTGACCACCAGAAGAGCTGTAACACTGACCACCAGAAGAGCTGTAACACTGACAACCTGAAGAGCTGTAACACTGACAACCAGAAGAGCTGTAACACTGACAACCAGAAGAGCTGTAACACTGACAACCAGAAGAGCTGTAACACTGACAACCAGAAGAGCTGTAACACTGACAACCAGAAAAGCTGTAACACTGACAACCTGAAGAGCTGTAACACTGACAACCAGAAGAGCTGTAACACTGACAACCAGAAGAGCTGTAACACTGACAACCAGAAGAGCTGTAACACTGACAACCAGAAGAGCTGTAACACTGACAACCAGAAAAGCTGTAACACTGACAACCTGAAGAGCTGTAACACTGACAACCTGAAGAGCTGTAACACTGACAACCAGAAGAGCTGTAACACTGACTACCTGAAGAGCTGTAACACTGACAACCAGAAGAGCTGTAACACTGACAACCAGAAGAGCTGTAACACTGACTACCTGAAGAGCTGTAACACTGACAACCAGAAGAGCTGTAACACTGACAACCAGAAGAGCTGTAACACTGACAACCAGAAGAGCTGTAACACTGACAACCTGAAGAGCTGTAACACTGACAACCTGAAGAGCTGTAACACTGACAACCAGAAGAGCTGTAACACTGACAACCTGAAGAGCTGTAACACTGACAACCAGAAGAGCTGTAACACTGACAACCAGAAGAGCTGTAACACTGACAACCAGAAGAGCTGTAACACTGACAACCAGAAGAGCTGTAACACTGACAACCAGAAGAGCTGTAACACTGACAACCAGAAGAGCTGTAACACTGACAACCAGAAGAGCTGTAACACTGACAACCAGAAGAGCTGTAACACTGACAACCAGAAGAGCTGTAACACTGACAACCAGAAGAGCTGTAACACTGACAACCAGAAGAGCTGTAACACTGACAACCAGAAGAGCTGTAACACTGACAACCAGAAGAGCTGTAACACTGACAACCAGAAGAGCTGTAACACTGACAACCAGAAGAGCTGTAACACTGACAACCAGAAGAGCTGTAACACTGACAACCTGAAGAGCTGTAACACTGACAACCAAAAGAGCTGTAACACTGACAACCAAAAGAGCTGTAACACTGACAACCAAAAGAGCTGTAACACTGACAACCAGAAGAGCTGTAACACTGACAACCAGAAGAGCTGTAACACTGACCACCAGAAGAGCTGTAACACTGACCACCAGAAGAGCTGTAACACTGACAACCAGAAGAGCTGTAACACTGACCACCAGAAGAGCTGTAACACTGACAACCTGAAGAGCTGTAACACTGACAACCAGAAGAGCTGTAACACTGACAACCAGAAGAGCTGTAACACTGACAACCAGAAGAGCTGTAACACTGACAACCAGAAGAGCTGTAACACTGACAACCAGAAAAGCTGTAACACTGACAACCTGAAGAGCTGTAACACTGACAACCAGAAGAGCTGTAACACTGACAACCAGAAGAGCTGTAACACTGACAACCAGAAGAGCTGTAACACTGACAACCAGAAGAGCTGTAACACTGACAACCAGAAAAGCTGTAACACTGACAACCTGAAGAGCTGTAACACTGACAACCTGAAGAGCTGTAACACTGACAACCAGAAGAGCTGTAACACTGACTACCTGAAGAGCTGTAACACTGACAACCAGAAGAGCTGTAACACTGACAACCAGAAGAGCTGTAACACTGACTACCTGAAGAGCTGTAACACTGACAACCAGAAGAGCTGTAACACTGACAACCAGAAGAGCTGTAACACTGACAACCAGAAGAGCTGTAACACTGACAACCTGAAGAGCTGTAACACTGACAACCTGAAGAGCTGTAACACTGGGCAAATTGTTGTCACCCAACTTTCCCAGAAATGTAGAAGCTGAGTACAGTATTGGGATTTTCATCTGTCTCTTCACAGGGAGTTTCAAGTTTTCATATCAGAGAGTCATAAATCAGAATTCCAGCAAGAAAAGGTTAATTGAGTGACTTCAGAGCTGGAATCGGCCCACTCTCCTCATCCTGCCGCTCTGCAGTAACTATATTGATTGCTTTGTGGCGAGGTGAAGCCTTGGGCCTTTTATAGGCTTTTCGGTGGTAAGTGTGACATTTTTAGCAGCGGAAGGGGGGGGGGGGGGGGGGGGGATCCGACGCTCAGATTTTGTCTGGAGTCATACAAAGTGGCCATTGTTCTTGAAATGAGAAGGGAAATATTTGACAGTTTCGTAAATCATCACGTGTTGTGTCATTACTGTAGAGCGGAGTTTGCACAGGCATGGGTGCTGCACATGATGCTTTCCGTAGCCAAGTAGTAGTGTGAATCGGATATAGGCCTGTTTATCCAGGGCTTCCTGGTTTGAGAATAAAATGCTAACAGAACAGTGAAGACTGACATGCAGAGAGACTAAATCCCATGGAGTATGTTGATGTGCAGTTTAATTATCTACAGCAGGGATCGGCCACCTTCGGCATTCCAGCTGTTGTGAAACTACCACTCCCAGCATGCAAACATGCTCGGCTGTTCTTCTAACTCCCACAGAAGTTGTAGAGGGAAGGAGTATTATGCAAATATATGTATATATGTCTTTTAATATACACTCACCTAAAGAATTATTAGTGCCCCCATACTAATACGGTGTTGGACCCCCCTTTGCCTTCAGAACTGCCTTAATTCTACGTGGCATTGATTCCACAAGGTGCTGATAGCATTCTTTAGAAATGTTGGCCCATATTGATAGGATAGCATCTTGCAGTTGATGGAGATTTGAGGGATGCACATCCCGGGCACGAAGCTCCCGTTCCACCACATCCCAAAGATGCTCTATTGGGTTGAGATCTGGTGACTGTGGGGGCCATTTTAGTACAGTGAACTCATTGTCATGTTCAAGAAACCAATGTGAAATGATTCGAGCTTTGTGACATGGGGCATTATCCTGCTGGAAGTAGCCATTAGAGGATGGATACATGTTCTCATTCTGTTTACACCAAATGTCTCAACAGAAATCGAGACTCATCAGACCAGGCAACATTTTTCCAGTCTTCAACAGTCCAATTTTGGTGAGCTCGTGCAAATTGTAGCCTCCTTTACCTATTTGTAGTGGAGATGAATGGTACCCGGTGGGGTCTTCTGCTGTTGTAGCCCATCCGCCTCAAGGTTGTGCGTGTTGTGGCTTCACAAATGCTTTGCTGCATACCTCGGTTGTAACGAGTGGTTATTTCAGTCAACGTTGCTCTTCTATCAGCTTGAATCAGTCGGCCCATTCTCCTCCGACCTCTAGCATCCACAAGGCATTTTTGCCCACAGGACTGCCGCATACTGGATGTTTTTCCCTTTTCACACCATTCTTTGTAAACCCTAGAAATGGTTGTGCGTGAAAATCCCAGTAACTGAGCAGATTGTAAAATACTCAGACCGGCCCGTCTGGCACCAACAACCATGCCACGCTCAAAATTGCTTAAATCACCTTTCTTTCCCATTCTGACATTCAGTTTGGAGTTCAGGAGATTGTCTTGACCAGGAGCACCCCCCTAAATGCATTGAAGCAACTGCCATGTGATTGGTTGACTAGATAATTGCATTAATGAGAAATAGAACAGGTGTTCCTAATAATTCTTTAGGTGAGTGTATACATATATACACTGCTCAAAAAAATAAAGGGAACACAAAAATAACACATCCTAGATCTGAGTTAATTGAATATTCTTCTGAAATACTTTGTTCTTTACATAGTTGAATGTGCTGACAACAAAATCACACAAAAATTAAAAAATGGAAATCAAATTTTTCAACCCATGGAGGTCTGGATTTGGAGTCACACTCAAAATTAAAGTGGAAAAACACACTACAGGCTGATCCAACTTTGATGTAATGTCCTTAAAACAAGTCAAAATGAGGCTCAGTAGTGTGTGTGGCCTCCATGTGCCTGTATGACCTCCCTACAATGCCTGTGCATGCTCCTGATGAGGTGGCGGACGGTCTCCTGAGGGATCTCCTCCCAGACCTGGACTAAAGCATCTGCCAACTCCTGGACAGTCTGTGGTGCAACGTGACGTTGGTGGATAGAGCGAGACATGATGTCCCAGATGTGCTCAATTGGATTCAGGTCTGGGGAACGGGCGGACCAGTCCATAGCATCAATGCCTTCGTCTCGCAGGAACTGCTGACACACTCCAGCCACATGAGGTCTAGCATTGTCTTGCATTAGGAGGAACCCAGGGCCAACCGCACCAGGATATGGTCTCACAAGGGGTCTGAGGATCTCATCTCGGTACCTAATGGCAGTCAGGCTACCTCTGGCGAGCACATGGAGGGCTGTGCGACCCTCCAAAGAAATGCCACCCCACACCATTACTGACCCAATGCCAAACCGGTCATGCTGGAGGATGTTGCAGGCAGCAGAACGTTCTCCACGGCGTCTCCAGACTCTGTCACGTCTGTCACATGTGCTCAGTGTGAACCTGCTTTCAT
Source organism: Bufo bufo (assembly GCF_905171765.1). Taxonomy (NCBI): domain Eukaryota; kingdom Metazoa; phylum Chordata; class Amphibia; order Anura; family Bufonidae; genus Bufo; species Bufo bufo. The sequence goes on along the minus strand of NC_053399.1, from coordinate 21,092,772 downwards.
CTGTGAAGAGCACAGGGCGCCAGTGGCGAATTTGTCAATCTTGGTGTTCTCTGGCAAATGCCAAACGTCCTGCACGGTGTTGGGCTGTAAGCACAACCCCCACCTGTGGACGTCGGGCCCTCATATCACCCTCATGGAGTCTGTTTCTGACCGTTTGAGCAGACACATGCACATTTGTGGCCTGCTGGAGGTCATTTTGCAGGGCTCTGGCAGTGCTCCTCCTGTTCCTCCTTGCACAAAGGCGGAGGTAGCGCTCCTGCTGCTGGGTTGTTGCCCTCCTACGGCCTCCTCCACGTCTCCTGATGTACTGGCCTGTCTCCTGGTAGTGCCTCCATGCTCTGGACACTCCGCTGACAGACACAGCAAACCTTCTTGCCACAGCTTGCATTGATGTGCCATCCTGGATAAGCTGCACTACCTGAGCCACTTGTGTGGGTTGTAGACTCCGTCTCATGCTACCACTAGAGTGAAAGCACCGCCAGCATTCAAAAGTGACCAAAACATCATCCAGGAAGCATAGGAACTGAGAAGTGGTCTGTGGTCACCACCTGCAGAACCACTCCTTTATTGGGGGTGTCTTGCTAATTGCCTATAATTTCCACCTGTTGTCTATCCCATTTGCACAACAGCATGTGAAATTGATTGTCACTCAGTGTTGTTTCCTAAGTGGACAGTTTGATTTCACAGAAGTGTGATTGACTTGGAGTTACATTGTGTTGTTTAAGTGTTCCCTTTATTTTTTTGAGCAGTGTACATGTATATACTTATATCTAAATGTGGCCCAATAATACCCCCTTCTCGGGTGCCCCCTCCCTAGCCAAATCCTCCTGCAGGCACAATCCAACGTGCCTGCAGAAGGAAAATGCCGCCTGCATGGCTGGACAATCATGTCCAGGTGCGGCCACATCAAAAGACAGGGGGTCGATAAGATCCGCTGTCTTTTGTCAAACATCTCCAGCAGGGCTGTAGACATGTTTAGCATAACAGAGATAGGGGGAACAAAAGTTCCCCTTCCTCTGTTTGTGGCATACCTCCGGTGCGGTAATTACAGCACCAGAGGTATGCGCGGGCGCTTCATGCGGGAGATTCAAATCTCCCCCCCCCCCCCCCCCCCGCCGGGAAACGTGGGCTGGTGCGGTGACATCATATCACCGCGCCAGCCCACGTGGACCTGGCTGCAGGCGTGCATGCGCATGCCTGCAGCGTGGAAGTGAGCGCCGCTGGTTTTAAATACCCCGGCGGCGCTGCGCTAGAGAGGTTAGCCCGGCGTGTCCCAGAAGAGAGCGCAACCGGTGCACCAAAGTTGAGCCGTGCAGCCCGATCCAAGCAAGAATCATCCCCAGGACAACGAGCATCATTGCGAGAATCATCCCCTACAACGAGCAATGCAACCCCTGGGTGGCTGAGTATTTTAACCCTAAAAAAGGCTGTAGCCGAGGCTCACCAGTATTTTAACCCTATACCACCAACGCTGCATTAACCCCTGCATTCCCTATACCACCAACGCTGAACCCCTGCATTCCCTATACCACTAACGATCCCTGCATTCCCTATCATTCCCCTGACCCACTGCCATCAATTCCATATACCCCTGCATTAACCCTTGTTATTCCACTGACCCACTGCCACCAATCCCTTTCTACCCCTGCATGAACCCCTGATATTTCCCTTACCCTGCATTACCCCTGATATTGTGTTGTTTACCCCTTGTTATCCTGTTGGGACAGTGTTAGCCAGGTGGGTGGGCTGCTGCTGATATTTATGTGTGTATGTAAGTGTGTTATATAGGTAGATTTGTGGGGTGGAATTGTGTAAATTATTATACTGTGTAGTTAGTTGTAATATTATCTTGCTGTGTTGTATGCCTGTACTGTGGTGTGCGTCTATATGTATATATATTTATAAACATTGATATATAAATATATATATATAGATATAGCGTAATATACTGTATTTATATTGTGTAATAAATATTCCTTTATTATTCGTAATACACTGTTTATAGTCTTTTGTTGTAGCAGTAAGGCCTCATGCACACGACAGTGTTTTTTCACTGTCAGTGATTTGGCTTCAGTGGTCCGTGTCCGATTTTGCTTCAGTTGTGTTTCCTTGTGACTTCCTTTTTTTTTTTGTCTGACAGGGGGAAAAAAAGGAAGGTTAATGAAAAGTGTAATTTTATTGCACCAAGGTCTTGTAGAAAAAAACGGACACGGATGCGGACACGGATGACATATCAGTTGTGCATCCGTTTTTTTTGATGGACCCATTGACTTGAATGGGTCCGTCCTCCGTTTTTCACTGACAAGAATAGGACAGGTTATATTTTTTTGACGGACTGGAATCACGGATCACGGACGCGGAGAAAAAATTTAGGATTATTAGTTTTTTTTTCACAGCTCCATAGAAATGAATGGGACCTCCGCTAAACTGTGAAAAATGACGGAACGGACGCGGATGCACACAACGGTCGTGTGCACGAGGCCTAAGTCGTAGTTTAGTTCAGCGTAGAGTAAGGCAATAGAGGCAGTTTTTATTTATTGTATAAATAGGCAGAGTCATCAAGAGACGACTCCCGCCTATTTATGAATATTAATTATTGAGATTACCCAAAATATCAATAATTAATATTTCCCTTTACAGAAGTCAATGAAGCATTCTGGGAGTTGTAGTTTCTGAACAGCTGGAGTGCCGGAGGTTGCTGATCCCTGATCTACAGTTTGATGAATATATTACACATCCTTACACAGCCTGTTAAAGGGGTATTCCCAGAATCAACATTTATCACCAATCCACAGGAGTAGGGGGTCCCGTGTCCCCTTTTCCTCCTCACTTCCGTGGGAAGTTTAAAGGGGTTTTCCAGGTGTTTAATATTGGTGACCTATCCTCAAGATATGTCATCAATACCTGGTCTGTGGGGTCCAACACCCGGAACCAGTCAGCTGTTTGAAGAGGCCACAGCTTCCTTGCCGCTTACCAAGTACAGCGCCGTACATTGTATAGTGGCTGCGTTCAGTATTGCAGCTCAGCCCCATTCACTTCAATGGGATTGAGCTGCGCCAAGGCTATGTGACCGATATACGTTATGTCAGTGGCCAACTCCCGTCATATTGATGACACCCGGACAATCCCTTTAAATTAAGCAATGGCCAGGCATTGTTGCTGCTGCTCCATTCATTTTCTACGGATCTGACAAAGAGAAGCACATTACAGCGCTCGACTTTCTCCGTCAGATCCACAGAGTTGGGACTACCAGTCAGGGCCGGTACAAGGCAGGGGCCGAAGGAGCGGGTGCCCTGGGCGCTACCATTTGCGGACAGGAGGGGGGCGCAGGTGAAGTGCCAGCCACGGCCCCCCCTACATCATGCTGTGCCCCCCCATGTGTCCCCCCAACTAAAATGACCCCCCCCCCCCCCCCCAAGTGAGCAGCCGCCGCCGGGCACAGGGAGATGAGCGCTTCCATTGCGCTCATCTCCATTGTAAACTGTCTGTGCCAGCGGAGGTGCAGGGGAGGGAGAGGCGTGTCCCTTCCCTTTCCTCTGATAGGCTGCAGGCAGGCACCGAAGTGGAGGAGAGGCCCCGCCCCCTAATTACTCCTGTTTACCTTTCTAAAGCTAAAGGACCTTTGATGATGTCATCACAGGTCCTGTAAGGGAACTGCACAGTGTAAAGTGTAGTTCCCAGGTTAGAACAGTGCATCTGCCAGGACCTGTGATGACATCATCTTCAACATCACAGGTCCTGCAGAATCTAGCAAAGTAACTGCACCAAAAATGGTGTAGTTCCTAGGTTTCAAAGGTACATCTGCCAGGACCTGTGATGACATCATCACAGGTCCTTCAACCCCTAACAGCAAGTATTAAAAGTTCACAAGCAGCTCTGTATTGATCCATACAGACTGGAATGGAGAGGTAAGAGGAGGTCCTCCACTTTTCATCATTTACCCCCCCCCCCCCCTCCATGCCCTGTTTTTACTCATTGCTCACTCATGTATACTACTTCAGACAGTTACCACTACCTCATGTATCTCACAGTGACTATAATGCATAACTGACCACATATTTCTATAAACACTGCATCTACAGTATTATACCTTCTATGTGTCACATCAATACACTGCTCTGTGTATATATATATATATATATATATATATACACACACACATACATGCACACACACTGCATATATTACACAGTATTATACATGCAATATGTACAGATATATAGTATATACCGCAGTGCACTGATATGTGAGGTATGAGGTATAATAGATGCTGTGTGTACAGATATCAGTACACTTCTGTATATACTATATATGTGAGGTACGAGGTATAATAGATGCAGTGTGTACAGATATATAGTATATACAGCAGTGTACTGATATGTGAGGTACGAGGTGTCAATACACTGCTGTATTTACTATATACCTGTACACACTGCATCTATTATACCTCGTACCTCACATATTACACTACTGTATATACTGTATACACTGCATATATTATACCCCGTACCTCACATATCAGTACACTGCTGTATATACTATATACCTGTACACACTGCATCTATTATACCCTGTACCTCACATATCAGAACACTAGGGAATATACTATATACCTGTACACACTGCATCTATTATACCGCGTACCTCACATAACTGTACACTGCTGTATATAATATACATCTGCATCTATTATACCTCTTTTGTGTGCCAGGGCTGTTTTGTAATCCCATTCCGGCCCTGATGGCATAAATTATAAAACGCAGCAGCAAGAATAGTTCATGGAACAAAGGGAGGGGCTATAAAAGGGGAATGGGGGCCCAATTTAGATTCCTGCTATGGGGCCCAGTGATTTTTATGTACGCCCCTGGCTGCAGGCACTAGGCCGGCAGCCTATCAGAGGCCGGCGCAATGACGTCATCGTGCCGCCTGAGCCTTACATTACAGCGTGGGACACAGGAAGAGGCTGCATCGCATCGCTGACACTTAGGTAAGTATAAGTGTTTTTTTTTACAATAGTGTTACTGGCACATTGGGGGGGCTTATTACAAAACTGGCACATGATGATGGGGGGGACTTTATACTGGCACATGATGATGGGGGGGAACTTTATAGTGTCTGTGACTTTCAAAGTCCCACAGTCCTTTGTTCTATTGCTTTAAGTATATTCTTGTTTTGAAACAACATTGATTCTTTCTTAAAAACGGGGGGGGGGGGGGGGGGGGGGGCGCAGTTTGCCATCTTCGCCCTGGGCACCAAATGGCCTTGTCCCAGCCCTGCTACCAGTGATCAGACGTTATCACCTATCCCGTGGATAGGTGATGCCAATTCTAGGAATGCCCTTTAATTGGATATCTGTTACCTGCTTGTGAGACCAAGACATTTTCAATTTTCCTGCTTTCTGTCCATCAAGTCCTAAGAACCGTATCCAGTGTAGAAGATCTTCTGTGAGCTAAACAGAGTGGACTCCAGACTGATAGATTGTACCTGCCCTGCACCGATACATTGTAACGCACCATCTTGGGCCTTAGGCTGTTTATCTTGCAGAGGATTGATTAGACTGGATGCAATTGTAACAGACTCAACTCCAAAATACAGAGTGTATGAGTGTATAGATGACCTATCCTCGCACACCACCGATCAGCTGCTTTGGGCGGCCGCGGGGCCAGAAACTATACAGTGTATGGAGCTTAAAGGGAACCTGTCATGTGGATATTTGATTATAATCTAACTAATTATATACAATCATTAACTACTAAAAAGTACCTTAGATGTATTCACTTACTGGTGTGACAGATGGTTACCTCATAATATACACACAAAGATGCCGCTTGCTAATGAGCTGATTGGAGTCCAGCGTGATGTCATTGAGTCCAGCGTATATTTAATTCAGAGCTATAGCCACTCCCCTGCCCACCTGCTGCTGATTCCTATGGAAACAAACTGTCATTTAGCAGCAGGTGGGCGGGGAGAGTCAGGAGCTCATGAATATTCATGACTCATCATTATCAGCTGGAGCTTTTCAATACAAGATGTTGGCAGATTGACTGGGTCAATTAAATTAAGTGACCCAGCATTGTGCTAAGAGAATCAGTCACTTATTTATTTTGCCCTTAGTTAGGACACCATAAAACTGGTGACAGGTTCCCTTTAAGGGAAACGGCGCCATTCACTGTGTAGTGGCCATGCTGGGGTACTGCAGCTCAGCTTCCATTCATGTGAGGTTCAGTACGTTGGCACTGGAAACTACGCAGATTACGGAGCCCACTCCATGCATTGCTAGTTTCTGGTAACACATCAGCCTAAAACAAATGATTGGTGGGGTTGTCGAGTCCCCACAATCTCATATCGATGACCTATCCCCACCCGAGGATAGGTCATCAATATCCATAGCCCCGAGTACCCCTTTAAAGGGAATCTAGAACATGATGATGTGAGTACAGTACAATAGACCCGCTGTCAGGCAGGAACTCACTGCATGGTCAATCACTATGATGCAGTGAGACGTTCTGGGAGACGCAGCGTGGACTGCACCCATGTGGTCTCAGTCATACATCTTCGCTGCGGTGATCCTTGTGCATACAGGTTCATGGGTCGCCTTTATCTCATTACATTGTACTTTGGTGTTTCCGGCATGTCGGGGGTTAATCATTACCCTAATGGTATGAGGCACGCTATCTCTAATGTGTCCTGTCGCCACGGTGCTCAACAAACAAAGTGTCTCTGCAATTTGCCATGGCCTCGGGTTCTGCTTCAGAATCACAGATTATCTGGGGTTTTCACATGGCGAAGGAATTCGCCCCTGAGACTCACACTCCTTCTAGACAAAGTTAAAGCCCGGGAGATGGCGGCACAGCATTGTTTCTTGGGGCGAGCACAGCATTTTCTACATACGTGGCTCTCTGATGTTGAAGCAGGTTTATACTCGGGTGCATTTGTAGCTTTGTATTTCCATTGCCATAGGTAACAAAATGCCCCATCATTCATGGCACCAACAACCCGCCACTTGTGTGCTCCGCACTCCCTTACCACTCTAGACCAGGGATCAGCAACCTCCGGCACTCCAGCTGTACTGAAACTACAACTCCCAGAATCCTCCTTTCACTTCTATGGGAGTTACAAGAATAGCCGAGTATGTATGCTGGGAGTTGTAGTTTCACAACAGCTGGAGTGCCGAAGGTTGCTGATCCCTGCACTAGACACTTTGTCCACCATGTGCTAATATTCCATTGCTCCTGGAAGAGGACAGTTTCCATGCTCCAAGGAGAGGAGTTTCTAAGGCCTCTTTCACACTACCGTATGAGCTATTTCAGTGTTTTGCGGTCCGTTTTTCACGGATCCATTGTTACGGTTTTTGGTTTCCGTTTTTCCGTATGGCATATACAGTATACAGTAATTACATAGAAAAAATTGGGCTGGGAATAACATTTTCAATAGATGGTTCCGCAAAAACGGAACGGATACGGAAGACATACGGCTGCATTTCCATATGTGTTCCGTTTTTTTGCGGACCCATTGACTTGAATGTAGCCACGGAACGTGATTTGCGGGCAATAAGGCTCCATTCACACGTCCGTGGTGTGTTTTGCAGACCCGCAAATTGCGAATCCGCAACACACCCGCCCGGCACCCCTATAGAAATGCCTATTCTTGTCCGCAAGCAGCGCCATGGTGACTTCTTCCTGGCCAGAATAGTACAGAGCCGCGAACGCGCACACCGGCTCTGTACTATACTGGCCAGGAATAAGTCGTCACGGCAAATGCGCGGCGGCGTGCGCGTTCAGGACAGTGAGCGGCCCGGCCAGGAGAAAAGAAGGAGTCTTCTGCGCAAGCACGGCCACCCGGATTCCGGAGAAGAGCGGTGGCCGTAACCATGGGAGACCGAATGACAACAATGAGGTAAGTGGAGATTAATTTTCTCCTAAACGGTGGGAATTGGTTAATCAAATATATTTTCAAAAATGATCACTGTCAAATCATTAACAGATTTAACAGTGATCATTATGATGGGAATACCCCTTTAAAGGGGTTGTCTCATCTGAGACAATGGGAGCATATTGCTAGGATATGCCCCCATTGTCTGATAGGTGCTGGTCCCACACTTAAATGGAGCCCGAAAGTGGTGGAGGGTGCACTGCGTATGCGTAGCCGCCGAAAATAGCCGAGCACTGGCTTGGCTATTACTGTCAGGCCCTTAGAAGTGAAATGGAGCGGTGGTCGGTCATGTGCAGTGCGTTCCCAATCACTTCTATGGGGAGAGTGCTTGGTGGTGGCAAGACCGGAATCCTCCAGCCACCACTTTGGGACGCTCCTAGCGGTGGGACAAGCATCTATCAGACATATCGCTAGGATATGCCCCCATTGTCTCAGATGAGACAACCCCTTTAAGGCTAAAATGAATTATGTCACTAAGACGTTAAATATGCAATTGTGTCCCCACATTTACTGCAGACACATATTAAAAAAGTTAAATTTTTTGGGAGGGTTTTTCAAATTTTAATGGGACTGTTAGGAGGTTAATCTGTAAAATGACGCTCAGAAGGGAAGCTTTAAATGGTGATCTCCTCAGCCCTGGATGATGGGTGAACTTGCTCTGGTCCGTCGATGTGGGGGGGGGGGATCTCTCTGGATATTGCTGTGTAATCACAGAATTTGTTATAAAGGTTATTTCAGTGGTTATTGCAAAACATTAAGCCATGAAAAACAGAGTGTGTATTGTGTGGTGTGCGGGTAACAATGCTGTCATTCTTACCCAGGAGCTTGCACCCTGCATTCTTCAGGAACAGAAAGTCCCATCAGCTACAATCCCACACTTGTGTCTACACTTCCCGTGATCACCCGGGCACAATGGGCCCCGCCGCCAGATAATTCCCTGTCTTATATCATTGTATTATTACAAACTTACAACCCACAGCATGAAATGTGAAGCAGAAAAAAATAGGAGGCAGGTGACTTCAGTTTCATGGTTGAACTCTCTGCAATTCCAGCTGTCTACCACTAGAGGGAGGTGCATGCTCTGGAGCAGGGACGCTCAACCTGCTGCCCTCCAGCTGTTGCAAAACTACAACTCCCAGCATTCCCGGAAAGCCTACAGCCGAGCATGATGGGAGTTGTAGTTTTACAACAGCTGGAGGGCTGCAGGTTGAGCATCCCTGTCTAACGCTCCACACGGAACTCGCTCCAGTTCTGTCAGCGAAAAACTGACATTTATCCCTCAGTTTCACTTCAGTGTTTTTTTGTGAAACTGTTCTTGCTTTTTTTTCAGTCCATGTCATCAGTTTTTATATGTTTCCCACATGCGTGTTGAAAAACTAAGCATCTCCTACCTAGCACCTGGCAGTGAAAAATGGACTGCTCCTCAATGTAATTTTTTCCCCCACTGAACTACTGACTTGAATGGGTCAGTTCGGCGTGAAAAACTAATGAAGATAGAGTATGCTGTGATTTTCCTGGAACAGTCAGTGGAAAAAAAATGATATGTGAAGAAATGCATCGGACAGATTTATTATAAGGGAAACTTTTAAAGTCAGTTCTTCAGTTTGTGCGTTGGTGTAATTTGCGCCAAAATTATTAAATGTCACACCATGTTTCAGAAACAGTGAATGCAATGTGTGTACACAGTGACTCCTCCAGCAGAATAGTGAGTGCAGCTCTGAAGTATAATACAAGATGTAACTCAGGATCAGTACAGGATAAGTAATGTGTGTACACAGTGACTGCACCAGCAGAAATGTGAGTGCAGCTCTGGAGTATAATACAGGATGTAACTCAGGATCAGTACAGGATAAGTAATGTAATGTATGTACACAGTGACTGCACCAGCAGAATAGTGAGTGCAGCTCTGGAGTATAATATGGGATGTAACTCAGGATCAGTACAGGATAAGTAATGTATGTACACAGTGACTGCACCAGCAGAATAGTGAGTGCAGCTCTGGAGTATAATATAGGATGTAACTCAGGATCAGTACAGGATAAGTAATGTATGCACACAGTGACTGCACCAGCAGAATAGTGAGTGCAGCTCTGGAGTATAATACAGGATGTAACTCAGGATCAGTACAGGATAAGTAATGTATGCACACAGTGACTGCACCAGCAGAATAGTGAGTGCAGCTCTGGAGTAGAATACAGGATGTAACTCAGGATCAGTACAGGATAAGTAATGTAATGTATGCACACAGTGACTGCACCAGCAGAATAGTGAGTGCAGCTCTGGAGTAGAATACAGGATGTAACTCAGGATCAGTACAGGATAAGTAATGTATGTACACAGTGACTCCACCAGCAGAATAGTGAGTGTAGCTCTGGTAGATAATCCCAGATGTAACTCAGGATCAGTGCAGGATAATAAATTTAAAGTGTTTTTTTTGGGGGGATTTTTATATTGATGGTCTAATCAGATCCACCCACCACACAGTGTGCAAAGTTGTGTAATTCTGGTGCTGAAGCTATTGCACTTTCTGTACTCATCGCTCCCTGGTCTTCCTCCATGTGTTGTGCTGCATATGTCCTGACACTGTCCGCAGTCAGGTCACAGCGCAGGACAGGCCTGGAGAATACCAGGGAGTGATTAGTGCAGGAGAGACTGCCGGATCTGCGGAGTGGTGACGGAGTAGGAGAGACTGCCGGATCTGCAGAGTGGTGACGGAGTAGGAGAGACTGCCGGATCTGCAGAGTGGTGACGGAGCAGGAGAGACTGCCGGATCTGCAGAGTGGTGACGGAGTAGGAGAGACTGCCGGATCTGCGGAGTGGTGACGGAGTAGGAGAGACTGCCGGATCTGCGGAGTGGTGACGGAGTAGGAGAGACTGCTGGATCTGCAGAGTGGTGACGGAGTAGGAGAGACTGCTGGATCTGCAGAGTGGTGACGGAGTAGGAGAGACTGCCGGATCTGCAGAGTGGTGACGGAGTAGGAGAGACTGCCGGATCTGCAGAGTGGTGACGGAGCAGGAGAGACTGCCGGATCTGCAGAGTGGTGACGGAGCAGGAGAGACTGCCGGATCTGCAGAGTGGTGACGGAGCAGGAGAGACTGCCGGATCTGCAGAGTGGTGACGGAGCAGGAGAGACTGCCGGATCTGCAGAGTGGTGACGGAGCAGGAGAGACTGCCGGATCTGCAGAGTGGTGACGGAGTAGGAGAGACTGCCGGATCTGCAGAGTGGTGACGGAGTAGGAGAGACTGCCGGATCTGCAGAGTGGTGACGGAGTAGGAGAGACTGCCGGATCTGCAGAGTGGTGACGGAGTAGGAGAGACTGCCGGATCTGCAGAGTGGTGACGGAGTAGGAGAGACTGCCGGATCTGCAGAGTGGTGACGGAGTAGGAGAGACTGCCGGATCTGCAGAGTGGTGACGGAGTAGGAGAGACTGCCGGATCTGCAGAGTGGTGACGGAGTAGGAGAGACTGCCGGATCTGCAGAGTGGTGACGGAGTAGGAGAGACTGCCGGATCTGCAGAGTGGTGACGGAGTAGGAGAGACTGCCGGATCTGCAGAGTGGTGACGGAGTAGGAGAGACTGCCGGATCTGCAGAGTGGTGACGGAGTAGGAGAGACTGCCGGATCTGCAGAGTGGTGACGGAGTAGGAGAGACTGCCGGATCTGCAGAGTGGTGACGGAGTAGGAGAGACTGCCGGATCTGCAGAGTGGTGACGGAGTAGGAGAGACTGCCGGATCTGCGGAGTGGTGACGGAGTAGGAGAGACTGCCGGATCTGCAGAGTGGTGACGGAGTAGGAGAGACTGCCGGATCTGCAGAGTGGTGACGGAGTAGGAGAGACTGCCGGATCTGCAGAGTGGTGACGGAGTAGGAGAGACTGCCGGATCTGCAGAGTGGTGACGGAGTAGGAGAGACTGCCGGATCTGCAGAGTGGTGACGGAGCAGTAGAGGCAAGTTAATTTATTTTATCTCTGATGAGATCTGATCTGAGCTCTGATGAAGATTGGGGGTCTGTTCTGATGAAAAATATTTTTTATTCTTACTTTCCTCCTCCAAAACCTAGGTGCGTCTTATCATCAGATGCATATTATAAAGTGAAAAATACATTTATTCCATTTTTAAAGAAATTCTTTATAAAACCTTTGACAGCGAAAGAGGTCACGTGTGTCTACAATATAACGCAGTGACGATGGTGGAGGTGCTGCTTGTGTCTACAGTTAATGTATTTGAGGATGAAACTGTTGATGTCAGGTTTCCTTTGTTTTAAAGGGGTTCTGCACTTTCATTTAACTGATGATCTATCCTCTGGATAGATCATCAGCTTCTGATCGGCGGGGGTCCGACATCCGGGACCCCCGCCGATCAGCTGTTTGAGAAGGCAGCAGCGCTCCAGCAGCACCACGGCCTTCTCACTGTTTACCGCCGGGCCGCCTGCCCACTGACGTCACGACTAGTATCAACTAGCGTGGGCGCGGCTAAGCTCTGTTCACTTGAATGGAGATTAGCCCCGCCCACACTAGTTGATACTAGTCGTGACGTCAGTAGGCCGGCGGCCCGGCGGTTAACAGTGAGAAGGTCGTGGCGCTGCTGGAGCGCCGCTGCCTTCTCAAACAGCTGATCGGCGGGTGTCCCAGGTGTCGGACCCCCGCCGATCAGAAGGATAGATCATCAGTTAAATGAAAGTGCAGAACCCCTTTAATGTATTACCTAGCACTGGTAAATCATCAAATATGCGCAATGTGTTGTCGGTATCTGTCAATGGGCTGAAAAAAATATATAATCTAACGCAACTTAATAATTAAAGATAATAAATATAACTTACGCTGTTTGGCTGCCATCTGGTATATCACTGGAGAGAGGTTGTCTCAGCTCTTCCCCTATAGGTCCTAACAATAGACGTAAACCCAACGGATAATCTTATCCAAAACAGTTTTTCGTTGTATCTGCACCCACCTGCTCTTCAGACAATCATGGAAGAAAGAGTCTTCAAAAGGACCGGTTCAAAAGAGGTTTTAAGAAGCTTTTTATGTCAAATTGGAGAAATCGAGCTTGAATAGGAGGGGAGGGGAGTGACTTCTATTGTCTGCTACTTACAATGCTGTTCTAACACCTCTCCCAAAGCAGTTAAAAAAAAATATATTTTATTGTATCTGTTCAATAGGGGTCCGGCAACAGGTACCGCCCCCCCCCCCCCGGGCCGATCAGCAAAGTACATAGTATATCGGCTGTGCTTGGTATCGCAGCTCAGCCCCTAGGCCACGTGAACAATGAACATGATGTCACTGGCCTATGAAAAGCAGAGAGAAAGCCATGGCGCTCGCAGGGGCATCGCTGGCTTCAGCTGATCACCGAACAGCTTCAGTCATGCAAACTGCAATCAACATCTCCAGAGTCTGAATGAGGTCTTTGACCGCGTCTTGATTATGACAAACAGATTATGCTGACTTAAGTATGAGTCTCCAGTATTTAATGCCAGAGATTTCTTGTACAAGTCATTCTAAATGAGAAAGCCAGTGGGATAACTAGCCAAATGTATTGAAGAGAAAAAAATCCAGTTGCTCTGACTTATTACTACTGATATACCATGACCTGGATGAACGAGAACCTTCATAGACAACCAGTTAACACTTTCCTCAGATACATTAGTAACTAGCATGCACATTTCTCCGTTGTATTACTAACCAGTTTACACTTTTCTTAGTTATATTTTAAACTAGTTTAATTATAAACTAGTTTACACTTTATACAGTTCTATTGGCAACTAGTTAAAACTTCCCTCAGTTATATCACTAACTAGCTGGCATGTTGCTCAGTTATATTAGTCACTATTCTCCACATTGCTATGTTGTACTAGCAACTAGTTAGCATTTTCCTCAATTATACTAGTAACTTATTTGCACCTTCCTCAATTGTAGAAATACCTAGTTTACAGTTTCATCAGTTGCAGTAGTAACTAGTATGCCCTTTTCTCAGTGGGGTAGTTACTGGTTAGCACTTTGCTCAGTTATATTAGTAACTATAGAAAGAAGGAATAGAGGCACACCCAACTGAAGGTATGGATAGGTGCTCTAGTCACGTATTGACCCACCCAGTCAAAAGAAAGAGCATAAACTGAATATACAGGGTGGGCCATTTATATGGATACACCTTAATAAAATTGGAATGGTTGGTGATTTTAACTTCCTGTTTGTGGCACATTAGTATATGTGAGGGGGGAAACTTTTCAAGATGGGTGGTGACCATGGCGGCCATTTTGAAGTCGGCCATTTTGAATCCAACTTTTGTTTTTTCAATAGGAAGAGGGTCATGTGGCACATCAAACTTATTGGGAATTTCACAAGAAAAACAATGGTGCGCTTGGTTTTAACATAACTTTATTTTTTCATGAGTTATTTACAAGTTTCTGACCACTTATAAAATGTGTTCAATGTGCTGTCCATTGTGTTGGATTGTCAATGCAACCCTCTTCTCCCACTCTTCACGCACTGATAGCAACACCGCAGGAGAATTGCTAGCACAGGCTTCCAGTATCCGTAGTTTCAGGTGCTGCACATCTCGTATAATCTGAAGGCAATCGTCTATGCTGTGAAGATACGAGATGTGCAGCACCTGAAACTACGGATACTGGAAGCCTGTGCTAGCAATTCTCCTGCGGTGTTGCTATCAGTGTGTGAAGAGTGGGAGAAGAGGGTTGCATTGACAATCCAACACAATGGGCAGCACATTGAACACATTTTATAAGTGGTCAGAAACTTGTAAATAACTCATGAAAAAACTCATTAAGGTGTATCCATATAAATGGCCCACCCTGTAGAGTGTAGTGACTGGCACTCAACCTTTGACACCATGCGTTAGTGTATATAGAGAAATCAATTTATTTGCAGAGTAAATAGGTAAAAAATTGGTATTGCATAAGTGATGGTTCATACAATAATACCATGTATAAAATCGCATTGGTAAAATCGTATGAATAAAATCGCAATTAAAAACGCACACCAACATGAATTGTAGTCCCAATTCCTGAGGCCTATGGATGGGAATTGAATGGGCCTCTCACTCGATATTTAGCGGACACATTCACAGTTCATATAGCTATAGTAGACAGTATTGATTCGAATAAGCAGTTGTTCGAGTCAGTATAAGATACTTTGAGAGAATTCCTTGAGTTGATAAATAGATACTGAGGTGCTAGAAAGTCACTTTTTTTCGGATGATAAAAATCGATAGTGACTGGTTGTCAGTCTATACCTCCGCTACTAGGTGGCGTCCCACGGAGCGGTCATATTCCGTGACTCGAACAACTGACTCGAACAACTGCTTATTCGAATCAATACTGTCTACTATAGCTATATGAACTGTGAATGTGTCTGCTAAATATCGAGTGAGAGGCCCATTCAATTCCCATCCATAGGCCTCAGGAATTGGGACTACAATTCATGTTGGTGTGCGTTTTTAATTGCGATTATATTCATACGATTTTACCAATGCGATTTTGTACATGGTATTATTGTATGAACCATCACTTATGCAATACCAATTTTTTACCTATTTAGGCCTCATTCACACGACCGTTGTGTGCATCCGCGGCCGTTGTTCCGTTTTTTTTCGCGGACCCATTGACTTTCAATGGGTCCGTGGAAAAATCTGAAAATGCACTGTTTGGCTTCCGCGTCCGTGATCCGTTTTTCCAGTCCGTGAAAAAAATATGACCTGTCCTATTTTTTTCACGGACAACGGTTCACGGACCCATTCAAGTCAATGGGTCCGTGAAACATCACGGATGCACACAAGATAGTCATCCGCGTCCGTGTCCGTTTTTCCTATCATTTTCAATGCAAACTTGACTTAGTTTTTTTTTTCACTTTTCATGTCTGTGGATCCTCCAAAAATCAAGGAAGACCCACGGAAGAAAAAACGGTCACAGATCACGGAACAACGGAAATCCGTTTTGCGGACCGCAAAAAAAATGGTCGTGTGCATGAGGTCTTACTCTGCAAATAAATTGAATTCTCTATATACACTAACGCATGGTGTCAAAGGTTGATTGCCAGTCACTACACTCTATATTCAGTTTATATTAGTTACTAATTTGCATGTTCCTTAATTGTAGCAATAACTGCTTTACACTGATCAGTTATGTCAGCAACAAGTTTGCACCTCCCCCCTCAGTTGCATTAGTGAGTAGAAGGCACTTTACTCAGTTACATTGGTAACTAATTTACACTTTCCTCAGTTAGGACAGTAACCGGTTTGCACTTTTCAGTTGTGGTAGTAAAGTTAATCTCGGTATGCTCGCCCATTCAGGTCAATAGGTATGTGGAAAAAAAAAAACAGCACATGGACACCATGCGTGTGCGGTCCGTTTTTCATGGATGATTGCTAGGAAACTCTGAAACGCAGTCTGCGCCAAAATGGAATCAATATGGAAGGAAAATCGCCAACTTCTAGTAGACAGAACACGGACAAAGTTTAGTTTGTCTGAATGAGGCCTCATGCACACGACCGTTGTTGTGTTCTGTTCCGCAAAATGGGGTTCCGTTGTTCCGTGATCCGTTTCCGTGTGTCTTCCTTTATTTTTGGAGGACCACCAGACAAAGGAAAGTAAAAAAATGCAAATGATAGGAAAAAAAACGTACGCGGGCGACAATCTTGTGTGCCTCCGCGTTTTTTCATGGTCCCATTGACTTGAATGGGTCCGCAAACCGTTTTCCGTGAAAAAAATAGGACAGGTTATATTTTTTTGACGGACTGGAACCACGGATTACGGACGCGGATGGCAAACGGTGCATTAGCCGAGTTTTCAACGGGCCCATTGAAAGTCAATGGGTCCGCAGAAAATCACGAAAAACAGAACGGACACAGAATAAAATAACGGTCGTTTGCATGAGGCCTGACCCTTACACTTTTCTCAGTTGCATCACTAACTAGCTAACACTTTCCTTGGTTGTATCAGTAAAGCTACTTTCACACTTGCATTTGGGGTTCCGCTTGTGAGATCCGTTTGAGGGCTCTCACAAGCTGCCCCGAACTGATCAGTTTAGCCCCAATGCATTCTGAATAGATAAGGATCCGTTCAGAATGCATCAGTTTGGCTCCGTTCCGCCTCCATTCCGCTCTGGAGGCGGACACCAAACGCTGCTTGCAGCGTTTTGGTGTCCGCCTGGCCATGCGGAGCCAAACGGATCTGTCCTGACTTACAATGCAAGTCAATGGGGACGGATCCGTTTGACGTTGACACCGGATCCGTCCCCCATTGACTTTTAATGTAAAGTCAGGAGTCCCTATTAATATACCATCGGATCAGAGTTTTCTCCAATCCGATGGTATATTTTAACTTGAAGCGCCCCCATCACCATGGGAACGCCTCTATGTTAGAATATACCATCGGATTTTAGGTAGATCGTGAAAACTCATATCCGACAGTATATTCTAACACAGAGGCGTTCCCATAGTGATGGGGACGCTTCAAGTTAGAATATACTAAGAACTGTGTACATGACTGCCCCCTGCTGCCTGGCAGCACCCGATCTCTTACAGGGGGCTGTGATCCGCACAATTAACCCCTCGATGCGCCGCACAGACCTGTCACTTACCAGTAGGAGGAGCACCGGCCGGCCACAGACAGCGCAGGTAAGTATAAGCTAAGTAACCATGGCAGCCAGGACTGCAGTAGCGTCCTGGCTGCCATGGTAACCGATCGGAGCCCCAGCGATTAAACTGGGACTCCGATCGGAAATGCCGCCACCAATGATGGGGGGGAGGGGGGTTGTTAACCTGTGGCCACTGCCACCAATGCTTTTAATACTGGGGAGGGAGGGGGGGGGCCGCACTGGCCACCAATGCTTTTAATACTGGGGAGGGAGGGGGGGGGCCGCACTGGCCACCAATGCTTTTAATACTGGGAAGGGAGGGAGGGGGGGGGCCGCACTGGCCACCAATGCTTTTAATACTGGGGAGGGAGGGAGGGAGGGGGGGCCGCACTGGCCACCAATGCTTTAATACTGGGGAGGGAGGGGGATCTGGGCCCTGCTGCCTGGCAGCACCCGATCAGGGGGCTGAGATCCGCACAATTAACCCCTCAGGTGCGGCACCTGAGGGGTTAATTGTGCGGATCACAGCCCCCTGTAAGAGATCGGGTGCTGCCAGGCAGCAGGGGGCAGTTATGTACACAGTTCAACTTCTTAGTATATTCTAACTTGAAGCGTCCCCATCACCATGGGAACGCCTGTGTTAGAATATACTGTCAGATCTGAGTTTTCACAATTGTGAAAACTCAGATCTGAAAAAGCTGTTATGCAGACAGATCCGTTCTGAACGGATACCAGTGTTTGCATTATAGGTGCGGATCCGTCTGTGCAGATACCAGACGGATCCGCACCTAACGCAAGTGTGAAAGTAGCTTAACTAGTTAGCACTTTCCCCAGTTGCATCACTAACAAGGTAGTACTTTCCTTGGTTGTATCAATAACTAGATTTCACTTCCTCAGTTGCTTCAGTAACTATTCTGTACTTTCCTCTATTGTATCAAAAACTAGTAACTAGCCTGTACATTCTTCAGTTGTATCAATAACTAGTCTGTACTTTACTCTGCTGTAGCAGTAACTAGTCTGTACTTTCCTCTGTTGTATCAGTAACTGGTCTGAACTTTCCTCTGCTGTATACGTAACTAGTCTGTACTTTCCTCTATTGTATCAGTAACTAGTCTGTACTTTGCTGTATCAGTAACTAGTCTGTACTTTGCTGTATCAGTAACTAGTCTGTACTTTCCTCTATTGTATCAGTAACTAGTCTGTAAATTCCTCTGTTGTATCAGTAACTAGTCTGCACTTTGTTGTATCAGTAACTAGTCTGCACTTTGTTGTATCAGTAACTAGTCTGTACTTTGTTGTATCAGTAACTAGTCTGTACTTTGCTGTATCAGTAACTAGTCTGTACATTGCTGTATCAGTAACTAGTCTGTACATTGCTGTATCAGTAACTAGTCTGCACTTTGTTGTATCAGTAACTAGTGTGCACTTTGTTGTATCAGTAACTAGTCTGCACTTTGTTGTATCAGTAACTAGTCTGTACTTTGTTGTATCAGTAACTAGTCTGTACTTTGCTGTATCAGTAACTAGTCTGCACTTTGCTGTATCAGTAACTAGTCTGCACTTTGTTGTATCAGTAACTAGTCTGCACTTTGTTGTATCAGTAACTAGTCTGCACTTTGTTGTATCAGTAACTAGTCTGTACTTTGTTGTATCAGTAACTAGTCTGCACTTTGCTGTATCAGTAACTAGTCTGCACTTTGCTGTATCAGTAACTAGTCTGTACTTTGCTGTATCAGTAACTAGTCTGTACTTTGCTGTATCAGTAACTAGTCTGTACTTTGCTGTATCAGTAACTAGTCTGCACTTTTCTGTATCAGTAACTAGTCTGCACTTTGTTGTATCAGTAACTAGTCTGTACTTTGCTGTATCAGTAACTAGTCTGTACTTTGCTGTATCAGTAACTAGTCTGCACTTTGCTGTATCAGTAACTAGTCTGCACTTTGTTGTATCAGTAACTAGTCTGCACTTTGTTGTATCAGTAACTAGTCTGCACTTTGTTGTATCAGTAACTAGTCTGTACTTTGTTGTATCAGTAACTAGTCTGCACTTTGATGTATCAGTAACTAGTCTGTACTTTGTTGTATCAGTAACTAGTCTGCACTTTGTTGTATCAGTAACTAGTCTGCACTTTGTTGTATCAGTAACTAGTCTGTACTTTGCTGTATCAGTAACTAGTCTGTACTTTGTTGTATCAGTAACTAGTCTGTACTTTGCTGTATCAGTAACTAGTCTGCACTTTGTTGTATCAGTAACTAGTCTGTACTTTGCTGTATCAGTAACTAGTCTGTACTTTGTTGTATCAGTAACTAGTCTGTACTTTGTTGTATCAGTACCTAGTCTGCACTTTGTTGTATCAGTAACTAGTCTGCACTTTGCTGTATCAGTAACTAGTCTGCACTTTGTTGTATCAGTAACTAGTCTGTACTTTGTTGTATCAGTAACTAGTCTGTACTTTGTTGTATCAGTAACTAGTCTGTACTTTGCTGTATCAGTAACTAGTCTGCACTTTGTTGTATCAGTAACTAGTCTGTACTTTGTTGTATCAGTAACTAGTCTGTACTTTGTTGTATCAGTAACTAGTCTGTACTTTGCTGTATCAGTAACTAGTCTGTACTTTGCTGTATCAGTAACTAGTCTGTACTTTGCTGTATCAGTAACTAGTCTGTACTTTGCTGTATCAGTAACTAGTCTGTACTTTGTTGTATCAGTAACTAGTCTGTACTTTGCTGTATCAGTAACTAGTCTGTACTTTGTTGTATCAGTAACTAGTCTGCACTTTGTTGTATCAGTAACTAGTCTGCACTTTGCTGTATCAGTAACTAGTCTGCACTTTGCTGTATCAGTAACTAGTCTGTACTTTGCTGTATCAGTAACTAGTCTGCACTTTGCTGTATCAGTAACTAGTCTGTACTTTGCTGTATCAGTAACTAGTCTGTACTTTGCTGTATCAGTAACTAGTCTGCACTTTGCTGTATCAGTAACTAGTCTGTACTTTGCTATTTTAGTAACTAGTCTGCACTTTGCTGTATCAGTAACTAGTCTGTACTTTGCTGTATCAGTAACTAGTCTGCACTTTGCTGTATCAGTAACTAGTCTGCACTTTGTTGTATCAGTTTACACTTTTCTCAGTATTAACAGTAACTAGTTTACTTCACTCATTTATGTTTGTAACCAGGTCCAGTTTAGCTCAGTTGTACTAGCGGCAGGTTATCACTTTCACTGGGTAGATTTGTGACTTCCCTGCAGTTATATTAGTAATAGTTCACACCTTCCTCAGTTGAGGCAGTCACCAATTAGCAGTTCTCCCAGCCACACCTGTCACTGGTCTTATATCAGTAAGTAGCTGACAGGTTCCTCACTAGTAGTAATACCCAGTGAGCACTTTCCTGGGATACATTAAGAACCAGTTCACACACTGCCGAGTTGCGGTAGTACAGAATTATCACTCTTCCCAGTAGTAACTGGTCTGCAGTTTCCTCAGCCGTGGTAGTCATTTACAATGTCCCCCGTTATAACTATTAACCGGTCAGCAAGCTCCTCGGCTGTATTAGTGACCGCGGAGGCTCCGGAGCTCCTCCTGTCCCAGCACCGCTCACATCTAGGAGCAGACCCTGAAGCCCCGGTCCATGAAGCGCACACATTCCCCTCAACATGAGCCTCCTCCGGCAGACAGCTCCACACTCACAGGATGCCGCCGCTGCCACCACCAACACTTGACGCATTGCAGGTACAGCGCGGCCAATCACAGAGCTCGTCTCTGCCGAGTAACCATTGCAGGGTTCCGGCAACCAATCAAAGCGCTCCTAACACCCCACGACACAGGGACTGCGCCGCCCAATTCTTGCAACGTGGTTGTGAGAATGTAACCTTCCGCGGGGAGATATAGTTCCTGAGACTGAGCCGCCTGGTGACCGCGCATTGTGCACGGCTGTGTGTGAATAGTCGGGTGTTAACCCTTACAGTGCCTGCTGCTGCTATTATGCAACTATATACAAGCGGCAAATACAATATTTGTCTTAGTGTAAATGTGTAAAGTACATATAAGCGTCAAATACAATATTTGTCTTAGTGTAAATGTGTAAAGTACATATAATGCATCAGAGGCCTAAAGTCCTGTGTAACAAAACTCTGCATATAATAAGGTGTTACCTGCAGTCCTATGTAACGCCACAGATAGCATTGATAACTGAGTACAGATAATACAATAGACATTACCTGCAGTCCTATGTAACACCACAGATCACAATGATACCTCTGAGTACAGATAATGTAGTAGATGTCACCTGCAGTCCTATGTAACACCAGAGATACCACTGTGATAACTGTACAGATAATGTAGAATATGCCACCTGCAGTCCTATGTAACACCACAGATAACACAGTGATAACTGAGTACAGATAATGTAGAATATGTCATCTGCAGTCCTATGTAACACCAAAGATAACACAGTGATAACTCTCTGAGTACAGATAATGTAGTCGATGTCACCTGCAGTCCTATGTAACACAGCAGATAACACTGTGAGAACTCTCTGAGTACAGTAAATGTAGTAGATGTTACCTGCAGTCCTATGTAACACACTGCAGCTTACCAGCATGAAACGGCTGAGGCCAGTGATTGGCTGCAACGGTCACATATGATATACCGGTACGTCATTACTGATGGGGGGATGGGAGCGGCTGCGCTGGAATGGTTCAGAACGAAAATTAAAACTTTTTACCTCGGAAAACCCCTTTAATATTAATTTTGGCAATAGAGATGTTATCGCCAATAAGGTGCTATAGTGGGTGCAGAAGGGGCAATCACACTGCGACCCTGGTACCTGAGGGTCCCCAAAAACCCTTCTGCCACTTGAAGGGGATTTCCAGTCTCCTGATATTGATTACTTGCACACGACCGTATGTATTTTGCGGTCTGCAAAAAAAAATGGATCTGCAAAAAATACGGATGACGTCCGTGGGCATTCCGTATTTTGTGGAACGGAACAGCCGGCCCCTGATAGAACAGTCCTATCCTTGTCCGTAATGCGGACAATAATAGGACATGTTCTATTTTTCTGCGGAACAGAAATACGGAGACGGAATGCACACGGAGTAACTTCAGTTTTTTTTCTGGACCCATTGAAATGAATGGTTCCGCATACGGTCTGCAAAAAAAAGACGGAACAGACACGGAAAGAAAATGCGTTCGTGTGCATGAGCCCTTAAAGGGATATTCCAGGATTTTGTCATGGATGGCCTATCCTCAGGTATCAGCGGGAGCAGCGCTGCAGTAACCAGCTCCGTCACCACACAATGGACGCAGCTGTGTATTTTTAAAAAATTTTTATTGGGGGGGGGGGGGGGGGGAAGGGTGCAGGGTGTCTGACCCCTGGCAATCAGATATTAAAGGGGTTGTCCCATCTTGGACATCAGGGTCATATCACTAGGATATGCCCCCAGTAGGCCTATCCGTAGAACGGAGCCTGCAACGTGCATGCGCAGCCCAGACTCCATTAGTTTCTATGGGACCTCAATAAAAAGCTGAGCAGCGCGCTTGGCTATTTTCCGAAGTCCCATTAAAATAAACGGGAAATACACTGCGCAAGCGCGGCCACCGCTCTATTCGCTCCTATGTGACTTTACGGAAATAGCTTAGCCAGCAGTCCCATAGAAATGAATGGAGGGTGTCCGCGCATTGCGGGCTCCGTTCTTAGGGGTTCCTCTGGGACCCGCACCTCTTAGATATTGGGGGCATATCCTAGCGATATGACCCCAATGTCCATGATGGGACAACCCCTTTAATGGCCTATCCTGTGGACATCCAAGAAGACCCCTTTAAGAGAACGCCGGTGCTTTCTGTGGCACGTCGGTGCGACTGGTGCAGATTTTGTCCTGTCCCTAGGACCTCACCTGCAGCCGTGCATGTGAAATAAACGCCATTTTTCTTGGGGGGTTTTCCGCACCTACGAGCGTTAATGATTGAATGAAAGGGTTAAGCAATGTGTACTTTTTGGCACCAAGGTGTGTGGAGTCTGTTTTCTTTGTCAATATTTAGCGCTCAGGATATCCCAACTGACTGGTGCTTTGTGCCTCGGCACCTCGTCCTAGCAACCGCCTCACCAGGAGACCGGAGGCTGCGGCACGGTTCTGACACTAATGGGCCGCCCCTCCCCGAATCCCGCCCGTCGCTACCGCTCATAAAGGGGGAATATTTTCCATGCTGTGTACACACAATTATTTCCTGTAGTAACGTCTCTGTGGGCTGCTGCTAGGTGGGGACCAGGCACACAGATGTACGCCGAGCTCCAGAAGAAGAAGGATATGGAAGTTGTGTTGGCACCGAAAGCCCTCGTTCTGCTTAACCCATTAGAAACAATTATCAGCCGAGTCTTTAAATGGGCAGATTTGTACCTATGACACTGGCTGACCCGTTACATGTGCGCTTGGCAGCTGAAGACATCTGTGTTGGTCCCATGTTCATATGTGTCCGCATTACTGAGAAAAATGATGTTTAAACCTCTAGGAGCAACGGGGGCGTTACCATTACACCTAGAGGCTCTGCTCTCTCTGCAACTGCCGCGCCCTCTCCACTTTGATTGGTGATGCCTTTCACATTGCCTGGTCCTGTGCATAGGGCCAGCATTATGTAATAAAGGTCCAGATAGATATTACCAGCAGGTGATGGAGGTGCAGGGACACACCCTGAACTGGTAACACCCAGCTGGACCTTTGTTGCAGACTGCTGGCAATTCATTCATAAGCTTCTAGAAGAAATAATAAAGGACTGGAACAACATGCAAGTAGTTACTAAAACAAACATGCCAGGAGAGGTGAGAGGTCTACTTTAATACCATGGCTGCACTGCGGCCATTGTGCCCAACAGCCCAAGCACTGCATCTCTCATTTTAGTGCCTGTGCTCCTGTCGTTTCTCTGCCCCAGGGGCCCCTTTAATGCCTGTGCACAAATACCCCTATAATACCTGTGCCCTCCTTTTAGTGTATCTGCCCCTATAATAGCTCTACCCTTGTCTTTCCCTTAGGGCTCATGGACACGACCATTGGATATTTTGCGGATCCGCAAAACACAGATACCGGCCGCGTGCATTCCGTATTTTGCAGAAAGGAATGGCCGGTCCCTAATGGAACAGTCCTATCCTTGTCCGTAATGCAGACAATAATGAGGACATACGGAAACAGAATGCACAGGGAGACATTTCAGTTTTTTGTCGCGGCCCTATTGAAGTGAATGGTTCCGCATAAGGGCTGCAAAAAAAAAAATGGAATGGGCATGAGCCCTTAGGGTGTGACCCCGCATTCGACCAAGCCATGTCCACACGAGTTTGCAGGGGGAATCGAACTGTTAGGGTCCGTTCACATGACGGTTTTTGGATCAATGCCAAAAAGAACTGTAAAAAGGATGGAAAAAACAGCATTGAAAAAAGTGGAATCTGCTAATTGTCCCATTGAAATGAATGGGAAGCTGAAGAAACTCGCCAAAAACGGCACCAAAACCATGTAGAAAATCAGCGTGGATTCCGTGATGATTTTTTCAGCATGTGTTCAAAATCCGTTCGTCCTGCAGCAGCACCCGTCCCGACCTCCCAGCACTGCCGGGGTCGCATAGCATTATATTGATTTATAATGCTCTGTAACCCTTAG
Organism: Bufo bufo; assembly: GCF_905171765.1. NCBI lineage: Eukaryota > Metazoa > Chordata > Amphibia > Anura > Bufonidae > Bufo > Bufo bufo. The sequence continues at coordinate 21,067,613 of NC_053399.1, read as the reverse complement.
AGGTCTGGAATGTATTGGATAACACTGACATAATGCTGTCAGTGTTATACAATACATTCCAGAACTGTAAGGCCCCTTTCACACGAGCGAGTTTTCCGCACGGGTGAAATGCGTGACATGAACACATAGCACCCGCACTGAATCCTGACCCATTCATTTCAATGGGTCTGTGTACATGGGCGTTGCGTGAAAAACGCAGCATTTTCTATAGGGCTCATTTACACGAATGTGTGCTGACCGTTGTCGTATTGCGGATCCACAATACACGGGCACCGTTCTGTGTGCATTCCGTATCACGGAAGCGGACCCATTCACTTCAATGGGTCCGCAAATCTGGAGATGCCGAATGGAAGCACGGAACGAAACACTACAGAAGCACTACGGAGTGCTTTCTGGGGTTCCATTCTGTGCTTCCGCACCGCAAAAAGATAGAGCTTGCTCTATCTTTTTGCGGAACGGACGGATCGTGGACCCATTCAAGTAAATGGGTCTGAAATCCCGATGCGGCTGCCCCACGGACGGTGCCCGTGCATTGCGGACCGCAATTTGCGGTCCTCAGCATGGGCTTCACACTGTTTTTCACGCAGCCCTGGACCCACAGAAGTGAATGGGGCTTCAGTGAAAAAAACGCATTGCATCCGTAAGTATCTTCTATCTTCATTCAGCAGGACCTGCACTGACGTCACTGCGCTCACCACGTGGTGAGCGCGATTACGTCATCAAAGGTCCTTTTGGAGGTCCTGAAAGAAGAAGAAAGAAGACGATGCCGGCTGCACTAACAAGTGGATGAGGTGAGTTAATTTTTTTTTATTTTTTAACCCCTCAAGGCAAATTTTAGTAAGCATTATGTATTAAGAATGCTATTATTTTCCTTTATAGCCATGTTATAAAGGAAAATAATAAAATGAATAGAACACCTAACCCAAACCCGAACTTCAGTGAAGAAGTCTGTGTTCGGGTCTGGGTACCACATTCACTTTTTTCTTATGCGCGTGCAAAACGCATTGCACTCGCGTGGAAAAAATTGAACATTGGAACGCAATCGCAGTCAAAACTGACTGCAATTGCGTGCCTACTCGTGCGGGTTTCCCGCAATGCACACTCGACGCATCCAGAGAAAATCCGGGACGCCCGCGTGAAAGAGGCCTAAGGCCACTTTCACACGAGCGAGTTTTCCGCGCGGGTGCAATGCGTGATGTGAACGCATAGCTCCCGCACTGAATCCGGACCCATTCATTTCAATGGGGCTGTGCACATGAGAGGTTTTTTTTTCACGCATCAGTTTTGCGTTGCGTGAAAAACGCAGCATGTTCTATATTCTGCGTTTTTCACGCAGCCCTGGCCCCATAGAAGCGAATGGGGCTTCAGTGAAAAACGCATTGCATCCGGAAGCAAGTGCAGATGCAGTGCGTTTTTCACTGATGGTTGCTAAGAGATGTTGTTTGTTAGGGTGCATTCACACCGTATAAATGGATCCTCATCCGTTCCGCAAAAATTTCCCGCAAAAAATATGGAGCATGTGCTATTCTTGTCCGCGGGTGGAGAACACGGACAGCACAAGTCTGTGAAACACTGACGTGTGAATGAGGCTTTACATAGCATCAGAAATCAGTATAATGCTATGCGACCCCGTCAGTGCTGGGAGGTCAGGACGGGAACTGCTGCATACTGACGCCGCTGCGAGTCCAACTTGTGGAAAACGCTCATCTGAAAGGGGCCAATGTCTGACAGGTGTGGTCCCAGAGTACTTAGAACAGAGCCTGCAAAGTGCCGGAGGGCACACCACGCAGGCACGGCTGCCCTCTATTCATTCCTATTTTGAGCGCCCGCTCGCTCGTGTATTTTCAGAAGTCTCATTGAAATGAATGGGCAGTGCACTGCGCAAATTCACGTGTAACCCATACACCATGTGAGCCAGGGACATGACACACAGGTGACATGCCAGTCATTGGCTGCAGTGGCCATGTGACCCACATCAAACTCGATGTTGATGCGGGTCCTGCAGAGGCGCTGGGGGAAGCGATGGATTTGGAACCCAATGGCAGGAATCCAGTATGTATGGTAAGTATGGACTGGCCATGATGGGTGGGGGGTCCGCTGAAAAGATCCCCAGAAGTAAACAACTTATATGTCCCAGATTTACCCCTTACAATGTTGTTAAGTATGTGGAATCTGCCCACTGATTAGCCCCATTCCATGGGAATACTCCACGTGTGGCCACTAGTGCAGAATCCACGCTGAGTGGACATGCTCATGTTCCGTGGACTCCAATTTAAAGCAATGGGAGGCTAATGTCCTCGTCAAAAAAGCATCTGTTTCCGAACAAAAAAGGTGGAATTTTTTAACAAATTAAGGCTACATGCACACGAACGTCGTTTGTTTCTGTGTCCGTTCCATTTTTTTTGCGGATAGGATGCGGACCTATTCATTTCAATGAATGGGTCCGCATCAGTATGTCCGTTCCGTTGCCCCGCAAAAAAAAAATAGCGCATGTCCTATGTTTTTCCAGTTTGCAGACAAGGATAGGCATTATTACAATGGATCAGCAAAAAAAAAGTCATCGTTGTTTTTTTTTTTTGCGGATCCATTTCTTTCAACAAACATTTCTTTAAGGGCTCGTTGGTGTCCCGTTTCCGTATTGCGGACCGCATTCGCGGGACTGCAATACACAGGCACCGTTCCGTTATCATTCCGCATCACGGATGCGGACCCATTAATTTCAATGGGTACGCAAATCCTGAGATGCGGAACGGAACCACGACGGAACACTACAGAAGCACTACGGAGTGCGTTCTGGGGTTCCGTTACGTGCCTCCACACCGCAAAAAGATAGAACATGCAACACTATCTTTTTGCGGAACGGAGGGATCGCGGACCCATTCAAGTGAATGGGCCTACGATCCCCATGTGCCTGCCCAACAGAATGTGCCTGTGCATTGCGGACCGCAATTTCTGGTCAACGCATGGGCACGGGCTTCACACATTCGTGTAAATGAGCCCTAAGGCAGCCAAACCTTTTTCTCTAGGCCTCATGCACATGGCCATTCCGTGCATTGAGGACCGCAATGTGCGGTCTTCAATGCACGGGCAACATCTGTGCAGATTCCGCAGACTGATCCAGACCCATTCAACTTGAATGGGTCCGTGATCTGTCCACACTGCAAAAAAATAGAACATGTTCTATTTTTTTGTGGTGCGGAGACACAGAGAAACCCCATGGAAGCACTCCGTAGTGCTTCTGTGGGGTTCCGTGCCTCTGTTCCGCACCGGAACTTCCGGTTAGCACGCGGCTGGTGCCCGCATATTGCGGACCTGCTGTTTGCAAGCCACAATACGGGCACGGCCGAGCAACAGCCGTGTGCATGAGGCCTTAACCCAATGACTCCAGACAACTATTGTAATTCCATCAATTTTCCCCTAAATTCAAAGTTAAATGTATAAAAAATGAATGTACATGAGAAGCAGACAAGGTGCTAGAGTAGCCAATCAGAAAGCAGCTAACATGCCAGCCTGCCATAGATAAAAATAAAAGTTGAAATCTGATTGGTTGCTCTATCAGCAACTTCATTGTGAACACTAGTGAAGGAATTGCCTACAGCAACCAATCAGATCACCTGTTTCCTTTTCTAACTGATAGTCTGATTGGTTCAGCTACCGTAGTAACCAATCAGAATCCAGCTTGTATTTTTCTAGAGCAGCTATGAAATGAGAGATGTGATGTGATTGGTTGCTATGGGCAACTTCTCAGTTTTCAAAAATCTAATGAAATACCTGATAAGGTTTTTATGAGAGGTACATATATGCACTACACGAGCACAGAAACTTATTATGGGGGAGGTTTACCAAAACTGGTGCAAAAGGGATACTGGTTTAATTGCCTATACTTAGCAATCTATCAGATTCCACTTTTCACTTGTCATAGTTCCTTTGGAAAATGAAAGGATCAATCTGATTGGTTGGTAGGGGCAACTAAGTCAGTTTTCATTTGCATCAGTTTTGATATATTTCCCCCATATACTCTTGGGGCCTTTCCTAAATGGCGTTGTGGGCCACTAGCCATAGTGCCCCAACAACAGTGACAACCATAATGCCCCTATAACAGTACTAGCCATAGTGCCCCGATAACAGTTCTAGCCATAGTGCCCCCACAACAGTGCTAGCCATAGTGCCCCCACAACAGTGCTAGCCATAGTGCCCCCATAACAGTGATAACTATAATGCCCCCCATAAAAGTGCTAGCCATAGCGCCCCCATAACAGTGACAACCATAATGCCCCCATAACAATGGCAACCATAATGCTCCTATAACAGTGTTAGCCATAGCACCCCCATAACAGTGCTAGCCATAGCGCCCCCATAACAGTGCTAGCCATAGCGCCCCCATAACAGTGCTAGCCATAGCGCCCCCATAACAGTGGCAACCATAATGCTCCCATAACAGTGCTAGCCATAGTGCCCCCAAAACAGTGATAACTATAATGCCCCCCATAAAAGTGCTAGCCATAGTGCCCCCATAACATTGACAGCAATAGTGCCCCTATAACAGTGCTAGCCATAGTGCCCCCATAACAGTGACAACCATAATGCCCCCATAACAGTGGCAACCATAATGCTCCCATAACAGTGCTAGCCATAGCGCCCCCATAACAGTGCTAGCCATAGTGCCCCCACAACAGTGCTAGCCATATTGCCCCCATAACAGTGATAACTATAATGCCCCCCATAAAAGTGCTAGCCATAGTGCCCCCATAACATTGACAGCAATAGTGCCCCCATAACAGTGACAACCATAATGCCCCCATAGCAATGACAAGCATAATGCTCCTATAACAGTGTTAGCCATAGCGCCCCCATAACAGTGCTAGCCATAGCGCCCCCTTAACAGTGCTAACCATAGTGCCCCCATAACAGTGGCAACCATAATGCTCCCATAACAGTGCTAGCCATAGTGCCCCCACAACAGTGCTAGCCATAGTGCTCCCATAACAGTGATAACTATAATGCCCCCCATAAAAGTGCTAGCCATAGTGCCCCCATAACATTGACAGCAATAGTGCCCCCATAACAGTGCTAGCCATAGTGCCCCATAACACTGATAACTATAATGCCCCCCATAAATGTGCTAGCCATAGTGCCCCCATAACATTGACAGCAATAGTGCCCCCATAACAGTGCTAGCCATAGTGCCCCCATAACAGTGACAACCATAATGCCCCCATAACAGTGACAACCATAATGCTCCCATAACTGTGCTAGCCATAGCGCCCCCATAACAGTGCTAGGCATAGCGCCCCCATAACAGTGCTAGGCATAGCGCCCCCATAACAGTGCTAGGCATAGCGCCCCCATAACAGTGCTAGGCATAGCGCCCCCATAACAGTGCTAACCATAGCCCCCCCATAACAGTGATAGCTATAATGCCCCCATAACAGTGCTAGCCATAGCGCCCCCATAACAGTGACAGCACCAGTGCCCATGATATTAGTAGGTAATTATGATACAGATACTTTTATGCAGATATTTCTATCCACAGACCGGATGACCAGGGGTTTTGCAGCGCCGCACGTTATCTGCAGATGCTGTTATATATGTGTCATGTGATGTGCTGCAGCATACAGACGGCACTTATCTGGAGGGGAATAATTGGAGGAAATCCTGCTTTGCAGTTTAATGCCAGTCCCTTATTTCCTGATTATTACAGAGCACATTTCAATCATTCACGTCATTGAACAGAAATCCAGAAAAGCTACAATATTTCTAATTAAGGACAAGTCAGCCGAAGTGGAGCTCCTAGATGGAAGTCGCCAGCTATATATAGCAGCATGTTTCCTTTTCAGCATGTGTACAATATGGCGGTCGGTACGAGCGACATGTACACTGATGGCTGTTGTATCATTAGTGTTCACGAAAAACCTCAAATCCAAACACTCATCATCTCACATCAAAGAGTCAGATTTAGACTCTTTAGACTCCTCACCTGCCATCGTCTCTAGGTCTCTTTCAGATTGGAACACTAAGGCCCCTTTCACACGAGCGAGTTTTCCGCGCGGGTGCAATGCGTGACATGAACGCATAGCACCCGCACTGAATACTGACCCATTCATTATAATGGGTCTGTGTACATGAGCGGGTTTTTTTCACGCATCACTTCTGCGTTGCGTGAAAATCACAGCATGTTCTATATTCTGCCTTTTTTCACGCAGCCCCGGCCCCATAGAAGTGGATGGGGCTTCAGTGAAAAACGCATTGCATCCGCAAGCAAGTGCGGATGCGATGCGTTTTTCACTGATGGTTGCTAAGAGATGTTGTTTGTAAACCTTCATTTTTTTATCACGCGCATGAAAAACGCATCAAAACGCATTATACCCGCGCAGAAAAAACTGAACAGCTGAACGCAATCGCAGATAAAACTGACTGAACTTGCTTGCAAAATTGTGCGAGTTTCACTTAACGCATCCTGACCTAATCCGTATCGTTCATGTGAAAGAGGTCTAAACCACTGGACACCAGGGACTGGGACACTAAACCACTGGACATCAAGGATGAACTAACTAAAACACTAAACACTACAGACTGGGGCACTAAAGCACTGGAAACCAGGGACTGGGGCACTAAACCAATGGCCACCAGGGATTAAAGAACTAAACCAGTATATACTACACACTGGGACACTAGTGCCAGGAACGGGGACACTAAAACATTGGACACCAGGGACTAGGACAATAAAGCTCTTGACACCAAGGACCAAAGAACTAAACCACTAAACACTACAGACTGGGACACTAAACTACTGAACAACAGGGACTGGGAGGCTATACCAGTGGACACTGGGGACTGGGTTATTAATCTATTAGACACAAAACACTGGGATACCAATCCTCCAGACTTGGAGAACAGGGGGCATTAATCCACAAAGCACTGGGGAGGGGACTGAAGGACTAAACACCTGGATACCAGGGACTGGATCAATTATCCACTTAACACAAGACATGTATGCACTAACTTTCTGAACATGAGAGATTGAAAGCATTAATCCACAGGACACTAGGGACTTAAGAACTAAACACTGGGACACCTGGGACTTGGAAGCTAAACCACTGGACACCAGGAACTTTCCGCTCACTTATGCTCTTTATTAATAAAACTCTTAACACTAAGGACTGGACACTAAACCACCATGTCCCAGGGACTGAAGAACTAAACCACTGGACACCAGGGCCTGGATAAAGAAATCCATTAGAGAAGGCACTTGAGGGCCAGGGGACATAAATCCAGAGGTCACCAGGGACCTGAGGACTGGAACACTAAACATCTATACACTATGTACACTAAGAACTGGGTCAATAATCCACTAAACACAAGACATTTGTGCATTAACTTTCTGGACATTACAGATTGGGGGCATTAGTCTACTGGCCACCAGGGACTGAAGATCTAAAACCATAGGACACATGGACTAGGAAACTAAACCACTAGACACCAGGGATTGGGTCAATGATGCAACAGACACCAGGGACTGGGTCAATAATCTAGCAGACACCAGAAACAGTGTAAATAATCCACTAGACACCAGGAACTTGGACACTAAACTCTTAAGACAAAGGGCTGGACACTAAATCACTATATCCCGGGGATTTATGAACTAAACCACTCGGCAGACACAAGGCAATTGGGGCACTTTGGGGACTGGGGATATTAATAGGTGAGACCCGCACCTATATCAGGAACGGAGCCCTGCAAAGTGGTGGCAGGAGGACCCCAGTCCGGCCACCACCAAGCGCTCTCCCCATAGAAGTGAATTAGAGCACACTGCACATGACCGGCCACCACTCCCATTCACTTCTATGGGCTTCTATGAGCCAGCACTCAGCTATTTTCGGCAGCCCCATAGAAAATGAATGGAGGGTGGCAGCACATACGCAGTGCACCCTCCACCACTTTCGGGGCTCCGTTCTTAATATAGGTGCGGGGCCCAGCAGTGGGACCAGCACCTCTCAGACAAGGGGGCATATCTTAGCAATATGCCCCCATTGTCTGAGATGAGACAACCCCTTGAAGGACAGACATGTGGATGGAGATGAAGTCAGTGTTCAGTGCATTCATGCACAATTCTGTAAAAAAATCAAATAAAATAAAAAATCACCAAAACCAGATTCCTCCATGAGACGGGGAAGAGCGACGCCCCTCCGGAGAAGGTTTGTCCACTGCTCTAGCGTCCAGGGGTGCACGGTAAACAAGTTTAGCACACGGAAGCCGCCGTGTGCCTTCTGCAATTTGCAGAACGGAACAGGCGGCCCATTGTAGAAATGCCTATTCTTGTCCGCAAAACGGACAAGAATAGGACATGTTATATTTTTTTTTGCGGGGCCACGGAACGGAGCAACGGATGCGGACAGCACACGGAGTGCTGTCCGCATCTTTTGCGGCCCCATTGAAGTGAATGGGTCCGCATCTGAGCCGCCAAAACTGCGGCTCGGATGCGGACCAAAACAACGGCCGTGTGCATGAGGCCTAATAAACATGTTATTTTCTCATTGGTCCATAGTTGGAGGACTCCCTTACAGAAGGGCCGTGCTATTCGCACCATCATGAAAAGGTGTATAAGCTGCATGATCACCTTAGAGTTCCCCTGAATAGAATATTTGGGGTGAATTATTTACAGAGCTCGTAGTGCTGATATTCCGCTCACCCATGCTCTTTATTAATAAAATATCTGATATCCGTATAACCTAACACCAATTTCTGAAAGTTGCATTGGCCATAGGGTTGAAACAATGATCTCGATATACCATGTAACACGGCACCCTTGCAAACGAAATCCTAGAAGGCTTCAACTAATTACATCCCCCTTCCTAAATCTAGGTGACACCCGATAAGGGCATGTTTCGTGTTTTGGGATGAGCTGGGGGTGGACGGTGCATTCGGCATGGCCGGTCCTCTGTTGCACTCGCTCTCTCTTTCCCCTTTCTGAGGTTGCTCTGGATTAAAGACCAAAAATAAATGATGCAATTTTCCATCGCACACATTCCAGAGTCTCCCACTCTGACCTTACTGCAGCATTACTATGCATCAGGCTGCCCAGGAAATAACATCCACCCATAGCACAGCGGCTACCACCAGAGTGTGATGCCATGAATTATCCATGCGCCTGCCACTTCATTCTAGAGATGGGCGTGGGTCAACCAATCTGGCCCGGAGGGGGGGGGGGTATATTCCTAGCAATATGCCGTCAAAGTCTGAGACAGAATATGCCATACATTTCTTATAGGTGGAGGTCCCATTTAAGGGTACGTCTACACAGCGACACTGGTCGCATGATAGCTGTCGCAGCCAGGATCGCAGGGAAGCGGTGATCTGATAAAAACGTATGGGATTGCCGTGCAACTGGAGAAGAACAGGGGGCCTCAATCCAACCAAAGTCTCAATAGAGAGGTGGCTGGCTCTTTACTTAAAGGGAACCTGTCACCGGGATTTTGGGTATAAAGCTGAGGACATGGGTTGCTAGATGGCCGCTAGCACATCTGCAATACCCAGTCCCCATAGCTCTGTGTGCTTTTATTGTGTAAAAAAACAGATTTAATACATATGCAAACTAACCTGAGATGAGTCCTGTACGTGAGATGAGTCCAGAGTGAAGGAGCCCAGCATCCTTAGAATCTCCTCCTTGCTCCCTAACGTCAGAAAGCTAGAGCGCCGTAATCCCGTGGTGCGCGAGCTAGCGCATGCGCAGTTCCTTCCCTGAGGCTCATGCCAGCACAGGGAAGGAACACTATGAGGATACTGCGCATGCGCTAGCTCGCGCACCGCGAGATTACGGCGCTCTAGCTTTCTGACGTTAGGGAGCAAGGAGGAGATTCTGAGGATGCGGGGCGGTGCTGGGCTCCTTCACTCTGGACTCATCTCAGGTTAGTTTGCATATGTATCAAATTGTTTTTTTTACACAATAAAAGCACACAGAGCTATGGGGACTGGGTATTGCGGATGTGCTAGCGGCCATCAAGCAATCCATGTCCTCAACTCTATACACAAAATCCCGGTGACAGGTTCCCTTTAAAGGGGTTTTCTGAGCTACAGATATTGATGACCTACCCTCCGGATAGGTTTGCACACTTTAGCCCCATACACTCTATGGCGGGCATGCTCACCCTGCAGCCCTCCAGCTGTTGCAAAACGACAACTTCCAGCATGCCCTAATAGCTGTAGTCTGTCCAGGCATGCCGGGAGTTGTATTTTGACAATAGCTGGAGGGCCGCAGGTTGGGAATTCCTGCTCTACAGTTTCCAGTGCTGCTGGAAACAGCTTATTAGTGGGGGTGCCGGGTGTTGGAACCCCACCAAAATGATATTAATGTACAATACTAAGGATAGGTCATCAATATCTGTAGCCCGGAGAACCCCTTTAACTCTGATAGACTGCAATGGAGAGAGGACGCAGCCATGTCTACATTCAGTCTGGACGGGATTGGGGATCATTCTTTAAAGGGGTTCTCTCACTTCAGCAAATAGCATTTATTATGCAAACAAAGTTACTACAAGGCACTTACTAATGTATTATGATCGTCCATATTGCCTCCTTTGCTGGCTTGATTCATTTTTCCATCACATTATGCACTTCTCGTTTCCATGGTGACGACCACCCTGCAATCCAGCAGCGGTGGTCGTGCTTGCACACTGTAGGAAAAAGCGCCATCCAATGCGCACTCCCACAGTACCGACCACTAGAGAGGCCGGCGCTTTTTCCTATAGTGTGCAAGCACCAGGGATGCATCTAGCCTTTCAGCTGCCTGAGGCGAAAACTGAAACGGCACCCCTCCCCCATGCCAATTTCTTAACCTAACCCCTTTACCACAATGAGGCCTCCTGCACACGAACGTGTGCGCCCCGTGGCCGTGCTGCGGGCCGCAATGCACGAACACCGACCGAGGGGCAGGCGCAGCAGATCGCGGACCCGTTGACTTTAATGGGTCCGCGATCCGGCCGTTCCGCAGAAAGATAGGACATGTTCGCTCTTTTTGCGGAACGGAAGTACGGGACAAAACACCATGGAAGCGCTCCGTAGTGCTTCCGTTCCGCATCTCCGGATTTGCGGATCCATTGAAGTGAATGGGTTTGCATCCGTGATGCGGAATGCATACGGAACGGTGCCCGTGTATTGCGAATCCGCAAATGCGGTCCGCAATACGGCAACGGGACACCTACGGTCATGTGCAGGAGGCCTGAAAGTGTTCATTGCCCGTGGCCCTTCCGCTGCCCACCTCTTGCCCCTACGTGGTGTTGCCTGACCTCGCCTCATTGGTGGTGCACCCCTGGCAAGCACGACCACCGCTGCTGGATTGCAGGGTGGACATAACCATGGAAACAAAAAGTGCATAAGGCAACTAAAAAATGAATCAAGCCAGCAAAGGAAGCAATATGGACAATCACAATACATTAGTAAGTGCCTTGTATTAACTTTCTCTACATAATAAATGCTATTTGCTGAAGTGAAACAACCTCTTTAATGGCGCCTGTCAGACTCCATTAATTTTAATGGGGTCCCATTGGGTTTCCGTCATGGTGTCAGACAAAATAGAGCAACAAGCCATTTTTTTTTTTTTTTTTACAGAATCTGCAAAGGAGACTGATGTGAATGAAACCTGACCTGTGCTGCTACATTGTTGCAAATCTTCAAGACAGGGGAGAGATTTGTGCTGCTTCTGTGTTTACATCACACTGCTTTTTTTTTAATTTTTTATCTCTGGCTGTAATCTATTCACTGACAGAAAGCATACATTATGCTTTTCAATATGCAGTGAAATGGATTCAGAACATTGGGTCGGCCCTTTAAGGTGTGCACTAGAGGTGGTGTCAGCAGTACCTCGCTCAGATGTGCCCCTGAGGCCACTCCCTGCCTGACGGCGGTTTTCCTTTCTTCTGAGCGCTGTCCTAGCTCGCAGGTGACATACGTCGGTGCTGTCCCTGAGCTTTTATTGTTGCAATCTCTTCACCTTCATTTGTACTTTGACCAATGTCATCGAAGTAAGTCACATAAAAATGCAATAAAGATTACACCGCCACGGCGTGTTTCCATCTGCTTATTGTACTGCTTTTCTGCAGGGTGCATGCTTTACCTTATTATTGCGATAGTTTTCTCCTAGGCTGTCACTTCCATTTAAATGAATGGGACATTGTAAGTTCCTATTGTAAATTCCCAGTATGTGAGCATCCCTACAGAATGAACTGGGAGTCACATACTCATACGGACAGACAGGAGAAATCGGAGGAGAGGGTGCGTGGGTCAGGGGCGGACAGCGAACTAAAAGTGACACTGGAAAAAAAAAAACTAAGGGCTCATGCACACGACCGTTGGATGTTTTGCGTTCCGCAAATTGCTTAAATGAATCTGCCTTCATTATAGGTTTCCTTCAATGGAAATAGTTGCACATGATTTCCGGTAAAATGAATCACGAAGTTCCTTTAAGGGATCATTGTATGATAGAGCCTACATAATGTGATCCTAATATGATAGATCATATCATATAATGAATTTATCACTGTACGATAGCTCTTACATAATGTGATCACTGTATAATAGATCCTATATATAATTTGATCACTGTATGATGGATCCTATATATAATGTGATTACTGCATGATGGATCCTATATATGATGGGATCACTGCATGATAGATCCTATATATAATGTGATCACTGTATGATGGATCCTATATATGATGGGATCACTGCATGATAGATCCTATATATAATGTGATCACTGTATGATGGATCCTATATATAATGTGATTGCTGTATGATAGATCCTATATATGTGATCACTGCATGATGGATCCTATATATGTGATCACTAGATGATAGATCCTATATATAATGTGATCACTGCATGATCGATCCAATATACTGTATAATGTGATTACTGCATGATGGATCCTATATATGATGGGATCACTGCATGATAGATCCTATATATAATGTGATCACTGTATGATGGATCCTATATATGATTGGATCACTGCATGATAGATCCTATATATAATGTGATCACTGTATGATGGATCCTATATATAATGTGATTGCTGCATTATGGATCCTATATATGTGATCGCTGTATGATGGATCTATATATAATGTGATCACTGTATGATAGATCCTATATATGTGATCACTGCATGATGGATCCTATATATAATGTGATCACTAGATGATAGATCCTATATATAATGTGATCACTGCATGATCGATCCAATATACTGTATATTGTGATCACTGCATTATGGATCCTATATATATAATGTGATCACTGCATGATAGATCCTATATATAATGTGATAATTGTATGATGGATCATATATATAATGTGATCGCTGTATGATGGATCCTATATATAATGGGATAATTTTATGATGGCTCCTATATATAATGGGATCACTGCATGATGGATCCTATATAACATGATCATTGTATGTTACAATCTATACAGGTATATATAATGTAATGTTTAATTCTAAATAATGAGAAGATCTTATGATCAATCTTATAAAACACGATCATTGTATGTAAAACCCTATGGAGACGTCATTACACGTATGTGATAATAATAGGATGTATGATGGGATCCACTGGTCCCGGTATTTTCCCTGCAGTCTAGGTATTACACCCCGCAGTAACCTTGGCACGGAGTATTTATAGAGGTCTCTTCAGTATGGGAAACCTGAAAAGAAGATAATCTGATCTCTGGCACAATGCAGATTCATGTGACATAATCATTACATTGCTGTAGTGCAGCGCTGACTGCAGTGTGCAGCACAGCAGCGGCCACGGCGCAGAGCTATGGACATGCTCATCCTGAGCCACTGTTTCATGAATAGCATAAGAGCATAATACAAGAGGATGGGAGTAGTAGGAGAATAATCGATGGTGGTGATGGGACTGTATACGTTATACTTGGGCCTCTGGGTGAGGTCAGAGTACAATTAGAAGGTTCATGGTTCAAATTCCAGTAGAACCTGATTTGTACGGGGTGGGGGGCAGGCGAACCAAGGAGCGGCTGGTGGGCGGTTTCCATGCGCTGAATACCAGCAATGACTGCTATAAGGCTACCTGCACACGGGGGCAGGTTTACAAACAGAAATCTGCATGTTTTTGTTACTTGCAGTTTTTGGTGCAGATTTGCCGCAGATCCCACAATTGCAAAGGGTGAAATCTGCACAAAGAACTGCACAAACAGCTGGCATGCTCCGGATTTCAAAATCCGCACAGCAGGTCAATTATCGCTCAGAAGAAAAAAATCTAAATGTGAATGCGGTTTGTCTCAGCTCATACACTTGGCAGGTTCTGTATAATGCTGCGGTTTTTCTACACAAAAATTAGTGCGAAAAAAATGTACGTACTCCACAACGTGTGCAGGTGGCCTAATAGGAGTTATAATATGGAAGGGGCTACGGGCAGCACCCCATTTATGTGTCTGCACTACATAATGTCCCCCCTTCCGCCATCTTGTCTCGTTGGTAAAAAACCCTCATCATTATGTTGCTCGTTACTATAGCGGTGCCCTGCAGTGTAAAAACGTGAACACCTGGTAAACTGGTAGCGAGGGACGGTCAGCAGGCTGGTTCTCAGTAGTGCAGTTGTCACGGCTGAGGATGGGGGAAATCCTCAGCCGTGTGAAGCCCGGTGATGTTACGGCTGCTTGGCCATGAAGACAGGATTAGGGAGCAGGTCACCTCCTAAAGGCATCCCTAACCTGACCCTGACTCCTAGCTACATGAGCCAACCTTGATGGTAGGAGGGCTCATGCTCCGGAACCTAGAAGTCCCTGCTAGCCCTCAAGATGGCCCTAAGCTAGGAGCTGAGTAAGACAGCCCACTCCTCCTAGACACGGAGGAGCAGGAGTCTCAACGGCCAAGCTGCTGTAAAAGGGGGAACATAAACAGCTCTATGGATATGGCAGGTGAACAAAGAGTTCCACCTACCTGCCACAGCCTTGCTGACTGGATCCCTGTGTAAGCAGGATGCAGATCACAATCGCATCCCCACACAGGGACCCAGATCCATAGCTGCACAAAATCACATATAAAACATCACACGGACATCACACATAACTAGAAATAACTTAAAGCGACATTATGGTTATGACATTAAGGTTTTGACATAAAGGTTTATGACCACAGGGGTGGCTCTTACTGGCAGGTAACAAATACATGAGGCTGCTCTCAGCTAAGCATGGCTGAAGCAACCTCAAGGCCTGCAAAAGCAATGAGGCTTTATAGGCCAAGAAGCCACACCCCACAGTCAGACACACCCAGTGCACACACACACTAGGAAGGAGATTAACCCTTCCAACACCAGGGAAGGGAAAACACCACTTAAAGGGAACGTGCACACAATAACATAAAACACAGTGCACACATCCACACATCACACACAAAACCGCATGCGCAGCGTAGCGAGCTGCATGGCACAGCTCAGCCTGCTACGCTGCCACATACATACTGTTGCCAGCGGCAACCACAGATGAGGCCAATACCACAGCCCTCACCTGTGATTGAACACCAATGAAAACCGCTGACAACCGCATGCGGTTCAGGAGTCACGGTCATAGCCATGGCCGTGACACTCCCACCCCTCAAAGCCCCCCCACCAAAAAAAGACACGTGAGGGACTCAGACAAGGGGATAGGAGAAGGGGACGTCCACTCTCAGTGCCGGTTCTAAAAAGGGGTCGCTGTCAGCTGCATCCTCTCCCGGCTCACACTAGCCAGTCCGACGAGGACTGCAGCCCGCACCAGCAACAAAGAGAAAAGAACCACTGAGAGATGGACGAGGGGACTCTCCACTCACGTCCCCACTCCAGTCGCTGCCAGCAGACACTCCTAACCAGCAAGCAGCCGGACCACCTACGGAGTGCTGCCAGCAAACGACCAGAGATGGGAACATGGAGAGGGACGAGGGATCCCCAACACGGACACGGAAGGTAAGGTAGCGGGGAATAAGCCACCAACCGTGCCGTTAACGGAGAACCCCCAGGAACGCTCTCCCTCCGGAGAACGCGCATGCAGGCCACATGGATATGGCACTGCATGCTGCACCCTCTTTCGAAGGTGTGCAACTCGCACACCAAACAAACACCCTAGTGCTATAAAATCAGGGGGGCGCCAAACGAGGCAACGGTGAAGGGAAGGCGGGGAAACGCCACTCACCGCGCCGTCAGAGGCGAAACCCCCAGAACGCTCTCCCTCCGAAGAGCGCGCATGTAACCCTTCCGCAGAGGGCGGTACATGCTTCACCCTCTTTCGAGGGATACATACTCCCACCCCTCAAAGCCCCTCCCAACAACAAAAGGGGAAAGTTGGTGAGGCATAAGAAACAATGGGAGGGGGGGAGGGGAAAGACAAACAACAAGGGGACACCAACACGGACAACGGTGAGCTGGGAATGCCACTCACCGCGCCGTAAATGGTGAAAGCCCCATAACGCTCTCCCTCCGGAGAACGCGCATGCACCCCATCCGTAGACAGCAGTGCATGCTTTACCCTCTTTCGAGGGAGCGCCACGTAAGAAGCGACTGTGGTCATACTGTCACGGCTGAGGATGGGGGAAATCCTCAGCCGTGTGAAGCCCGGTGATGTTACGGCTGCTTGGCCATGAAGACAGGATTAGGGAGCAGGTCACCTCCTAAAGGCATCCCTAACCTGACCCTGACTCCTAGCTACATGAGCCAACCTTGATGGTAGGAGGGCTCATGCTCCGGAACCTAGAAGTCCCTGCTAGCCCTCAAGATGGCCCTAAGCTAGGAGCTGAGTAAGACAGCCCACTCCTCCTAGACACGGAGGAGCAGGAGTCTCAACGGCCAAGCTGCTGTAAAAGGGGGAACATAAACAGCTCTATGGATATGGCAGGTGAACAAAGAGTTCCACCTACCTGCCACAGCCTTGCTGACTGGATCCCTGTGTAAGCAGGATGCAGATCACAATCGCATCCCCACACAGGGACCCAGATCCATAGCTGCACAAAATCACATATAAAACATCACACGGACATCACACATAACTAGAAATAACTTAAAGCGACATTATGGTTTTGACATAAAGGTTTATGACCACAGGGGTGGCTCTTACTGGCAGGTAACAAATACATGAGGCTGCTCTCAGCTAAGCATGGCTGAAGCAACCTCAAGGCCTGCAAAAGCAGTGAGGCTTTATAGGCCAAGAAGCCACACCCCACAGTCAGACACACCCAGTGCACACACACACTAGGAAGGAGATTAACCCTTCCAACACCAGGGAAGGGAAAACACCACTTAAAGGGAACGTGCACACAATAACATAAAACACAGTGCACACATCCACACATCACACACAAAACCGCATGCGCAGCGTAGCGAGCTGCATGGCACAGCTCAGCCTGCTACGCTGCCACATACATACTGTTGCCAGCGGCAACCACAGATGAGGCCAATACCACAGCCCTCACCTGTGATTGAACACCAATGAAAACCGCTGACAACCGCATGCGGTTCAGGAGTCACGGTCATAGCCATGGCCGTGACAGCAGTGCGGGTAGTCATGGGTCTAAGTGAGTGCAGTGTGGTCAGGGGTCTCAGTAGTGCAGTGTGGTATAGTCAGGGGTCTCAGTAGTGCAGTGTTGTATAGTCAGGGGTCTCAGTAGTGCAGTGTGGTATAGTCAGGGGTCTAAGTGAGTGCAGTGTGGTATAGTCAGGGGTCTAAGTGAGTGCAGTGTGGTATAGTCAGGGGTCTCAGTAGTGCAGTGTGGTATAGTCAGGGGTCTCAGTAGTGCAGTGTGGTATAGTCATAGGTCTCAGTGGTGCAGTCAGGGGTCTAAGTGAGTGCAGTGTAGTCAGGGGTCTCAGTAGTGCAGTGTGGTATAGTCAGGGGTCTCAGTAGTGCAGCGTGGTATAGTCAAAGGTCTCAGTGGTGCAGTCAGGGGTCTAACTAAGTGAGTGCAATGTAGTGTAGTCAGGGATCTCAGTAGTGCAGTGTGATATAGTCAGGGGTCTCAGTAGTGCAGTGTTGTTTAGTCAGGGGTCTCAGTAGTGCAGT
Source organism: Bufo bufo (assembly GCF_905171765.1). NCBI lineage: Eukaryota > Metazoa > Chordata > Amphibia > Anura > Bufonidae > Bufo > Bufo bufo. Next base: position 21,049,558 of record NC_053399.1, on the reverse strand, counting down.
GTGGTATAGTCAGGGGTCTCAGTAGTGCAGTGTGGTATAGTCAGGGTTTTCAGTAGGTGAAGTATGGTGTAGTCAGGGGTGTCAGTGGGAGTAGAGTTTGTGTACTCAGGGTGTCAATGTGGTGTAGTCAGGAGTCTGGGGGTCCCAGTGAGGTGAGGTCAGGAGTCTGGGGGTCCCAGTGAGGTGAGGTCAGGAGTCTGGGGGTCCCAGTGAGGTGTAGTCAGGAGTCTGGGGGTCCCAGTGAGGTGTATTCAGGAGTCTGGGGGTCCCAGTGAGGTATAGTCAGGAGTCTGGGGGGGTCTCAGTGAGGTATAGTCAGGAGTCTGGGGGGTCTCAGTGGGTGTAGTCAGGAGTCTGGGGGTCCCAGTGAAGTGTAGTCATTAGTTTGGGGGTCTCATTGTGTGCAGTCAGGAGTCTGGGGGTCTCAGTGAGGTGTAGTCAGAAGTTTGGGGGTGTCACTGTGTGCAGTCAGGAGTCTGGGGGGTTTCAGTGAGGTATAGTCAGAAGTCTGGGGGTCCCAGTGAGGTATAGTCAGGAGTCTGAGGGGTCACAGTGAGGTATAGTCAGGAGTCTGGGGGGTCTCAGTGGGTGTAGTCAGGAGTCTGGGGGTCCCAGTGAGGTATAGTCAGAAGTCTGGGGGGTCTCAGTGAGGTATAGTCAGAAGTCTGGGGGGTCTCAGTGAGGTATACTCAGGAGTCTGGGGGGTCTCAGTGAGGTATAGTCAGAAGTCTGGGGGGTCTCAGTGAGGTATACTCAGGAGTCTGGGGGGTCTCAGTGGGTGTAGTCAGGAGTCTGGGGGGGTCTCAGTGGGTGTAGTCAGGAGTCTGAGGGGTCACAGTGAGGTATAGTCAGGAGTCTGAGGGGTCACAGTGAGGTATAGTCAGGAGTCTGGGGGTTACAGTGAGGTATAGTCAGGAGTCTGGGGGGTCCCAGTGAGGTGTAGTCATTAGTTTGGGGGTCTCACTGTGTGCAGTCAGGAGTCTGGGGGTCTCAGTGAGGTATAGTCAGGAGTCTGGGGGGTCTCAGTGAGGTATAGTCAGGAGTCTGGGGGGTCTCAGTGAGGTATAGTCAGGAGTCTGGGGGTCCCAGTGAGGTATAGTCAGGAGTCTGGGGGTGTCACTATGTGCAGTCAGAAGTCTGGGGGGTGTCAGTGAGGTATAGTCAGAAGTCTGAGGGGTCACAGTGAGGTATAGTCAGGAGTCTGGGGGTCCCAGTGAGGTGTAGTCAGGAGTCTGGGGGTCTCAGTGAGTGTAGTCAGGAGTCTGGGGGGGGGGGGGGGGGGTCTCAGTGAGGTATAGTCAGGAGTCTGGGGGGTCTCAGTGAGGTGTAGTCAGGAGTCTGGTGGGTCTCAGTGAGGTGTAATCAGGAGTCTGGGGGGTCTCAGTGAGGTGTAGTCAGGAGTCTGGGGGGTCTCAGTGAGATGTAGTCAGGAGTCTGGGGGTCTCAGTGAGGTATAGTCAGGAGTCTGGTTGGTCTCAGTGAGGTGTAATCAGGAGTCTGGGGGGTCTCAGTGAGGTATAGTCAGGAGTCTGGGGGGTCTCAGTGAGGTATAGTCAGGAGTCTGGGGGTCTCAGTGAGGTGTAGTCAGGAGTCTGGGGGGGTCTCAGTGAGGTATAGTCAGATGTCTGGGGGGTCTCAGTGAGGTGTAGTCAGGAGTCTGGGGGTCTCAGTGAGGTATAGTCAGGAGTCTGGGGGGGTCTCAGTGAGGTATAGTCAGGAGTCTGGGGGGTCTCAGTGAGGTGTAGTCAGGAGTCTGGGGGTCTCAGTGAGGTATAGTCAGGAGTCTGGGGGTCTCAGTGAGGTATAGTCAGGAGTCTGGGGGGTCTCAGTGAGGTATAGTCAGGAGTCTGGGGGGTCTCAGTGAGGTGTAGTCAGGAGTCTGGGGGTCTCAGTGAGGTATAGTCAGGAGTCTGGGGGGGTCTCAGTGAGGTATAGTCAGATGTCTGGGGGGTCTCAGTGAGGTGTAGTCAGGAGTCTGGGGGGTCTCAGTGAGGTGTAGTCAGGAGTCTGGGGGGTCTCAGTGAGGTGTAGTCAGGAGTCTGGGGGGTCTCAGTGAGGTGTAGTCAGGAGTCTGGGGGGTCTCAGTGAGGTGTAGTCAGGAGTCTGAGGGGTCACAGTGAGGTATAGTCAGGAGTCTGGGGGGGTCTCAGTGAGGTATAGTCAGATGTCTGGGGGGGGTCTCAGTGGGTGCAGTCAGGAGTCTGGGGGGTCTCAGTGGGTGCAGTCAGGAGTCTGGGGGGATTCTCAGTGGGTCCAGTCAGGAGTCTGGGGGTCTCGGTCCTGCAGTCTTGTACTCAGGGTCTCCTCAGTTTCAGGGTAATACATTCGGGCACAGTCCTGACTGAACCTCGTGGCCCCGCCCGCTCATTCCTCGGCACTGACAGGAGCCGGGGGGCGTGGTTTAGGGCGTGTAGTATGCCGCAGTCCCGGTGTGTGGCAGTTGGCGGAGGGATACGCTCTTATAAAGCGCTGCGGCTTCTCCACACACCCCCAGCACTCTGTGGAGCTCAGTACGCTGTGTGGTCAGTCCTCGGCATCTCCCGTCACACGGAAACCTAATCCTCCCGCCTCTCCGCCATGGTACGTAGCCTCCTCGGCCGCCTGGCCTCTGACTGTGGCCTCCCGGCCCGCGCCTCTGTGGTAATGTCGCGGGTTCTGCCTCATTGTGCCGCTACCTACCGGCTTATTCCGTCCTGGAGCGTCGGGCCGGCTGTGAGGCGCTTCTCCTGAGGGGCGGGGCTTTGGTTTGCGGGCGTTGTGCCTGCTGCGCGCGAACCTGCCGTTGACGCGCAGCCGCTGCAGAACCTCTTGTATGGCTGATATATGCATTTTTATTTAAATACTTATCGTATTCATCCCTATGGGGGTTGTAGTTCTCACTGTAGCCTCATGTAGCATGCATTATAATAGTCCAGTACGTTAGAGGGTGCCATGGTCTCTCCCGTGCCATAGCCTGCCCCTCCTGCCATTGCATTGTGCATGCCCTCTGCACCCTTCCTGTTTTTACATCCTTGCAGGTCCTGTGATGGCATAGCTGATGCCTGCTGCAGAATAATTGTCCTCTGTGGTGCCTTGGAGAATAGATGATGTGCAGGGCTCCCTGTAATAACTCTGCTATCTGTGATTCATTGCAGCCTGCAGCAATCAAACATTATTCTTCTTTCCTTGGCACGTTTCCAGATTTGGCCACCCCTGCCGGTCTTATGGTGCTGTAGGGGAGCTAATGTGGCGCGGTTAGGCGATGGCTGAGGCTCCAGGTGGTCTTGTGGGATGTTCATTGCCATCGTTCTTACATTTCATACATGGACCCCTAGAGATGGGTATAGACTGTGTCGGGGGCGCCGGTGCCCTAAAGAGGGCCAATTGGGTCTATATATCCCTACCTTACGGCTTGGATGCAAGGAGATCTGGGGGTGACGGCTCATGTGGACCCAATGGCGATGACTACGCCCGCCCTCATTTACTGGGCGGTGGGCATGCACATATCTTCAGGCTGGGTGCTGTGTTGCACAACACATCTTGTGCCGGCTAGATATGGACATGACAAGTGATACTTGGCATTACCTAATTAAACATCACTTGTGCCCAGAAATCCCATCGTCGGGGGAGGGGGGGCGGCAGAGCCATTTATACCTGCCGCACAATCCTATTCTCCTCCCCCCTTCCCCCCCTTGAAATGTGAGGGATCTGTAACCGGATGTGTGCATTCTCCTGGCAATGAAGGGGTTATTCTTCTCATCTCATAATGGAGATGCTGTAAGATATTGCACCTGTACGGGTAGAAAGAACCTCAATGCAATCCAACGGCTCAGTATTGGCTGCAGGTTTACAGTACCTGTCATTCAGCAGGATGATGGGGGTTGTCAGTTTTTATATATAATGTGTCCGGTTAATGCCGATCATCCCGTATCGCTCCACCGTGCAACGCTTCTGTCTCTAATGTAATTTATTTATTTTCTTCCCCTCTTTAGGCAGATCAGCTGACTGAAGAGCAGATTGCTGGTGAGTAATTGCTTTTTCCAGCGAGCGGGGTAATTTGGTTTGCAGGCTGTTCAGTTGCTTGTTATCCGGCTATGACTAAGCTTGTTTAAAAAGACGAGCCTGCCTGTCATCAATCACGGCCTCCGGTCCTTGTACTGCTGGGCTACTACACGGCACATAAATCGCGGCGCGCTACTGCAGGCGGGGAGGGTCCTTGACACTACGTGGAGCTGTCTGCACAATGTCAGGCTGCCTCTGAGTTGTCGGCAGTTTTCTACTCCAGGCTGAGGCACCGCAAAAACGTGGCTCATTCACTTCTTTCGCCTGCATAGTCTTACCTGACCCAAGAGCTCGCAATCTAATCTCCTTGTGTCTCCCGCTGGAACAACAACCTGTTACTTAATATGGAGTGCGGTAAGCCCTGGGAGAACCTACAGTAAAGCCTCGAGTACAGCGGGCCCCTGGCTGGTCATGGTCACAGCTAGGACCCCAGTGCAGTAAGGCGACCATGGATGGCTTCAATTGTCCTGCAAAATCGGGCAGGTCAACAACCCTCAACGCTTTTAGCTGTTTTGAAACTAACTCCCAGCATGCTCCATTCACTTCTATGGGAGTTCAAACAAAACCAACTCCTGGCAGATACACTTGCTTGGTAGTTTCACAAGTGTTCCTGCCAGAAGTCGCAGGACCCGTCATCTGTACGGACAAATACTCCCCTCTACTGTTCCTGTGCACACTGGAGCTGTAGTCTTTTAAGAAATATACAATGCATTAATCGGTTACGCGCCTGCGCATGCATGTGCTGCTTGCAGGGCATCTCCAATATCTTTTACACTACTTGCTTGGCAAGATTTTAGCAGGTTTCCTTGGGAAAGGAGAACGTAGAAAGCTTCTCCAGCACAGTCCTTGAGGGCCCACATGGCCTGTGGAGGCTTGTATAGTTTGCCGATCCAGCACACGACTTCATACTCAGACTTATTTATTTTTACTTCTTTTCCCTCTTTCAGAGTTCAAGGAGGCTTTCTCCTTATTTGATAAAGATGGGGATGGCACCATTACCACTAAGGAACTGGGCACCGTCATGAGGTCACTCGGCCAGAACCCCACAGAAGCAGAGCTGCAGGACATGATCAACGAAGTAGATGCTGATGGTAAGTGATGACTTCTTAATCGTCATGTCCAATTCTTAATTGGCCGCTTTCGGAGCGATAATATTCGGATCTGACTTTTTGGCTTCAGGAGCAGTAAATATAGAATGTGCTTTGAATGCTGAAATCCCTTGGTTGGATATCTGGGTGGGAGGAAGAAGATGCCATGTGCTCTGTGTAACCGTACAAAGGGCTAATCTGTTTTCAGTTTAAAGTGGTATTACCGCCTGTATCCGTTCCCTTTAAAATGATCCATGCTTTTGCACATTGATGTCTACGGTTTTTGGGCTTCTTGGTCTAGAAAGGCTCCTGATTGTTTTTTTTTTTTTTACACTAAAGAGGGGAACGCTGGTGAATTTGTGCTTTTTCTACTAGCTAGAAGTGTGTTTTAGCTGCGATATCTATGTCCTAAGGTATGCTGCTAGCGTACCGAAGCGTTCCTCTCAGGACGCGAGCCCTCTGCTCTTAATCATGGTGCATTAACACAGCTCAAGTGCTGGAGCGCCGCCAGGGTCCTGCAGTGCTGACAGCCACAAGTGGCGTGTTTGCAGTGACTATCGCTCCCGAAGGAATTAAACGCAGCCGCTTGTTTAAGAAGAGGTATGTTGTAGACAGGGGCTGGTGTGAGGAGTGATGGGGGAATGTCCTCTGTACCAGCGATGGCTTGTAGGTCCCCTCAGGCGCTCGTACCCTCATGGCTGCAGTTAGGTGAACAATGTCTTGAATGCTTTCACAGTGCTAATTACTCTCATTGCTTCTTACCCAGGCAATGGTACAATTGACTTTCCTGAATTTCTGACCATGATGGCAAGGAAAATGAAGGACACAGACAGCGAAGAAGAGATCCGTGAAGCATTCAGAGTGTTTGACAAGGTAACGGGTCACAGATCGCTGGTGCTCAGTCTGTGCCTTGCTCAAAAAAGGCGGACGGGATGCAGTTTAATCGCTACTTGTGCTTTCTTACAGGATGGTAACGGTTACATCAGCGCAGCAGAACTCCGTCACGTAATGACTAACCTAGGGGAAAAACTTACAGACGAAGAGGTAGACGAAATGATCAGAGAAGCCGATATAGATGGGGATGGGCAGGTCAATTACGAAGGTAAGAAAGTTGCGCAGGTGGTCCTCACTTCACTGCTACAGAATAGCCTGATGAGTTGTGGCAGACCTGCTGTCGTGTAGTCTGCTTTTTAAAAAAAAAATTATATAAAGTACAGTTCATTGTGACCTACCTGGCCTAATCTATGGAGGTTCTGCATCTCTGTGTAGAGCAGTATTCCAGACTTCAAATAAAGCAGATCTGATCTCCTTTTACATTCAGCCAATCCTGTCCTAATGGCGGATTTTGCAGTTGACTTATTAACAATCAACATTTTCTGGTATTTTGTGTGGTCCACAAGTTTTTACCAGGTGACAGAATTAGACCTTTCTCCCGTAGCGTCTGTCTCAGGTCAATACCAACGTCCGAAACAGGGCTGGAACCTTTACTGCGCATGATGACTGCCCCGAGGGGTGGACCAGGGCGCCTCTGTTCATTCACAGCCCAACTAACGTCCTCCATGTTTTTCTTTCTAGAATTCGTACAGATGATGACTGCAAAGTGAAGAGTTCTCCTCAATTTTTCCTCTAGAAGAATCAAACTGAATCTTTTACTTACCTCTTGCAAAAATGTTCATTTACTCATTCTGTTTCTGTATAGCAAAACTGAATGTCAAGAAATACCTTCTGTCCACAAAAAAAAAACAATCTGCATGTAATGGTTGGTGGTCCTGTCCCCAAAAACGATGAGTTTTAAACATCAGTTTTACAGTATCTAAATACTTGTACTACCTTTTAACAACAAGGAAACACTTAGAGGACTCCTTAAGCTCCATTTGCTAATGATTACTCCACTGTTTGGGCTGGCCAGTTTTACATGCATGCAGCTTGACAATTGAGCACAGTCAGACCTTTGTATTTAAAACTAAGATATAAAAAAAAAAAAAAGAAAAAGTTGTAAAAGCGATTTCTGCCATCGCTGGTGGATTCTGTCTCAATTTGTAGTATAAATTGTCATAGCTGGTTTACTCTAAAATTGGTTTATACCTCAGGATGGTATGGGTGAAGGATACAGATGTGGGAAGCCCCCCCACTCTTCGAATGTTTTTTTTTGGTACCAAGATGACGACACTACCCGAGGATGGCATGTCTGGTTTTTAATCTCGGTTTAACATTTGTTTGTGCTGCACTTGGGTGAACAGATGTGGAGCCGTTACAGTTCACATTTCAAAACTGAAAAACAAAATTCACTGTTGGGGAGCATCTTTGGACTCTCATAATTTTTAAAGAGGAAAAAAAAAAAATCTGCACCAGACTTGGAGACGGCGCTTTCCTATAATGTCTATGGGACTTCAGCACAACGATCAACAAGGCTGTTTGAGGGAAAAAAAATAAAACCTAAAACTTAAAAAAAATGTCCATTCCAAGTTGTAAATGCTAGTTTTTTTTGTTTTCCAATAAAAAAACATTAGTGTAAGATTTTTATTTTATTTTTTCCTTTTAATTTATCCATCCATGTACAGAGCGCTTTTCATGGCTTAGCGATCCTCCCTCCTAGTTGCATCCCTTTAACATCTCCCTGTGTAGATCTGTGAAGCTTTGGACAGGCTCCCCTGATGGGGGCCCGGTCTGGTCCCCCTGGCAGTGAGTGTATATATTTTCTAAGTGCTGAGACTCCCTTCTTTCTCTGCATCAACCTCTAGTCTTAAAGTGTGGCACATGGAGAAGCCTTTAATTTGCATGCACGAAGGTGTTCTGAAAAAGGCACGTTTTGCCTAATAATGAGTTTTTATTTAAAACATTTTTTTTGTCGGTAAACTGAGGACTAAAGGTGTGAATCCTAGGGATGGGCAGCTGTGGGCACCTCGTCTGTGTTTATTAGCATTTATGGCTGTCTCTACCAGTCTAGAGGGAGGGGGGTGATGGTGGGCGATGCATTGTCTGCATTCGGCAGGAGATTTTGGTGGTTGCAGGAGAAGCGGCCATCTTGAAGGTTGAACTGTACCTATGATTGCAGAGTATAAACCACCGTGACCATGCCGGTCTTGGGGCGCGTGTTTCTTCAGCTGATGAACAGGCTTCCTCATCTGTATAGCATTGTCCTGGCTGTGTGACTTCAAAGGTGTTGCACTGATGTCTATGGACCTAGATGTGACTGCAGTGGATAATTTGTAAAATATTTCAGGCTTTTGAGAAGATTGGCAGGGGTGTAACAGATTCTTCCATATCGGGCTGCAGCCTTGGCCTACAAAGCTGTATATCCGGCCACGCGCTATATCCTCCCATCCATTTCATGCAGTTGGAAGAAACAAGCTTGATTTGGCTCCTTCCTGGGCGCCCTTAGGCGTTGTGTGAGTGGATTGTTAATACATTTTGGCGACTTAGAAAACAATCTAGTAGGTGTCACCAGTCTTCATTTCATTAACTGATCAGTTAGACCCCCTCCCTACTCCTTGGCACCACTAACGTGGATGGTGGCAGAATATCAAAGATTTAGAACATGGCGGTGGTAGAAGGCAACGCTTGGTGCGCGTAGGGTAGGCCAGGGCGAGGCTTGAAATTCATCTCCTGCTTTTCAATTCCTATCATTGTCATTTCTGGGCCATTGTTGGTGGCGATCCCATGTGGGACAGCGTGGACGTGGCACTCCTCCCTGCGCTCATTCTACCATGGCTTGACTGGAAGCTTGTGCTAATTCTGAATCTGTGCTTGCAGTTTAGGGAAACATAAAAAAAAAATTAAAACACGCTAAGCCTTGAAACAAAAGACCTGGATAGAGTAAATGGCTGTCCTGTATTGCAACTGAAATTAATAAAGCCAAATAAAAAACAAAATATATATAAAAATATATAGCCCTTGTCTTTACTTATTGATAGAGACTGGGGGGTTAACTGGAGTACCCCAAAACCAAGCCTCTTTGCTGAGCATCCTCTCTGAATCGGTCCGCAATGCAATAGGTGAGACCTACTGTCAACCACAGAACCACACTGCTATCTCTTTAAAAGCCTTAGGCCTCTTTCACACGGGTGTTGCGGGTGCGTTGCGGGAACATGCACGATTTTTCCGCGTGAATGCAAAATATTGTAATGCGTTTTGCACTCGCGTGAGAAAAATCGCGCATGTTTGGTACCCAAACACTAACTTCTTCACAGAAGTTCGGGCTTGGGATCAGTGTTCTGTAGATTGTATTATTTTCCCTTATAACATGGTTATAAGGGAAAATAATAGCATTCTGAATACAGAATGCAAAGTAAAATAGGGCTGGAGGGGTTAAATTTTTTTTTAACTCACCTTAGTCCACTTGATCGCGCAGCCAGCAACTCTTCTGTCTCCTTCTTTGCTGATTGCAGGAAAAGGACCTGTGGTGACGTCACTCCGGTCATCACATGATCCATCACCATGGTAAAAGATCATGTGATGACCGGAGTGACGTCACCACAGGTCCTTTTCGTGCAATCAGCAAAGAAGGATTCAGAAGAGAAGCCGGGCTGCGCGATCAAGTGGACTAAGGTGAGTTTAATAATTATTAATAATTTTTTTTTTTAACCCTTCCAGCCCTATTTTACTATGTGTTCAGAATGCTATTATTTTCCCTTATAACCATGTTATAAGGGAAAATAATAATGATCGGGTCTCCATCCCAAACATCTAGCAACCGTGCGTGAAAATCGCATCGCATCCGCACTTGCTTATGGATGCTAGCGATTTTCACGCAACCCCATTCATTTCTATGGGGGCCTGCGTTACATGAAAAACGCATAAAGAGGAGCATGCTGCAATTTTCACGCAACGCACAAGGTGATGCGTGAAAATCACCGCTCGTGTGCACAGCCCCATAGAAATGAATGGGTCATGATTCAGTGCGGGTGCAATGCGTTCAACTCACGCATCGCATCCGCGCGGAATACTCGCCCGTGTGAAAGGGGCCTTAGAACTGTGCATGATATTGCACCTCGGATCAAATCGGGGTGAGCTGAAATAGAGACATTGCCAGTGTACAGGAGTGGTGCTGTTTCTAGAAAAGACTCCTTTTTATAAATAAGCTCTTTAAATTCAGTGCGTGATGACATCTTAAAGGGCTTGTCCAGGAGTAGAAAAACATGGCTACTCTCTTTCAGAAACCGCACCACACCTGCCCTTTTGTGTCTGGTAAAGTGAATAGGGCTGAGCTGCAGTTCCACACACAACCTGTGGACAGGTGTGGTGCTGCTTATGTTTTTCTGATCCTGGATTACCCTTGAATATACTTTGTCCACATTTATCATTTGATTAAACCGGTTTCCTGGCGTGAAAAAATTGCATGACTTTTTCAACGGCACTTGCACAGAAAAGTTTGTGCAAGTGTTTTAATCCGCCAGCCTTGCCACTATCGCAAAAAGAGGGTGTGGCGACGACGGGAAGGACTTCAATGGGCCTTGCCACATTTATCATAATCTATGCCAGTTTTCTGTTTGTAGAAGAACACTGAAATCTACCCCACCCAGGGGTTCATGTTAGCAGACTGCCCGATGCTGCGCCTGATTTAGTAAAAATGCTGTGGAATTGAAAGACAAAAGGCCAGATTTATCAAACCCAGGTGATGTACACCGGGCTTTGATAACCAGGGCGTGCTGCCGGATGCTGTACCTGATTTAGGGCTGTTTCACATGAGCGAGTCCATTGCGGGAACTACGCTCCGTGTGTGAGCGTGATCCTCCGTTCTGGACTTGCAGGAGCGCACAGCATTATCATCATTTATAATGCTGTGTACCTCTGCTTGACCTTATTGCTACAGAATCATACTGACTGCTTTATATCACTTTGATCCTGTAGAAGTAAGGTCAATCGGAGGTACACAGCATTATAAGTCAGTGTAATGCCGTGCGGTCCTGCAAGTCTAGAACGGAGGATCCCGCTCGCACATGGAGCTTGATTTCCGCAATGGCCCCGCTCGTGTGCAACAGCCCTTCGGGTGACTCCACACGTTGCAGATTTTGTTGCAGTTTTTTCAACGACAAAAAAATCGGTTCAATTCACCTGAATGGGGCTTGCAGAAATCCATGCGCTTGCCGCCCCATTCAAATGAACGGAAAATTCTGCAGCGTGTGGAGGCACCCTAAATCGGGTGCAGCATCTAACAGCCCAGCGTACGGTGCTGAGCTTTGATAAATCTGGCCTTTTTGTCTTTCAATTCCACAATTTTTTAAAAACTCTGCTTGCTGTCTAGAGGCGCAGAAACCATCCAGATCACAAGGGCAGGGCTTTATTCCAAAATTGCTATTATATGCTAAGCATTTGTGTGTGCAGGCGTGTGTCAATTTCTGGATTATAAACAAAAATGACCTTGTTAACTGATAGCAAGCAGAGCTCTTGAAAAGTAGTAAAACAACGTCTGTTAGAAAGCTGCAACATACAATGATATGGGTGAGCTGAGCGCTGTCAGGTTTGGGCCAGTCATTTACCCCACAATGTGACTTTACATTTCTTAATTTGAACAAGGTGCTGGATTACACAAATTAGCTGTACCCATAGGTGTCTTGTGGAGTTGGCATGGGCCGCCACCCAAAAGGAAAAATCCAGCTGTGCATCAGGCACGCCCTGGAGTCATCCTCTGGTGGGCCATCCTAACCCCTTATTGCATTGGGTATTGCTGTAAGTCCCCATTGACTTACATTGTGTGCCAGGACGGATTCGTTTGGCTCAGTTTCGTCAGACGGACACCAAAACGCTGCAAGCAGCGTCCGCCTCCAAAGCAGAATGATGACTGATCAGAGGCAAACTGATGTATTCTGAGCGGATCCTTATCCAGAATGCATTAACGGCAAAACTGATCCGTTTTGGACCGCTTGTGAGAGCCCTGAACGGATCTCACCGAAAGCCAAAACGCCAGTGTGAAAGTAGCCTTATCAGGCATTAGTCTACAGCAGGGGTCAGCCACCTCTAGCGCTCCAGCTGTTGTCAAACTACAACTCCCAGCATGCAACAACTGAGCAGGTGTGCATGCTGGGAGTTGTAGTTTCACAATAGCTAGTGGATGCTGGTCGGTGGAAAGCTGGGTTACAACAAATCTGTTCCATTACACATCTTGGTGCATAAAATAGAGAAAAAAAACGGAATTTTTAGGACCACCTCTCTAGTGGTAGATTTAGGAGACGTAGAACTGAATAACAAATTTTCCCTTTCACGCAGTTTTGGGTGGGGGGCACATTACGGGAGTGGCTCCAGCAGAGACCTCTGTGCCTTCTTTTATTCTCGGGAAGTAAGTGATTCTCATCGTCTCTAAACCAATTACCCCCTAGTGAGCGATGATTCAGCCTATTATCCCTAGGGCGATGCGCAGTCATGATTTTACATGGAACTTCCCAGCTGAATATTACATGGCAGCTATTGCAGCCCTGCGCTGCCATTCAGGTTTGGAGTGTGGGCGACGTGTGTTGTCTTACAGCTTAGCTACAATAGGACAAGGTTTGGGAGGGTGGCTGCATACCTTATAGTTATTGGAGGTGAGGTATAAATCAGGCTACGTGCCCCCAGAATTGGCTATGAGACAATTTGCATAATTCTGGGGTACATGCAGAGCAGGTTCAGAATTCTTCAGAGCGGAAATCTCTGCTCTAAAGCTGTTATAGTGATTTGCATTCTTGGAAGATGTCATCTGATGTAGGAAAAGGTGGGGGTTCTGTTCACGAACTTGCTCACATTTCCAGTATCAACCAGCAGAATATTGAGTGCAGCTCTGGAGTATAATACAGGATGTAACACAGGATCAGTACAGGATAAGTAATATAATGTATGTACACAGTGACTTCACCAGCACAATGGTGAGTTCAGCTCTGGAGTATAATACAGGATGTAACTCAGGATCAGTAATGTATGTACACAGTGACTCCACCAGCAGAACAGTGAGTGCAGCTCTGGAGTATAATACAGAATGTAACAGGATCAGTACAGGATAAGTAATGTATGTACACAGTGACTGCACCAGAACAATGGTGAGTTCAGCTCTGGAGAATAATACAGGTTGTAACTAAGGGTCAGGTGCACACTTTGCTTTTGTTGTGCTTATTAATGCAAGCTATATTAGGCTGGACAAAGGCTAGCTGTAGGACAGGTGCATGCAGTCTTTTGTCCTATGTTGTGAGCTGTTTCAGACTGACGTGAAACCTTCCCCCGTCCCATGATCACTAGCTTGTCACATACTTATGTCATTGATGTGGTTTCCAGAAACCTTTACCTCATGTGTGGCTCATATCAGCAGCTCCTCTTATAATGCGCTGCACTATTATAATCTCCAGACTTTCGGGTTACCGGCCCTCGATGGCGGGGCCAAACGGCGACTCGAGTCATACAATATGACGATGGGGACGTCACATTGCATCAAATGATTGTCAATTGTGTTGCGTGACTGCAACGTGACAATGAACCCAACGCTGTTGTATTTGTGGTGGCAGGTCCCAAGTCACGCACAACTTATTGTAACTTAGCTGTCTTTTTACCGCCAAATCACGGCACTAAAATAGTTGCACAGCAAGCTGCACAGTGTTTTTGGTTTGCGAGGCATAGCCCCAGCCTTAGGCCTTATGCACACGGCCGTTGCTTCTGTGGGGTTCCGTGCCTCCGTTCGACATCAGACCTTCTGGATTGCTGACCCATTCAAGTGAATGGGTCCTCATTTGTGATGCGGTGAGCACACGGCCGGTGGCTGCATATTTCGGACCCGCTGTCCGTGGGCCGCATGTGCATTAGGCTTTAGACTGCAGCGTCATCACACTTTTGGAAATTCACCACTTTGTTTTTTTTTCTTTTCTTCCTGGAGCATATCTTCAAAAAATACCTAGATGTTCTTCATTCCTGTGTCGAGGATTATGTTATTGCTTTGTCCGCTTCACTACAGATTTGTCATAAGGTATTTAGTGCTAGTTGTATAGTCCGTGATGCCAGATATAGAATCCAGAGCAGCCAGCAGATGATTCCCCATCTCTAGACTCGTTTGCCTTTTAAGTTCTCGGATTCCCTCTGCTTCGTGTCCTGGAGTTTCTTTCTACTCCTGACTGGCTGCAACGGACGATGGATGCAGGAATATTTTCTGCACAAGGGCTACAGTGCAGGGCCAGGGAGCAGCGCCATATTCCTGTGCAGGAATTGGTGGGTTGGGGATGCAGATGGCGTGGTCATCTCTGCAGTCTATCTGAACCTATTTGGGTTCCTAACTGATAACAACTAAGTGAAACTCAATATTTGGGTAATGCATGGGTACTTGGCGAGACCATACTCCTTGCAGATGTCCCGGTGGGTGCCACACTGATGACTCCAGTGCTACCCACTGAGTAGACAATCCATCCCAGGGTGTTTCTAATATCCCTCCAAATCAATGACAACCGGATTCTGCATACAGTCCACGTTTACTGCACCTGAAGCGTCCGCATCACTCACTGAGAAGAAGGAAGCAGCATCTGATAGGAGATGTTTCAAAACTTGAATTTCAAGATATATATATATATTTTTTTACTACAGTAGAAACAGGAAGGAAATGGCAAAAAAGCTGAAGATAAGAATAGAACGAGCAGAGTGCAGGTGACAATATCGAGGCACCTGCACCAGCTCCAGCTCACCGCGACCGGACACAAGACGTTGAGTCAATGCATTATAGCCAAAGTCATGTGCTGGCAAAAAAGGAGTGAAGATGCGTATATAGACCCGGTCAGTCCATGCGGGATGACCGCAAGACAGTAGGAGGACTGGCCTGTCTCCAACTATGTCCACTGCTAAACTGGACCTTCATGAGTTTCAAGTCCTTGACATTAAAGGGCTATTCCGGTTAGATTTAAGATATCCCCTATCCGCAGGATAGGGAATAACTATTAGATCTGTGGGGTTCCTACCACTAGGACCCCCACTAATCACATGAACAGGGGCGCCGTACCCCCTGCAGCCCCCCTGAAATGAACAGAGCGGCCAGTCGCACATGCACGCGGCCGCTCCATTAATTTCTATGGGAGTTCCGGAGATAGCCGAGTACAGTACTTACCTATCTGCAGAATTCCCTTAGAAATGAATGGAGCAGCTGTGCGCATGCCCAACTCGTTGCTCCGTTCGTTTTAGGGGGGCTGCAGGGGGTATTGGGTCTGCGTTCTGGTGATCGGTGGGGGTCCCAGTGGTTGGACCCCCACTGATCTAATAGTTATCCCGGAATACCCTTTTAAGTGGTTTGTTACTACACAAAACCAATGGGCTAAGCAGGACAGGGTTGACCTTTCTTAAGCTATGTTAAACATAACAGTGTCCACGCGTTTCAAGTCCTAAATGTTATTGGTATATTAATGTATTTTGTGGGCGGATCTGAAGAACTAGAGGAGGACTAGGACTGTTGGAATCAGCCATACTTGTTCATAGGCCAGAATCAAAGGAAAACACCAGGCCACAGTGGCTGTTACTTCCATGACAACTAATTTCCCACACAAGAAAATAGGTATCAGACTGCTTCCATTTATTTCCCTATGTGCTGTCACCTGCAGTCACTTTATCAGCAATTTGCTCTACAGTATCCCTTCTGTGAGATCGGATCAGATGGACTAGCCTTGGGCACTCCTGGTCATGTTGGCAGGACAACGGTTGTCCTTCTTAGGACCATTGTTTGGAATGTAATAACCATTGTATCAGGAACACCCTACAAGACCTGATCTTTTCGAGATGCTGCCACCCAGTCATCTAGATATCACAATTTGGCCCTTGTCAAAGTCCTTCAGATCCTTACGCTTGCCTGTTTTTTCCGGCGTCCAGCACTTGAACTCAAGAACTGACTCTTCACTTGCTGCATAATATATCCCACCTCTCGACAGAGGCCATCGTCACGAGATAATCAATGTTATTCAATTCACCTGTCAGTGGTCTTTATCATGAAGGCTCCTTTAACACAGGCAGGCCTAGAACGAGCGCTGACTGATGATGTTACAAGTGGATCTGTGCTTGTTTAAAGGGCCTTTTACAAGGGCGGATGCAAACTGTATTGGGGTATGAACAATTCTTGATACGATCATTGGTTTCCCATACAGTTTGCATATTGTTGCCAACACATCCCCTGTTTACACACAGAGACTTGCTGCCAACCACTATTTTTTTTACTGTTAACATAAAAAATATTATGAGCTGACCAACAAGCTGTTATGGTGGTGATCCATGCACGCTGCTGTTACACTCTCCCTGGCGGGCACGGCCACCACTCTGTTCACCGGCACTCCGATACCTGTTTACTGGAGTAGCTGCTCTGGGCTTTCGCAGGCTACAGCCTGCTTCCTGATGGCACTGCCTCTCGCTGCCTGTAAGTAATTTGCGTTCTCCCTCTGGCCAGCAAGTGCACTCTGAACTTCACTAGCCAATGGCTGGTCACCCAGGGGCACTTAAGATCCTTTCTTCTGTAAGAAGGTGCCTGAGCAATAGGTTCCATTTCCTGCAAAGGTAGGCTGTTTACGTTCTTTGCCCGTGTATCAACTCCTGCATGTTTCCTGGATTTTGAACCTTCACTGCCTGTCCTGACTTCTGCCTGATCTCTGTACTGACCCTGAGCTGCCCTACCTGACCTCGGACTGTTCATTGGATTGCTTGTACGCTGTCTGCCCTCACCTTGGCCTGTCCTTGACGATGGCTTTGCCTGATCCCTCAGTGCTCCACACCGGTGTCTCTTGGACCCCATGGATCAGCAGTCACTTGATCAGAGACTACTCCAAGATGTAGGGACCTGGTGGTTCCCCTGCATCTGAGTCCAGATACCTGAGTAGGGGTAAAAGGGTAAATACTTGGGGGCCACTTACATAACGCCCTTGGGTGTAGTCCCAAGCCAAACTTGTTCAAGTGACACAGTGGATCCAAACCCGCAGTGTTTACATGAATGGACGAAGGAACACTCATATGAATCATCGTTCCCGATTGTCGGCCTGTGTGAAAGTTTTAATTTTTTTATAGACCCATCCGTACCGATTCCTGGTGTCTGCATCGCACCATAGATAGGAGATTCCATCCGTTTCTCATGATCGGCCACGGTTTGGCCTAAAAATCTTAGATAATCTGCTGTGTTGGGTTACATTGGAACACTGCACAATACTAGATAAAGTACAGAGGACGCTGTAAGCAGCTCGCTTTCTCCTCTCCTGTTCTTATGACATTTCAGTTTTTGCATTGGCTGGAGACGGGCAGGAAGACAGCAGAGCAGCGAGGACGCACCATTTGCATGGAGCAGACAATAATTCCATATATGGTGTGAATAGGGCGATACTTCTGTTCCCAGGCTGCAAGCTTCCGAATAGCTGAGCGCTATCAGCACTGCTACTCTGCTGACCCCCTCCACGGGCACAGGGCAGCCCCCAAATACATGCATGACATGGCAAACAGCTGTAAATGCAAGCCAGCATCTTCTGCGCAACACAAAGCATTCCTGCATGTATGCAACCGTGGACCAATAGGTATATGACCCACATGAAGACCCCGGTTACAGGCTTATGGATTAATAGGACACGGCCCCTTTAAGTGTTAACCCCCTGCTGACAACAGTCAGAATAGAGCTTGGGGTTCCCTGCAGCCAGGGGAGAGATGATAATGTGATGAAGCCTGAATCCTTCAGCTGCAGATCACTGCAGAAAAGAGGCTAATGCCGTGCTGGATATTGACAGATCCCGACCATGCCAAAAGCTCCGCAGCTCCTCTGCATTGCAGAACTCCTGGGCACAGCATCGTTAGAGGCCAGGGTCAGGGGCAGCTGCTAATCTGTCAGTGCTGCGTATGGGCTGCAGTGTTACACCCCCAGCCGAGAACCCCCTGCAGATGTCCGTGGGGCCCGCCAGGGTGCCCCTGGGGCAAATGCTTTGTCATATGCGATGATGTCATGCTGCATAGAATTTATATATAACTAGCAGAAGGACTCGGCTTCGCACGGGTATATTTCATCTATTTCATTTAATGTTTCTGTGTGTCGTTAAAAGATATTGACAGTATCCACTATAACAGTGACATCTACAGTACCCTGCCCCCTTAACAGTTAACTCAACAGCCCCCCCCCCCCCCCACAAAATGGGATCTCCACAGCAGCCCATCCCCTTAACAGTGACCTATACAGCACCCCGCCCCTTAAAATTGACCTCCATAGGGGACCGTCCCCTTATCTGTGACCACCACTGTTCCCTGCCCCCTTAACAAAGACCTCCACAGCACCCGTCCCTTTAACAGTGACCTCCACAGTTCCCTTAACAGTGACCTCACAGTACCCCGCCCCCTTAACAGTGACCTCCGTAGTGCCCGTCCCTTTAATAGTGACCTCCACAGCGGCCTGCCCCCTTAACAGTAACATCCACAGTGAAAACCCCTTTAACAGTGACCTCCACAATGCCCCCCCCTTTTAACAGTGAGCTCCACAGCAGCTGCCCTTTTAATAATGGCCCCTGCCCCCTTAACAGTGACCTCCACAGCAGCTGCCCCTAATAGTGGCCCCTGCCCCCTTAACAGTGACCTCCACAGCACCCTGCCCCTTTAAGGCTAGGGCTACACGACAACTTTTGTCGCACAATAATTTTTATAATGATAGGCTATGGTGTTGCACGGTGACATACTGCGACACGCGTCACAGTCGCACCATGTCGTAGTGCAACACCATAGACTATCATTATAAAAATTGTCGTGCGACATCAATGTCGCAGTGTAGTTGTGCCCTATGTGTCATGAGACTTATTGTCGCGTGACTCATGTCGTCGTGTAGCCCTAACCTAAAGCTGACCTACAGCAGTAAAGAAAAATGGCTGGGTTGTTATGATAACCTGGAGTAAAACTGTGTGTATGTGGAGACTAAGGGCCTGCGAGCTTCTATTGGCTGATAAGGGACATGTGACCGTGTGTATGACAGGATATGAGTGAAAGACTTGCAGGCTTGTATTGGCTAATGCAGGTAATTTTGGGGGAATATCTCAGGAACGGTAGGTCTTAGGTCTAAAACCTTCCCGGACACCTGATGTACCTGTGTGCCAAATTTGGTGAAGATCACTCCAGTCGTTTGGTCGCACATAAAGAACAGACAGGCAGACAGACAGAAACTCCTTTTTATAATATAAAAGATATAGCAATGGTCAGGAAGGATGTCACTGCACCCGCATAAAGCTCTCCTGTTCTCCTATGTAGCATCAAAGGTTGTCCAAGAATGGAGGCCTGGCTGTAACTGTTACTTCTCCGCTATCATCCCTTATTTACTAGTTTCTGTTCACTGACTGCAAACAGAGATCTTGAAAACAGTGAAGAACTGAAACATTTATTTATTAGAACACTACAGTACAAGCAGAATTGTGGCTGCGGCTCTGGATGTGACTGGAGTAGAGGACACAGTACAACTCAAGATCAGTAAAGCCAAGTGTCCGCAGAGTTACCGGACATGGTATGCAGAAGTAAGCGGTGAATGATGAGAGTGATCCTGCAGGGTGGAGGTTCCTAAGCACAGTCACACAAATGGAATTTTTCTAAATTCTTGCATTTTTTTTTTAAAGAATGTCTGCTGTCCCTGACTCCTGAAGAACTGGAGGATTTGGGGCCCTCTGTATTAGGGCTTGTTCACACGACCGTTCCGCAAAAAATGCAGCTCGGATGCGGAACCAAACCACGGTGGTGTGAATGATCCCTCAGCTGAGTGATCTGAGCCTCGCAGGTGGCCGGGGAGACGAGCGGTATCTACTGTGCACGGTCGTTTGTGGCAGTTTCCAGACTGGGTTTCCTAGCAACCGCCTGCTGAGATCTGCCTGTAGGCCTCGTATGTGCCAGAGCTGGGAGCGGCCCCCGGCGTGCACCGCGTTTGTGCTGTGTCCACAGGAAATGATTCACTCCATGCACAGTATACAAGTGTGCACGCCAGGGGGTGAGAAGTACAGCGTACATGGGTATAGATGTATCTTTGCTTGGGGCCCTAGAGATCACAGGGCTCCCCCTGCTTGCCCCAAGCAGTTGGCTGACAAAAAAAAAAAAAGACTAAATGGGCGAACGTGCCCCTGAACTGGCTGCACATTGGCCCAAGGAAAAGGAAGGGGCCATTCCCAGCTGTAGAGCAATAGCAGAAGTGTCCAGGCTGCACCGATAACCTGAGAGTGGGGCTTCGGTCTGAGGGGGCGAAGCTTAGCTTTGCGACAGGGGCCCCCCAGACATAACACGGCTTGGGGCCTCAGAAATGCCAAATCCACCTCTGATTATATATGTGTCTGTATAAAAATACTGTATATGTACATATTTTATGTGTGTATATGTAGGTATATGTGGCAGATTTATCATTAAAATACAACACTTTTGTGCACCTTTTAAATGGCATGTGCGCAGAAAAAAAAAAAGTTTAGCGCAAGTGGCGTTTCTCAGGTGGCCTCGTCATAAATTAGGCGCACCCGCAATGTGCGGGTGCGTTACGGGAACACCCGCGATTTTTCCGCGCGAGTGCAAAACATTGTAATGCGTTTTGCACTCGCGTGAGAAAAATCACGCATGTTTGGTACCCAAACCCGAACTTCTTCACAGAAGTTCGGGCTTGGGATCGGTATTCTGTAGATTGTATTATTTTCCCTTATAACATGGTTATAAGGGAAAATAATAGCATTCTGGATACAGAATGCATAGTACAATAGGGCTGGAGGGGTTAAAAATAAAATAAAAAATATTTAACTCACCTTAATCCACGGCATCTCCTTCTGTCTCCTTTGCTGAACAAAAAGATCATGTGATGACCGGAGTGACGTCACCACAGGTCCTGTTCAGCAAAGGAGACGGAAGGAGATGCCGGCTGCGCGAGCAAGTGGATTAAGGTGAGTTAAATATTCTTTATTTTATTTTTAACCCCTCCAGCGCTATTTTACTATGCATTCTGTATTCAGAATGCTATTATTTTCCCTTATAACCATGTTATAAGGGAAAATAATAATGATCGGGTCTCCATCCCGATCGTCTCCTAGCAACCGTGCGTGAAAATCGCACCGCATCTGTACTTGCTTGCGATTTTCATGCAGCCCCATTCACTTCTATGGGGCCTGCGTTACGTGAAAAACGCACAAAGAGGAGCATGCTGCGATTTTCACGCAACGCACAAGTGATGCGTGAAAATCACCGCTCATGTGCACAGCCCCATAGAAATGAATGAGTCGGTATTCAGTGCGGGTGCAATGCGTTCAACTCACGCATCGCATCCGCGCGGAATACTCGCCCGTGTGAAAAGGGCTAACCGGAGATGGGAACTTAGCCTTACCATGGACCTATTCTGATGGGGTTCATATCAAGGACAAAACAGGGTCTGCTATTATATTGCTGCCTCCTCGTAGTGCCCCTAGTAGAGCCACTGTCCTCATCGTGCTCCCCATAATGTGTGGCAAGACAAAAATATGCCCCTTATGTGTGCCAGTACAAAATGCCCCTATTTAGTGCCGCCAGTAGAAACAATGCCCCATAGTGCTCTTCTCCGCTCCCCCATAGTGGCCCAACAGCATGGTGCCAAATAAAAAATAATAAGTCGAATACTTACCTCCATGCGGCTGCCAACAACGCGGTGCAGGCATCTTCCAGCCTGTTTTCTGAGCTGTTCGCTGCCCTGCCCATACTCACGCTGTCCGGTGCCGGCCTCTGATAGGCTACAGGAACTAGGCCTCAAGCCTATCGGAGGTAATGGCGGGGCAGAGATGAGCTCTCATTTCCCAAGGCCCTGCCGCTTGTCTCGGGTCACAGTGCGACTTAGGGACCTGGTCGCAATTGTGACCGATATAGTTACACGACTTGGACCTGGTGTTGGTTTCAACTTTCCATGGTCCTTGTGCCAGTTTCTTGTCACCTTGTGTACTGCCATTGCAGTTCCGCAGGGGCAGGGCACAGGAGTTGGACCCTTCTGTCCAAGGGACCCAAAGTACAAAATGATCAGCCACTTCGGTAAGAGTCAGCAGCCTCCAGCACTCCCGCTGTTGTAAAACTACAAATCCCAGCATGCTCCATTCACTTCTGTGCGAGTTTCAAGAAAAGACAAACAACTGTGCATGCTGGGATTTGTAGTTTCCCAACTGCTGGAGTGCCAGAGTTGTCTATGGTATGTCCAGCCATGTCAGGGGTGAAACAAAACAGTCATGTGCACTTGCAATGCCTCTCCATCCTCTCCTTTACCCATGAGCTATGGGGCCCTGTAGTTATACACAACGCCATAGAGTGCTGATATAATAATAATGCGCCATATACAATTACTATATACTGCACTTACTGTAGCTATAGTCTAATACAATTTAACACTGTCAGACTCAGATATGGCTGTTATACTCACATTGGAGCCCATTGCTGCTCCTATGAGACGCTCGCCTCCGTCGCCTTAGCGAAACCCATTGATCTATTACAGGTCACTTACCGGTTGGAAACTGCAAAATCCAACTTCAATAAAAAGGCAACAGGAGGTTTATTGAGGGCGATGCCTGCAGGATGCAGCTTCTCACCCAGTCCACGTGTCTCCAATATCCGAGCGAAGGTGACATCAAGAGGATTAACGTGTCCTCCGCGATCTCCAGCGTTACATGACCTGCGTCCTATCAGCCATGGGTTCGGCAGGAGCAAACAGATGTCATCGGCAGGAGATTACCAGATACGTTATATATAAAAGGCTAACACAGCGGAGGGACAGGTGAGGGTGGACAAGCAGGTGCAATGGTGCTTATTTATACCCTGACACCTGTACCACGCAGACCTGTGCTTCTTTAACTTCTTGTTGGCCACACGGAATCCCCCTTTAAATACAGTCTCTGGATGTAGTCAGGGCACAGTGCAGCTTATCAGTTTCCAAGGGTCAAATCGGTCTTTTCCTCCAAGCGGCTGACTACCGACCAGTCAACTATGGACCAGTGACCTGTCCAGGACAACATGCAAGATCTTCAGATTTTTTTTATCAGATATTTAAAGGGGTGATCCCATGATTAAGGTAAAAAATTAAAGTCAGACATCATATAGTACCTCATATGGATCCAGTGATCTCCCCATTCATTGCTCGGCTAGATTTATATCAAGCTGACAGCTCAAGGGCGTGTCCTTTCTGCTGCAAGTCAGGAGGCAGTTGAAGGATGGAACTGAGCGTGTGTCCACCTCAATTAAATAGACAGAGAAATAAGAGAAAGAACAAATAGCAGGTGGCGCTACTCAGGTGTATTTTATTTTATTCTGTGGCTATACAGTTTTTTTTTTAACTACATGCAATTACAAAAGTCTTCAGATCCAGGCGCTGGTTTGAAAACTGTAGAATATTTTTTTGTGCGATAACCCCTTTAAGAGGAGTTTTATGTACATAAAGTGCAGTCATGATAAAACAAGACAGGACAATCCCTTAAAGATCGTGTGATGTTAATGCATTTCAATAGGCTGCAATGTTGAACCACCCTCCTAAAATACTCTGGGCTGCTGGAGGACCCTACTTAGCGGGTCTGATGACCTGAACTACCAGCACCATAACGGCCTGTTAGTTTCATTGGCCAGATGTTCGGTCCTATGCTGAAAAACTCTGTGCTGCAGGATACAACTATGTAACTTTGTCTGTGACTTTCCACAAGATCAGCACACTCCTCTCCTGAAATACTCAGTGCTGCTGGGAAGCTCTACTACTAGGATGAACAGTTACTGTAAGTTAGGGGTAGCATACACTCCCATGTTCCTTCTCTCTTGACAGATTTGCACGCCCCCCTCCCCTCCATATGTAAATGTCCGTATTATTCCTGCTCAGCTTTGTGTTTTTGGTTTTGCTCCTTTGAAGGAATTCACCTTTCAGAGAGATTCTCCCCATGAAATATTCAGGTCCCCACCGCCGCTGCCACCACCATCTGGGGAGACCAACTGAAGAACTTTGAAGAGATCACAGCTGCTTGTGAAGGCCACATGGATAATTCTTTCTATAAACCATATCAAACGTTTCGTCCTCCACAACGCGTTTTTTTCTTTTTGATGGTCGTCAGATAATAAAGACGGTGGTCGAAGCGCGGCTCCAGGGAAGATCTGACGAGAGGCGCCATGAATATTCCATCACATCTGACCGAAGCTGCTCTGGTAAAACCAGACGCTTGCAGAATACGGCTCCTGGGGTGAGCACAATGCCAATGAGGCGGCAAGAAGCCACAAAACAAAGAGGCCATTATTATTGTAGCCATAATAATAAAACCGCCGGCAGGTAACGTGAATGACGTTATCGTGTTGACAATTGCTCCTGTCAAAAGCTGGGATATTTATGGCATTAAAGGGGTTCCCCAGGAATTAAAAAAATTTAATTGCTAAAAATATTGAAATATTACTTTATTATAAATATACTAGCAGAAGGACCCGACTCTGCACTGGTATATTTCATCTAATGTTTGTGTGTGTCGTTAAAAGATATCCACAGTCTCCCCCATAACAGTGACTTCTACAGCACCCCGCCGTTTTGATGTTGGTGTGCTGTGCCTCTTGTTCTCCACACATAGTGTTGTGTGTTTCTTCCAAACAACTTAACTTAGGTTTCCTCTGTCCACAGAATATTTTGCCAGTACTGCTGTGGAACATCCAGGTGCTCTTGTGCAAACTATAAATGTGCAGCAATGTTTTTTTTGGACAGCAGTGGCTTCCTCTGTGGTATCCTCCCATGAAATCCATTCTTGTTTAGTGTTTTACATATCGTAGATTCGCTAACAGGGTGTTAGCATATGCCCGAGACTTTTGTAAGTCTTTAGCTGACACTCTAGGATTCTTCTTCACCTCATTGAGCAGTCTGCGCTGTGCTCTTGCAGCCATCTTTACAGGACGGCCACTCCTAGGGAGAGCAGCAGCAGTGCTGAACTTTCTCCATTTATAGACAATTTGTCTTACCGTGGACTGATGAACAGCAAGGCTTTTGGAGATACTTTTATAACCCTTTCCAGCTTTATGCAAGTCAACAATTCTTAATCGTAGGTCTTCTGAGAGCTCTTTTGTGCGAGGCATCATTCACATCAGGCAATGCTTCTTGTGAAAAGTAAACCCAGAACTGGTGTGTGTTTTTCGGGCAGGGCAGCTGTAACCAACACCTCCAATCTCATCTCATTGATTGGACTCCAGTTGGGCGACACCTCACTCCAATTAGCTCTTGGAGATGTCATTAGTCTAGGGCAGGGATCAGCAACCTTCGGCACTCCAGCTGTGGTGAAACTACGACTCCCAGCATGCACACTTGCTTAGCTATTTTCAGGACTCCCATAAAAGTGAATGGAGCATGCTGGGAGTCGTAGTTTCAACACATCTGGAGTGCCGAAGGTTGCTGACTGCTGGTCTGGGGGGTTCACATACTTTTTCCACCTGCACTGTGAATGTTTACATGGTGTGTTCAATAAAAACATGGTAACATTTAATTAGTGTGTTATTAGTTTAAGCCGACTGTGATTGTCTATTGTGACTTAGATGAAGATCAGATCACATTTTATGACCAATTTGTGCAGAAATCCATATCATCCCAAAGGGTTCACATACTTTTTCTTGTAACTGTATATATACACTCACCTAAAGAATTATTAGGAACACCTGTTCTATTTCTCATTAATGCAATTCTCTAGTCAACCAATCACATGGCAGTTGCTTCAATGCATTTAGGGGGGTGGTCCTGGTCAAGACAATCTCCTGAACTCCAAACTGAATGTCAGAATGGGAAAGAAAGGTGATTTAAGCAATTTTGAGCGTGGCATGGTTGTTGGTGCCAGACGGGCCGGTCTGAGTATTTCACAATCTGCTCAGTTACAGGGATTTTCACGCACAACCATTTCTAGGGTTTACAAAGAATGGTGTGAAAAGGGAAAAACATCCAGTATGCGGCCGTTCTGTGGGCAAAAATGCCTTGTGGATGCTAGAGGTCAGAGGAGAATGGGCCGACTGATTCAAGCTGATAGAAGAGCAACGTTGACTGAAATAACCACTCGTTACAACCGAGGTATGCAGCAAAGCATTTGTGAAGCCACAACACGCACAACCTTGAGGCAGATGGGCTACAACAGCAGAAGACCCCACCGGGTACCACTCATCTCCACTACAAATAGGAAAAAGAGGCTACAATTTGCACGAGCTCACCAAAATTGGACTGTTGAAGACTGGAAAAATGTTGCCTGGTCCGAGTCTCGATTTCTGTTGAGACATTCAAATGGTAGAGTCCGAATTTGGTGTAAACAGAATGAGAACATGTATCCATCCTCTGATGGCTACTTGCAGCAGGATAATGCACCATGTCACAAAGCTCGAATCATTTCAAATTGGTTTCTTGAACATGACAATGAGTTCACTGTACTAAAATGGC
The DNA here is from genome assembly GCF_905171765.1 of Bufo bufo. Lineage (NCBI taxonomy): Eukaryota > Metazoa > Chordata > Amphibia > Anura > Bufonidae > Bufo > Bufo bufo. The sequence goes on along the minus strand of NC_053399.1, from coordinate 21,023,113 downwards.
CCCACAGTCACCAGATCTCAACCCAATAGAGCATCTTTGGGATATGGTGGAACGGGAGCTTCGTGCCCTGGATGTGCATCCCTCAAATCTCCATCAACTGCAAGATGCTCTCCTATCAATATGGGCCAACATTTCTAAAGAATGCTATCAGCACCTTGTGGAATCAATGCCAGGGGACTACCTCTTGAAGCTCATCAAGAGAATGCCAAGAGTGTGCAAAGCAGTAATCAAAGCAAAAGGTGGCTCTTTTGAAGAACCTAGAATATTACATATTTTCAGTTGTTTCACACTTGTTTGTTACGTATATAATTCCACATGTGTTAATTCATAGTTTTGATGCCTTCATAGTCATGAAAATAAAGAAAACTCTTTGAATGAGAAGGTGTGTCCAAACTTTTGGTCTGTACTGTAATATATATATATATATATATATATATATATATATATATAAAATTTATTCACAAATACTTTTCATTAGTTATAATGGCTTGTTTTGTCTGGGAAGCAATCATTAGGAGAAATAAAATGACTGCTGTCCTATTAGTACACACAAAACCTGTCCTAATCTCACAGCAGCACAAGTTACTTCACAAAACTGAACTAAAAGCTGCCTTATCCTCCTCTGCTCTACTTGTCAGGGATTATAAAATACTGAATACAACTGATAAGATCTTCAGCTGAATCTCTGTAGGAATGGAGTTCATGAGGAGACATGAAGTACAGAGAGGACGGACAGGACAGACTGGGGTAATGGAGACTGCAGACAAGTGCTGCTGCTCATTACCCCCACCCACATTTCTGTACTTCATGTCTCCTCCATTCCTACAGAGATTCAGCTGAAGATCTTATCAGCTGTATTCAGAATCATAATCCCTGACAGGCAGAGAGGAGGATGAGGCAGCTCTTTAGCTCAGTGTTGTGAAGTAACTTGTCCTGTGTTATTAGGACAGGTTTTGTGTGCACTAATAGGACAGCGGCCATTTTATTTCTCCTAATGATTGCTCCCCAGACAAAACAAGCCATTATAACTAATGAAAAGTATTTAGGAATATATTTATAGTCAAGTAATATTTAATCCTTAGGATACCAGCGCCATGTACGGCGCAGGAATGCGGGACAGAAATGCCAGCGCAGTACAGGTACGGCGGGCTGATCAGGCGGGTGCAGGAGCTGCGCCCGCCCGATCAGAGGCAGGGGTCCGGCTGATAGCCAGACCCCTGCTGTATGCTCAGGAATTGGTGAAAACACCAATGCCGGCGCATTAACCCTTGCACGGCCGCGGTCACGTGCGGTATCCTCACGGGTCCGGTGTCCATGGGGTCCCCACAAAAAAAGTCCTTTCCCAAAATAAAGTAAAATCCCCCCCCCCTATTTAAAAAATAAATAAAAAAGTACACATATTAGGTATTGCCGCGTTCGTAACAACCTGCTCTATAAAAATACCACATGACCTAACCCCTCAGGTGAACACCGTAAAAAAAATTATAATAAAAACGGTGTCTAAAAAGCCATTTTTTGTCACCTTACATCCCAAAAAGTGTAATACCAAGCGATCAAAAAGTCATATGCACCCCAAAATAGTGCCAATAAAACTGTCATCTCATCCAGCAAAAATGATCAGGGGGTCTTCAAATGTGACATGTCAGCTTAAAATGATCCCAGTAAAATCTGCTTTCCAAAAAACATATGGCGTTCCTTTCCTTCTGCGCAATGCCGTCTGCCCGTACAGAATCAGCGCAATAAATATTGAGTTTTGTTTGGCTGTTAACCCTTGCTTTGTTACTGGAAAAAACTTGATTAAAATGGAAAATCTGCCAAAAAAGTGAAATTCTGAAATTTCATCTCCATTTTCCATTAATTCTTGTGGAACACCTAAAGGGTTAGCAACGTTTGTAAAATCAGTTTTGAATACCTTGAGGGGTGTAGTTTCTAAAATGGGGTCATTTTTCGGTGGTTTCTATTAAACCACAAAGTGACTTTAGACCTGAACTGGTCCTTAAAAAGTGGGTTTTGGAAATTTTCTGAAAAATGTCAAGATTGGCTTCTAAACTTCTAAGCCTTGTAACGGTCCCCAAAAAATAAAATGGCATTCTCAAAATTATCCAAACATGAAGTAGACATATGGGGAATGTAAAGTAATAACTGTTTTTGGAGATATTACTATCTATTAAAAAAGTTGAGAAATTGAAATTTTCTAATTTTTCGTAAATTTGGTATTTTTTTTTTATAAATAAAAATGACATTTTTTGACTCAATTTTACCACTGTCATGAAGTACAAGATATGACGAGAAAACAATCTCAGAATGGCCTGGATAAGCGTTTTAAAGTTATTACCACATAAAGTGATGTCAGATTTGCAAAAATTGGCCTGGGATTTAAGGTGAAAAGTGGCTCGGTACTGAAGGGGTTAAGTATTTTCATTTAGTTAATTCCCAGAGAACCCCTATAAGTTGATGCGTTGGAAGCAAAAAAAAACAGGCAAGCATATGGATCTGCGTGACTCTGACAAGTACCAAATTGTGATGACTGGGTCAGAGACTCTTTGCGGCCTCATGCACACCACTGTATTTTTCGGTACGCAAAACGCGGATTTGCAAAATACGGATGACGTCCGTGTTGCAATTTTCTATTTTTTTTTGCGGACCGCAATGTAAAAAATAAAGGTAGAACAGGTCAAGTCTGACACATCTACTGCTTTCATCATAAGGCAGACTGACCATTCCGGTGACTAGAAAAGTTGGGTGAGTGTAATGGCGGTCCTTATGGTAGTCACCCAGCTTTCCTGCACAGGAACGACTAATATATCGGGGATTTCCCGATAAGAATAACCAGTAATGTCTGCTCCATTTCACATGATGGCAGCGTCCAGTGAACGGGGCTATGTCGGACGCTGGTTAATGCATCGGATTTATCGCGCCCCATTTATTCCATCTCTCGGCCGGGAATCCTCTGTAGCCCAGACCTATATATCTGTGATTCAGCTGTGCGCCGTTCGCTCAGGAGCCCTCACCGTATGTTCATTAATAAAACCTCACCGTGTGCAGGAAATGTAGGTCAGCGCGTGGGCGGACGCCACACTTATAACCCCCAGGGGGATGCGATGGTGCTGAACATTAAATACAGGATCCCCCCCCATTCCCCCACCCCGTGGTCAGTCCCCTCCAATGCAGGATCCTGAATTCAGTGACCCCCGCAGCCTCCATGGACAACAATACACGAGCGCGGCCTTCTCCGCCAGATGGAAAATCGTTCACGTCATGTTTATGGCCTCTCTTTAACAGATACGCCATAGTCTAAGAGGACGATGAACATGGAGATTTATCCTGCGGCTACTGATGAAGTTCTGTATGGCAGCGTCAGCGGTGTTACGCCTCTGCGCGGTGCTCTAGAGCTTGGACACGTTTTGTAGTGCAATGGCTGCAGTCCATACAGACATGCAAAATTTTAAGTGAATTCTACCTGCGCGTTTTTCCACCGTAAATACGGCTAGACAGGGATTTTCCACAAGAAGGGTGCATTCACACAACCGCATCCATTTTGCGATCGGCAAATCGCCGATCCGCAAAATACAGATGTGGTCCTTGCGCATCCCACAGGCCCCAATAAAAAAGGTAAAAAAAAAGATAAAGACCAAAATGACAAGAATAGAACATGTTCTATAATGTGCTGCTCGGCCGCACGGATCCGGACTGCACATGGATGAACATCTGTCCGTTGTACGCATTTTTTGCGGCCCCATAAAAATGAATGGGTCCGTGTGCGATTTGTAAAAAAAACGTGGATCGGACACAGACCAAAAATACAGTCATGCGAGTGCTGCCTTAAAGAAAAAAAAAGACGTAATTCCACCAACGATCCATCCTGAAGTTATCGGAAAAGAAAAACCTCCATTCTTTACACTGCAGGCTGCATCCAGAGAACTGTAAAACTCTTTATGTCTATTAGATCCTTCGTCGTCAGAGTTTGGTGTGGTGCGACATCACACGAGTTAACACATATAACAAAGCTTCCTTTAAAAAATGATTTTTATTGACATTGTAATCTGTAAATCTCCCGAGCGTCTTACTCGTCCCCATAAATAATCTCTGAGCCGACATTGAAAAAAAAAACTAAACAAAAAAACATAAATAGAACATTATTTCCACGTCGTCTTGTAACAGGCAAAATATAAATCTCTGATAATATAGTGATTTCTAGGACGACAGGCAGGAACATTCCCCTGGCGAGCCGATATGAGGAGGGGAGGGACGATGGCGGAAGGGAGGATTATTTACAATATCCATAGACGTTATGACGGAGGGACAAGATCTAGTAGTTGCCCATAGCAACCGCATTCCAGTCTTCAGAGAAGCTAACCAATCACATTGCTGCTTTCATTCTGTAACCGTCCATAGCAACCAGTCAGGTTCCAGCTCACATTTTACAGATGCATGCTAGACAATGAAAGTCACAAGCTGATTGGTCAACTCTGAAATCAATGTAATATCTGACTCGTTGCTACAGGCAACCAGCCCCGCCCCCCTTTTTTTTTTTTACCCTCACAGACGAGACTCTTACGATTGTTTCCAAAATGATAGGAGTCAATACGCATGCTACGACATGACCGGACGCCATGCTGTCATATACGAGGGCGGGCATGCCTGTGACATTTTCGTGAATCTACCGATTATCGTGTGACGTTGTATAATGTCCGGCTCTGGCGCTGTACATTACAATCTGGAAATATATAGATCAGGCCCAAATATTACAGCGTTCATTGGGAGCCATGTGTCAATGGCGACAGGCCGCCATGACACGTTCACAAGTAACCGAGTGAAATCATACAGAGTGTCTGACCGGTTCAGTCCGAGCGGCCCAGGACTGCGGCAGCCACATTTATCGAAATAGATGCACAAAAATAGCATGGCGTATACGCATTTTTAGTGTCCGTTATTGTAACTGACACCAAATATTAGCGTTCTTACGCTGCCTGAATTAGAGTGACACGCGTATGGCGGCTCCGATCTATGCAATTTGTTGGCGTGTTATGGGCGGAGTCAAACTATGAAATATGACTACCGCCTGGCCACGCCCCTTTCTATAGAAAATTAAAAACGGAACTTGGGGAGGTAAACGGCACGCTCAGTCATAAAATACGGAGCTCCGTACAACCGCCAATGTCTGCATACAGTCTGTATTTGGATAGCCTTTAAAGGCTGCAGCGCGGTGAAACGTCTTCATTTTTCCTGAAGGATAACTCTGTGCTAACATACAAGACACGACACAGGCTTCATGCGGACAACACGAGCAGCCGGTTGTGAGTGCGGCGATCGTCGGTGCGGTTACGATTGTGACGCTGAAGCATGACTGGCGTGTGAGGTGGGAAGGTCTCGCCCCCCCCCCCGCTGCCCCCTTCCCCTCCAGACTCCTCATCACAGGACCCTGGGGATGATGGTGAACGGCACAATCGGACTGCTCGCCTCCAGCTCCAGGGCGGTCAGGAAGCACTCGGTGGCGGCGTCATCGTTCCCCTGCGCCTGCAGCACTTCCCCCAGGCTATTCCACACTTCGTGAGCCGTGGAGCTCACCTGCACAGCGTCCCGCAGGATTTTCTCCGCCAGGCTGTAGCGGCCGTGATGATGGAGGATCAAACTCTAAAATAGGGAGGAGGAAGAAACGTAGATTATACTCAACGAAGGCGGCCATATTTTCAAGTGCAATAATACCAGGATTAGCAAAAAAACCAAATGGCTGCTTTCTTCCAAAAACAGCACTACCCCTGTCCACAGGTTGCATGTGGTATTGCAGCTCTGCCCTTTAATGCCAATGGAATTGAGCTGCAATACCAGACACAACCTGTGGACAGGGGAGGTGCTGTTTTTGGAAGAAAGCAGACATTTTTCTAATCCCGAACAACCTCTTTGACCCTTAAATAGGAAAAGCTCCACTAAAACAGGTTGTATGCAGCAGTGCTTTGGTTTGAGAATTTCTGTGGACTGATTCTGCTTTGCTGACTGTACCCTATACTGCAATATTGTCTATACAGTGTAATTGCGTTTTACTATTGCTAATAAAAAAGTTGAAAAAAATAAAATAAAAAATAGGAAAAGCTCTCTGGAGATACCCGTCCCTGCATTGTGCTCATGTGTAAATTCTTAAAGGAACACTCCTAACAACTCCTGCTAATGGCCACCGTAATGGTACAGCGCAATACCGAGATTTTTAGCTGTGACTTAGAACAGCGCCCTCTTGAGGTTTTTAGGAACCCTACAGCTGGATCCATCCCCCTTTACAAAACACCTGGCACCATGTGGACTGGGACTCATCATGACGTGCAGAGCAGGGGAGCCACAAGTCCACTTATACAGAACCCAAAATGCGTCATGTCTTGGTGGACACTCTTCAGAAATGCGACTGTCGATAAGTAACAGGATCCTTCCTGCAGCCTTAGCCCTGTGGTGTCTGACAAGACGTCCCGGGAAGAATGAAGAAATCTGTGCTGAGCCGCCGCACCACACGGGGTAACAAGGCTGCCTCTGTTATGTCATAACCATAATCTGAGCCGGCATGATGGGAGGGGGAGGGGGCCGCCCCAGGAGGTATCCAGACACACAGACTGTGGGGTCATAGTGGACGCACACTGATTAATTCAGCCTTTTGCAGCTCACATCCAGATCTGCATACAGCACCGAGTAACTTGTCTCGCTTCCCTCATCGTGAACAGATTTTCAATGACTTAATGGACTATACTCCATTCAAATCCAGAGCTGTAGCCCAAAATAAAGAAAGTCGTGGTGTCACCGTCTCTGCAGTAACAAAATCTATTCAGCTGTAATGATCTGTTTCTGGGAAAGCTGGGTGACAACCAATCCAGCTCCCACATTGTCACCCAACTTTCTTATGCCCCTTAATAGTAGGTCATCCCAGTTATATTGTAACTTGGCGTTTAAAGGGGTATTCCACAGAATAGGGGATAGCTATCAGAATATCATTGTGATCACTGGGGGTTCCAGCGCTAGGACCCCCACTGATCACGATAACTATAGCTCCCCCCGAAATGGACAGAGCGGCTGGCCGGAAATACGTACCGTCGTTCCATTTCTATGGGAGTGCTAGAGATTGGTGAGCAGTACTCGGGTATCTCCGGCGCTCCCGTAGAAATGAATGGAGCAGCGGCACTCTTTTCCGACCAGCCGCTCCGTCCATTTCAGGGAGGTTCCCCCGGTCACTGGGCCCCAGTTTTCGTGTTCAGTGGGGGGTCTCAGCAATCTGACATCCCCTTTTCTGTGGATAGGGGATAACTTATTATAACAGGAATACCCCTTTAATGCATTATTTAGCAGATTAGCCAAACAAGTTGCGATGGAAAAGGAGCCCCATGTACTGACAATATATGCAGCAAACAACCAGCAGCATTGTGAATGCAGCTCTGGAGGCGACGTGGACCAGAACAGCTTTCCCTTTGCAAGGCAGGACGTCTGTAAATTACACCGGACACTGACTTCATTGTAATGTGGCCAGGACTGTGTAGGGGAGATAGAGCAGTTGTGAGTGATGCGTCACCAGTGGCCCTGGACAGGGGTCCTCCACACCTGTAACTGGGGGGTGTACTGGCCGTGCGGCCCCCTGTTGATGCTCACCAGTCTCTGCATGCTTTTCACATGAGTGGGGCTGATGGACAGCGCCTCTTCATACCACCTCTTGGCATCGTCAATGTTCCCTCTCAGCTCGGACACCTGACCTCTCATATACAGCACATTGTGTGACATGGGGAACAGGTTGGCTGCCTCCTGGATACAGGCTGTGGCTTCTGACGGTTTCCCTATCCCGATGTATACCTCCGCTGTGAAGACACAAGAAAATATCTAGCGTCACGTGGTCTGCAAGTATAAAGCATGCCATTTTTGCTGTCGGGAAATACTTACATAACATCTTCATGTAACCTGTTAGTAACATGCAGAATGCTTCAAACTCACCACCTTTTACTCGGAAACCATCAGTAATCTCTGTCGCTGCAGAGCAAACTGGGTTCAACTGTGAGGATATACTAAGGAACTGCTCAGACTTTCCTAATGTAATGGGTATCACCCACTTAGTGGGAGAATTCCAATGTCTAGTGTTTTTTTTTTTTTTTTTTTTTTAAGGAAACCATCAGCAAGTTGCTAAAAGGATTCAGACCACTAGATTATATTATTTCTTCACACATGATCTCCAGTTTTTTTCCCTCTTGGCTTTTAGATCACTTTACTCTCCTGACAAGCGAAATGCCGGGGGTCAGCCCCCATGACGGCAGCACATGCAGTGGTATTTCAGGCTGCAGAGATGATAGTAATCAGCGTGCATCATCCTCCATAAGCGATGTCAGCGCAGCTGGACCCTGGCACACATCACATGGAAGAACACACAATTATGACAAGTCTGCTAGCACTGGTTGGATGGCACTGTGCCTTTATATGGAAAGAGAGCGGCCTCAGCACACACAATAAGAGTGCGCCTCATACCCCAGTGTCCTCAATTAACCCTCTGTGCCACAGCAGAATGCCATTCAGAGGAGGAGTGCCATGGCGGCCATCCCTGCACAGAAAGCTAGCGGTACATAAAACCTACCCACAGCACACACAACTGACTCATCCCCGAGTCACAGGAAAAATCAATGCACAGAAGAGGTTTTACTGAATCATTTAACGCTGAATGTCCCTCCAATCATGTCAGAGCACAGATTTCATAATCTTTCTAACTAGCTCAGTGTCGCCCCCTGCTGGGCAATGTACACAGGAGCAGGGGAATAAATGTTCTGAGATAAGTGGTTGTCACTTACCAGTTTCCCTGACAATTTCTTCATTAATGCAACACAAACTATAATACTCTTCCCCATATGTACAGGAATATAACTACTATAATACTGCCTCCTATGTACAAGAATATAACTACTATAATACTGCTCCTATGTACAAGAATATAACTACTATAATACTGCCTCCTATGTACAAGAATATAACTACTATAATACTACTCCTATATACAAGAATATAATTACTATAATGCTGCCTCCTATGTACAAGAATATAACTACTATAATACTGCTCCTATGTACAAGAATATAACTACTATAATACTTCTCCTATGTACAAGAATATAGCTACTATAATACTGCTCCTATGTACAAGAATATTCCTACTATAATACTGCCTCCTATGTACAAGAATATAACTACTATAATACTGCTCCTATGTATAAGAATATAACTACTATAATACTGCTCCTATGTACAAGAATATAACTACTATAATACTGCTCCTATATACAAGAATATAACTACTATAATACTGCCTCCTATGTACAAGAATATTCCTACTATAATACTGCCTCCTATGTACAAGAATATAACTACTATAATACTGCCTCCTATGTACAAGAATATAACTACTATAATACTGCCTCCTATGTACAAGAATATATCTACTATAATACTGCTCCTATGTACAAGAATATAACTACTATAATACTGCTCCTATGTACAAGAATATAACTACTATAATACTGCTCCTATGTACAAGAATATAACTACTATAATACTGCTCCTATGTACAAGAATATAACTACTATAATACTGCCTCCTATGTACAAGAATATAACTACTATAATACTGCTCCTATGTACAAGGATATAACTACTATAATACTGCTCCTATGTACAAGAATATAACTACTATAATACTGCTCCTATGTACAAGAATATAACTGCTATAATACTGCCTCCTATGTACAAGAATATAACTACTATAATACTGCTCCTATGTACAAGAATATAACTACTATAATACTGCTCCTATGTACAAGAATATAACTGCTATAATACTGCTCCTATGTACAAGAATATAACTACTATAATACTGCCTCCTATGTACAAGAATATTCCTACTATAATACTGCCTCCTATGTACAGGAATATAACTACTATAATACTGCCTCCTATGTACAAGAATATAACTACTATAATACTGCTCCTATGTACAAGAATATAACTACAATAATACTGCTCCTATGTACAAGAATATACTATAATACTGCCTCCTATGTACAAGAATATAACTACAATAATACTGCTCCTATGTACAAGAATATAACTACTATAATACTGCTCCTATGTACAAGAATATTCCTACTACAATACTGCCTCCTATGTAAAAGAATATAACTACTATAATACTGCTCCTTTGTACAAGAATATTACTACTATAATACTGCCTCCTATGTACAAGAATATAACTGCTATAATACTGTTCCTATGTACAAGAATATAACTACTATAATACTGCTCCTATGTACAAGAATATAACTACTATAATACTGCTCCTATGGACAAGAATATAACTACTATAATACTGCTTCTATGTACAAAAATACAACTACTATAACACTGCTCCTATGTACAAGAATATAACTAATATAATACTGCCCCTATGTACGAGAATAATACTGCCTCCTATGTACAAGGATATAACTACTATAATACTGCTCCTATATATCAGAATATAACTACTATAATACTGCTCCTATGTACAAGGATATAACTACTATAATACTGCTCCTATATATCAGAATATAACTACTATAATACTGCTCCTATGTACAAGAATATAACTACTATAATACTGCTCCTATGTACAAGGATATAACTACTATAATACTGCTCCTATATATCAGAATATAACTACTATAATACTGCTCCTATGTACAAGAATATAACTACTATAATACTGCTCCTATGTACAAGGATATAAATACTATAATACTGCTCCTATGTACAAGGATATAACTACTATAATACTGCTCCTATGTACAAGGATATAACTGCTATAATAAATCTATATGGGGTTAATGATGATGAAATCAGGAAGTTCTGCTTGGAGGATTCCGTTTACACGATGTGTAAAGGTTGGGTATAGTAGAATTATCTGATGGTCTTTCAGTCATTGGACGGAAGAGAGAATGTGCCGACAGCTTCACTGATCATTATCTGCGCAGCGTGTTGTGAGAATGTGCCAGTGCCGGCTCCTGCCCTGTGAGCGCTGCACCGCCACGCACATTCCTGTACAGGAGATAATGCTAGCAGAACGCGCACAATCCACCTGCTCATCAGACGTGGCGCGTGCATTGGGCAGAACAGAGCAGTTATTGTATGGCGCCACCACAAGGCAGCGAAGGCTCACAATGCAGCGGTGTGAGTCAGTACTATACAGACCAGGTGGAATCAATCGCTCCAGCACCCAGCTTTTCTAGAGTCCGGAACGGCAGATCTCCAGTAATGCAGGAGGCATATTTCTTCAGGAGCCTGGAAAAGCTGGGTGACCACACATTCTCATGATTACTCCTCCAGTTCGGTTGCATATTTAAGTGGTTCGTGGAAGTGCTGGTTCAGCAGTTACCCAGGAACGTGCAATTCTCTTCTGTCCGTGAGAACAGGAAATAATTTCAGACCTCAGTCTCCCCACCTACCTACCTTTCCAGCTCAGAGTCTAAATGTCAAGTATTTGGAAATAATGGAGGGGTCATAAAATGCCAGGAAACTGCTGACATAACAACTACCTAATAGTCCCTGTTAAAATCCTCCATGTTTAATGCAGGGGCTGCAGGCTACAGATGGCGCCATATCTGCTGACAGAGCTCCACTGCCTGGTGGCAGTGTTCAATCGCTGCAGGTTTATATTAGGGATTTACAATTCAAGCGATTACCTGACACCATCAGGTGGAAAGTAAAGCAAGTGTAAAATATCAGGGAATTGCTTGAACAGCAACTGCTTCATGGGACGGCTCCTTTTACAAGTGGACATATAAACTGTATTCGCCGGCGGCAGAGATAGGTTGGCGCCCGCACTGATTGGCACTCTGTGATCGCCTCTCTGATTAGTCTCCACTCCTGGCAGCGTTCATAGCTTCGTCTGCTGAGCGCTGTTTTCTGGTAATGTTATCGGGCCCCGGGGTCACCTGATGAATAATACACGGCAGGTAACGCCTGCTGCGCGGGTGTAAGGGGATCCGAACACTCACTGATGTCAATTTGTCGTCTATCTCCTGATGGATTACAATCAGGTGCCTGTACCTTTAATAACCAGCGCTGCTGTCTGATGAGCGGCACTCTGAGCTAATACGACCTCCCACCGAGCCGCCCCCCCATTTCATCAGTGTAGAGAAACGACTGCTGCCCCAGGAGATCAAGCAAGATTTTCTGCCAAGGCTGAACATGCCTCTGTTCACCCCTACATTCAAGAGGATGCACCGATGTTTGCTCTGCTCACACAGCTGAGGCTGTGCTACAGTTGCATCCCGTCTATAGTCAATCCTCTGTGAGTTTAAAGAGCATCTGTCAGCAGTTTTGTACCTATGAAACTGGCTGACCTGTTGTGTGATTGGAGTTTTAATATATGCAAATTAGTCTCTAGGAGCAACGGGGGGGTTGCGGTTGCACCTAGAGGCTCTGCTCTCTCTGCAACTGCCGTGGCATCTGCACTTTTATTGTCAGGGCCAGGCAGTGTAAACATCATCACAATCAAATTGTAGAGGGTGCGGCAGTTGCAGAGAGAGCAGAGCCTCTAGGTGTAATGGTAACGCCCCCATTGCTCCTAGAGGCTCATTTGCATATAATAAAACATCATTTTTCTCAGCAATGCGGGCAGATAGGAACATGGGACCAACACAGATGCCGAGCGCACATGTAACAGATCAGCCAGTTTCCTAGGTACAAAACTGCAGTGCTGACAGATGCCCTTTAACAGCCTAGACGACAAAAGAGAGATTGATCCTGCTGACCTCAATAGATTTTGGTGGAAGTTAAAATGTTTCCATTCACTGAAAGCAAGCACAAATCTTGGAAATAGAGAGAAATGGAAACACACAATACATTAGAAGGCTGCTGGACAAAAAGAACAAAATAGAGGAGCAGCAATTCATGCGGATGATATGTGCAGAGGGTGAAGTGCTTTCAGATCACTGATTACTGCAGTGTATGGCCCTTTAATAAACAGCACCCACTAGTGACAGAAGACAGTCTGCTGCTCAGATCAGGTCTGAGGTGGGATTCCTGAGGTTTGTATTGTTCTGTGTGCGGTAAGTCTGGTATAAGGGGCGGCATACCAGCAACACGGAGCGGTGAGGCACCTGAAGGGTTACGCGCAGCGCCGCTATGAATAGTTTTTGCAGTTTTGACTGTGGAAGGCGCAGACGTGAAGGCTATAATCAGGAGCGGCAACAAGCAGGAATTAACCACCCACTTACAAGCAATTTTTAGCTTTCCTTCCAGAGACGTCGATATGACCTGCTTCTGGTCGCCCCAGCGGGCACCCCGCTACTATTAAAAGGGCTAGTTCACGTGTCCTCTCCTGGCCTTTCTCGCGGTCAGTTCATAGTGCACGGCGGAGTCCTTCACGGTGATGACATGCTGCATCCAGGAGGGGCGGCCTCAGGTGGAGCCGCTGTAATTCCATCATCCCCGCGTGATACCGTGATGAGGAGGACGAAAGGGCAGGAGGTTGTTGTGCGCTAAAGAGTCGGAGGCTGAAATTTCAGCCGGGGAAGTCTCCCATCACTGTTTCCGACCAGATCTCTGTCACTGCAACAAGGTCAGACTGGCATGAAGCCGGGGGGGAGGTTTCTTCACTGACGGACACTCAGGACTGATATTAAAGGGCCAGCGTCCACAGGAAAGGGGATAACTATTAGGTCGTGGGGGTCCTACTGCTGGAACCCCCACCGATCACGAGAACGGGGGCCCCGTGCCCCCTCTGAAATGAATGGAGTGACCACACGCATGCCGACCGGCTGCTCTGTTCATTTCAGGGGGACGCCCACTGGTCTATATAGTTATCCCCTATCCTGTGGGCAGAGGATAACTTCTAACAACTGGAATACCCCTTTATGTTATTAGTTAAAAAGCCTCGCCACAGTGAGAAGGTGGTGGTGGTGGTGGGGGGGTCAGATCCACTAAGCCCCCACCCTCCCCATAGCACACCCACTTTTCTCAAAAGTGTCGAGTTGCAATTTTCTGTCCTTGTTTTGTACCGTATTTCAACTCCTCACCATTTACAAGTTACCTGCTTGCTGTCAGTAAACGGGAACATTCTTGTTTACATTCAGAAGCTGAAAAAGAGTCACAGGGCTGAGGAGTTGTTACTATGTATCAGTCCAGGAGAGACATGTGGAGCATTGACTGACACAGGTTGTCATTTTACAAGTGCCACCTAGAAGACTGGCATGGGCACATCCATGAGGAGGGTTAGGGGTCCTTTTTGCAGGAGACTGAAACAAGCAATACAGCATTCAGACTGAATGGATGCACGTTACCTGCGTGAAGCCAGATCTGTGCCAGGGTCATCCATGGGTGTAGCGGGCCTTGCTTTGGGGTGCTGCTCTGCAAAGAAGAGGCCATTTCTGAAAGCGCCTGCTCGACGCGCGACGCCGCAATGGACGTGGCATGGACAGAACCTGCAGTGGTGAAAAGAGAGAAGTCAGAGAGGAGCAGAGCTGTGTGCAGTCCTGTGCCAGCACTGCGTGCAGCGACCCGGCCGGTGCTGGACGTACACACGCAGACGTGAAGCTCGCTGAAGTCGGCCACGTCACCATCTACACAGCACTGTGAGGATGCGGACAGTGGAAGGCAACAGCAGAGCACAGACAAGAAGTGTTGTCATGGGGGCACGGAGCAGCTCAAGCTATATGTTTTTTTTAAAGTCTCCTGGAAGTATTCTATTGAACAGTAAGCTCTGCCACCCCCTCCCACCCCTTTATAAGTGGCAGGTCCCTCCCTGGGGGTACCTGTGAACTTTGCTGCGCGGAGGCTTGGCAGGCCTCTCCCCTGGTGGTCTGGATTGTTACTGAAAATGATCCAGTCTGACAAATGTCGCAGTTATCAGGTAAATGTCAGCGCCGAGAAGGTGAATTCTGACTCATTCGGACGAGGTAAATGAGATCATGTTCTGCGGCAACAATCTGGAAGTCATGAATGAAGGAGGGGGGGCTGGGCAGAAGGAGACCAAAATTTATGAGAATCTAAACGATTCATTGATTAGTACCCGGCAAGAATTACGTAATCTAAGGCATTAAATACCTCTAGGCCTCAGGGAAGGGAGCACACTACTCCAAAGCACAATATGGCATCTGTCAGCAGTTTTGTACCTACGACACTGGCTGACCTGTTCCATGTGCTCTTGGCAGCTGAAGGCATCTGTGTTGGTCCCATGTTCATATGTGCCCGCATTACTGAGAAAAATAATGTTTTATTATATGCAAATGAGCCTCTAGGAGCAACGGGGGCGTTGCCGTTACACCTAGAGTCTCTGCCCTCTCTGCAACTGCTGCATCCTCCGCACTTTGATTGACAGGGCCAAGCAGTGAGAACATCATCACATCTGATCCTGTGAAATAAAGTGTAGAGGACACGGCAGCTGAAGAGAGAGCAGAACCTCTAGGTGCATCATCAACGCCCTCTTTGCTCCTAGAGGCTCATTTGCATATAATAAAACATAATTTTTCTCAGCAATGCGGACACGTGAACATGGGACCAACACAGATGTCTTCAGCTGCCAAGCGCACATGTAAGGCTACTTTCACACTCGCGTTTATTATGGATCGGTCACGGATCTGCACAGACGGATCCGCACCGATAATACAACCGCATGCATCCATTCAGAACGGATCCGTTTGTATTATCTTTAACATAGCCAAAACGGATCCGTCTTGAACACCATTGAAAGTCAATGGAGGACGGATCCGTTTTCTATTGTGCCAGTGAAAACGGCCAGTAAAAACGGCATCGTCAGGCGGACACCAAAACGCTGCAAGCAGCGTTTTGGTGTCCGCCTCCAGAGCGGAATGGAGGCAGAACGGAGGCAAACTGATGCATTCTGAGCGGATCCTTATCCATTCAGAATGTATTGGGGCTGAACTGATCCGTTTGGGGCCGCTTGTGAGAGCCCTGAACAGGTCAGCCAGTGTCATAGGTACAAATCTGCTGATAGACGCCCTTTAAAGAGCCTGGAGGGAAGGGGCTGCGGCACGGGAGGGGCGCGCTTTTGGTTGACTGAGGACCTGGAGACGTCCCTGAAACATGAGGCATCCTGTGCCTCTCGCCTCATGAAAGCCACTAGTGAATATACCCGATACATACGACTCTATGATGTTGCAGAATCTCAAGCACTTATTTAGGATTCTGCAGGGCCCCCGCTTTGGTCGCGCATCTGCCGAGACGCGGGTTCTTTACCTTTTAACCCTCTCATGACCACAGGGTTTTGCAACCCGCAGACTCCCGAGACGGATTGTGCTGCAGGCTCCGGGAAAGATGCCAACATCAGTGAGGCGCAGAGACAACCAAGGCCTGCAATTAAACCTTCTGCTCGCTGTAGGGGCCCCGTCCTCGCGTCTGGACTGGAGCACTGAAGGTGCCAGACGGAACTATCTCAGGGAGTGATCAATAATTGCAGACGTTGATAATGATGTGTAATGGGAGCTCCAGGGTGAGGTGACATCAGCGTGCTGCGCAGGTGCAGCAGACTTATGTGCAGCATGGGAGTATGCAGCGTAACCGGCAGACACAGATCGGCGGCATCGTTGTCACAACCATCCGCTCGCACGAGCGGCACTCCCAAAAAACTCTGGTGGATGCAGCAGGTTCAGTGCAGGGGGGAAGGAGGCTCAGCCACGGCAAAACCCAAGGTGCATGCGGAGGTGCTCAGGCAGACACACGTGCAGGTTAATGCGGCCCGTGGGGCATGCGTGCTGCAGACTGCGGGCCCTATGACATCTGCAGGGCAAACTATGCCGCCAATCAGATCCCTTATCTATATTAAAGAGACACTAGTGACTGGAAGATGGAAAAATTTTAAGCTATGTCTACTTAATGTACCCATATTTTGACTTGCTTAAAGAGGACCTTTCACTAGTTTAAAAACTAAAAACTAACTATATCAGACATACTAGTAAGTGCAGGGGGACCCCTGGGCGCCGCTCTGCCCACTGATATAGTTAGTTTTTAAACTAGTGAAAGGTCCTCTTTAAAAAACAAAACAAAAACAAAAAAAAAAACACTGTCTTCATCATACAGCTCCTATGCAAACCTTTGTTTCCGTGGTAACAGACTACAGACAAACCCTGTGTAGTCAGATCCCAAAGTCACGTGTTACTCCACTCCCTCCTTCTATGGTCTGTGGAGTAGTACATGACTGCAGCATCGGAGGGTGTGTTAGTGGTCTGTAACCATTGAGAAACAAGTCTACATAGGAGCTGTATACACAAAACGGCAATGGCTTCAGGTGCACCGGAGCCCAAAAAAAAATATAAGAAAAAAAGAAATGCTTGCATAAATCTACACACCCCGTAAACCACTTGTCTATCAAGGGATGAGGGAGGGGCTGCTATTTGCCGCAAGTTTTGGAATGAAAACCGGCTAAAATAGGGGGAGGGGGCGATGGAGCTCGAAAATTTTGCAGCCGCGCTTCTCAAACCTTGGACAGGAGACATTTATTGTCACCGCTGATTTGCTCCCAAAAATTCCACCAGATGCTCCACGTAATGTGCGGATTGGACATACGTGTTATCACTTTGCATGCTCGCGTCTGTGCACGGGCTAAGAGGTAAAAATAAAAGCTCGACACGTCATAATGTAAGAGTCCTGGTATTATTATTATTATTAAGTGAAGAGCCCTCTTAAAATAACCACGCACTGGAGCCTCTGAAAATGAATACTGTCTCTTTAATAATTAAAGGGCCAGGTCGGCAATATTTAGACCTTTTAATTACTAGGTGCAGTCAGCAGCAATTCACTCAGCTTACATCCTTCACCTGCCAAGGGGTGAGGCGAGAGGGGGGGACGGACAGACTGTTAGGGCCCAGAGTATTGTAAACACCGGCACCCCTGCCTGGCAGAGAAGGGTACAGCTGGCAGTCATCACATGACCGCTGGGCAAGTTATACCTGGTTGCAAAGCAAGACACTAAGCCAGTGTTACTTACAAACAGAAAACATGGAGTCAAAACCATGAGTGTGGGGGATGTCTGGAGAGCGCCCTTCAAACACTGGGTACAAATCACAAATTAAAAGATAATGCACAAGCGTCACTGCAAATAAAAATCAGCCCCCAACCCCCAGACACAAGTACAAGGTTTTCTGAGGAATCTGCAAACAAGGGGCCAAGGCAATCAAACAGGTGTCGTCCCATGGGGTAGATCAGCAGATTTCCATTCAGCTGAAATAACTGTGTCCTGTCCCTTTAAGAACAAAACTGCTATAGCTGCCCATAGACGCCACAAGCTGCCCCTATTCAAATAGTTTATCATTACCTGAATGTTTTTTCTTCAATGGAGCTGAAAACTGCACAAGGCCAAGATGAAAAACGCTAAAACCGTTTTTCAATAACTTCTTTCTTAGGCCTCATGCACACGACCGTTGTGTGCATCCGTGGCCGTTGTTCCGTTTTCCTGCGGACCCATTGACTTTCAATGGGTCAGTTGAAAACTCTGAAAATGCACCGTTGTTCATCCGCGGCCGTGATCCGTGTTTCCTGTCCGTCAAAAAAATATGACCTGTCCTATTTTTTTGACGGACAACGGTTCACGGACCCATTCAAGTCAGTGGGTCCGTGAAAAAACACGGATGCACACAAGATTGGCATCCGCGTCCGTGATCCGTGGCCGTAGGCTACTTTCACACAGACGGATCGTGAAAACTGAGATCCGACAGTATATTCTAACACAGAGGAGTTCCCATAGTGATGGGGACGCTTCAAGTTAGAATATACTACGAACTGTGTACATGACTGCCCCCTGCTGCCTGGCAGCACCCGATCTCTTACAGGGGGATGTGATCCGCACAATTAACCCCTCAGGTGCCGCACCTAAGGGGTTAATTGTGCGTATCATAGCCCCCTGTAAGAGATCAGGTGCTGCCAGGCAGGAGGGGGCACACCCCCCTCCCTCCCCAGTTTTAAATTCATTGGTGGCCAGTGGCCCCCCCCACCCTCCCCTGTATTACTGTACATTCATTGGTGGCCAGTGGGCCCCCCTCCCTCTCCTAATTAAAATCCCCCCCCCCCTATCATTGGTGGCAGCGGAGAGTTCCGATCGGAGTCCCAGTTTAATCGCTGGGGCTCCGATCAGTAACCATGGCAACCAGGATGCTACTGCAGTCCTGGTTGCCATGGTTACTTAGCAATTTTTAGAAGCATTATACTTACCTTCGATGTCTGTGACCGGCCGGGCGCTCCTCCTACTGGTAAGTGACAGGTCTGTGCTATAAGAAATGCGCCGCACAGACCTTTCACTTACCAGTAGGAGGAGCGCCCGGCCGGTCACAGACAGCGAAGGTAAGTATAATGCTTCTAAAATTGCTAAGTAACCATGGCAACCAGGACTGCAGTAGCGTCCTGGTTGCCATGGTTACCGATCGGAGTCCCAGCGATTAAACTGGGACTCCGATCGGAACTCTCCGCTGCCACCAATGATAGGGGGGGGGGGGGGATTTTTAATTAGGAGGGGGAGGGCCCACTGGCCACCAATGAATGTACAGTAATACAGGGGAGGGAGGGGGGCCGCACTGGCCAACAATGAATGTACAGAAATACAGGGGGGGGAGGGGGGGCCGCACTGGCCAACAATGAATGTAATACAGGGGAGGGAGGGAGGGGGGGCCCACTGGCCACCAATGAATTTAAAACTGGGGAGGGAGGGGGGTGTGCCCCCTCCTGCCTGGCAGCACCTGATCTCTTACAGGGGGCTATGATACGCACAATTAACCCCTTAGGTGCGGCACCTGAGGGGTTGATTGTGCGGATCACAGCCCCCTGTAAGAGATCGAGTGCTGCCAGGCAGCAGGGGGCAGTCATGTACACAGTTCGTAGTATATTCTAACTTGGAAACGCCTCTGTGTTAGAATATACTGTCGGATATGAGTTTTCACGATCTACCTCAAATCCGATGGTATATTCTAACATAGAGGCGTTCCCATGGTGATGGGGATGCTTCAAGTTAAAATATACCATTGGATTGGAGTAAACTCCGATCTGATGGTATAATAGGGACTCCTGACTTTACATTGAAAGTCAATGGGGGACGGATCCGTTTGCAATTGCACCATATTGTGTCAAAGTCAAACGGATCCGTCCCCATTGACTTTCATTGTAAATAAGGACGGATCCGTTTGGCTCCGCACGGCCAGGCGGACACCAAAACGACTTTTTCCTTCATGTCCGTGGATCCTCCAAAAATCAAGGAAGACCCACGGAAGAAAAAACGGACACGGATCACAGACCCCGTTTTTGCGGACCGCAAAAAAACCCGGTCGTTTGCATGAGGCCTTAAGCTGAATATACAGGCCCAAAAGCCTGAGGCTGCACTACTTCCAAGGTCTGATGACAAACACACATCAATGTTCATAGCCATGACAGGCATACTATATTGATGTGGAGGTGATCCTGACCGCACTACAGCTGGCAGGAATCTAGAGGGGGCATGCTGTCATCCGAATCTCTCAGTAGTGCAGCCTAAGGCTTTGAGCCTGTAACTTCAAGCAATCGTATCTCGGCTTAGGAGGGAGATATTAAAACGCGTTTTTCAGATTTTTAATCTTCACTGAAGGATCGTTCCATTCCGGGGGTCTCCTTAAAATGTATTCCCTGATTTGTGCGTCCAGTTTGCAGATTATCAGAAAAAAGGGAACAAACGGGAACAAGTATTCGGAGCAGGAAACCAGTTTACAGAGAGGAGGTTCGGGCCCGGAGGTGAGCTCAGCGCTTGCAGGGGCCTTGGTTATAGGGTCGTTTTTGGAAGGAGAATGAGGAAGATGAGAGGTGACAAACAGGTGGAGAGGAGAGTCTGGTCTCGAAAGGGAAGAGGAGTCAGAGGCTAGAAAACAAAGCGAGAGAGAAGAATGAAGGACAAAGACACAGGGAGATGGAGGTGGGGAGGAAGCTGGCGGCTAATACACCTGTACCAGGAAAATCAGGACGGAGGTGGTCACCTACCTGCCATGACTATGAAATGAATGCCCAGAGGGCGTGGGTGGCGGGCACTGGATACAGGATAAGTTGTCTTAAAGGGCATCTGTCAGCAGTTCTGTACCTATGACACTGGCTGACTTGTTACATGTGCTCTTGGCAGCTGAAGGCGTCTGTGTTGGTCCCATGTTTATATGTGCCCGCATTACTGAGAAATATGATGTTCTAATATATGCAAATGAGCCTCTAGGAGCAACGGGGGCGTTACCATTACACCTAGAGGCTCTGCTCTCTCTGCAACTGCCGCACCCTCTGCACTTTGATTGACAGGGCCAGGCAGGTATGATGGTGTTTACACTGCCTGATCCTGTCAAAGTGCAGAGGGCGCAGCAGCTGCAGAGAGAGCAGAGCCTCTAGGTGTAACGGCAACGCCCCCGTTGCTCCTAGAGGCTCATTTGCCTATATTAAAACTTTATTTTTCTCAGCAATGCGGGCACATATGAACATGGGACCAACACAGACGCCTTCAGCTGCCAAGTGCACATGTAACAGGCCAGCCAGTGTCATGGGTACAAAACTGCTGACAGATGCCCTTTAATGTGACAACATCTTTAAAGGGGCTGTTCAGTTTCACGTAAATAAAGTTTACACATTGTATAATGAACAGTTCTGCCACTTGCGCTTCAATTCCTCACTATTTTCTGGATCTTTGCTTGCTGTCAGTGAATGGGAACCTGCACTGCTTATATGCAGAGGATAAAACCCCATCCTGACCTAGTCCCGCTCTCACACGGCTGATGCCGGGGAAGTTGTTGTCGTGTGACATGATGAGGATGACACAACATGGGGGTTATTATGTATACTGGACGCTGGGGTTGGGCGTGGCGGCGGTTTACGCGCCGTTCCCGTTACCCTCTATTTCCAATGTCTTTGGATTTTAGAAGCGACCAGGGTCACTGTGGGGCGATTCACACTGACTTATTTTTGGATGTAAGTAAATTTGCTGACATCTGGAAACCTAATGGTAGTGCTGCTGTGGGGCTGCAGCTCGGGCCCTGACAGATGGCTTCATAATAACGCTCTAGTGGATACCTTTTATAATTAGGACAAAGGACCACGTGTCCTGTAGATGGAGCGGAGGTGATGGGGGAGGGGACACAGGGAAATACTGTGGAGATTTTAGGGGATTAGCAAAAGTCTAGAGGCTGACATGAGAAGAAATGGACAGTACAAGAGGCAGCGGGGGAGGGGTTACACAAGGACGGTGGTCCTGCTGGAGGGGATATGGAATAAGTTGGACTGAGTTTTTGATTAAAGGGTCGGTGTCCAGTTTTAAGAAAACAAAGCTTAAAGGGGTTGTTCGCCTTTATGGCCTTTCATCTAGACCCCCCAGCGTAGCTGCACCGGAGGGGTAATCATCATACTTACCTGATCCCCACCACTGGGCCCCGCCTCCATCGCTGCAGGTTTGAAGCGGGTCACGTGATCACTGCAGCCAATGACGCCAAAGCAGTGACACATTGGAGACACGTCATTGGCTGCAGCAGTCACATGACTCGCGTCAAACCGGATGTCGATGCAGGTAAGCACGATTACCCCCACGGGTCTGGCTAAAGCTGTTGGGTCTGTACGAAAAGTCATAAAAGGTGGACAACCCCTTTAATCACTGCATAATGGAAAGTTCTGTACTTTTATTTCAAGAACTCTGTTTTCTGTCATTGAATGGAAACAATCTTACTTACACACAGAGGCTGACAATTAAATTCTGCTCGCAGCTGAGGGATTGTTACCATTGCATCTGTCCAGACAATACTCTAAGGTTAATAGTCCCTTGGACAATACATGTTATCTGCACTGACACACTGTAACAAACACGACAGGAGAGAGATTTGTGCTACAGATGTGACAAGCCCATCAGCTGCGCATAAGCAGAACTAGGTCAGGAAAGGTTTTCAGCCTTTGAATGTAAAAACACAGAGCAGAATTCACTGACAGCAAGCAGAGATCTTGAAAATAGCGATGAATCAAACCACAAATGGTAAACTTTTCTGTCTTTTTTTAAAAAATATATAAAACAAGAGAACCCCTTAAAGCCATCATATATATTCCTCGCCACCTGCTGGGGTACACTGCATCAGATCAATGTATTATTCCCAGTATCGGGCAACAGCACAGAGTATTTCAGCAAAGGAGTGTGACAGAGACAATGGAGAAAAGACTGGAGTGTGGCAAAGGTCACAGAGGAATCAAGTATGTGAAAGGGTTAAGTGTTTTCCACATCGAGATTATCACACCCTAAGACATAAAATAATGGGGAGTCTGCAGAGCATTTCACCCAAGGAGATTGAGCTGCAGATGTGGAAGCTACTGTAAATCCCTGCCACACCCTCCAGGGAACCTACGAGCTGCCCCACAGCAGCACAGAGGAGAGGACACAGGAGTTACCGGCATGGAGGTGGCAATGGACGGGCCTGGGGCCTCACCTGTCTCTGGGTCACTGAAGTCCGGAAGGGTGATGGTGTTAAGCTGCCGCCGGTCGGCGATGGCTCTGTCCAGTAAACTACTGCCACGTCCGGAGTCACTGCAGGAGACGATACTCGTCACTTGTACTGCAATAGGTACAGGGCCCTCGGTGGGCCCCATTATCACTGGAGACACTTACCTGGGATTAGTGAGGTTGTAGCAGGATTTCCAGATCTGCAGCATATGCTTACAGGACAGGAGCGCCTCATCCGGCCCCCGGCACAGGTACTCCAGCTTCGCCTTGGTAAATAACAATCTAAGAAAGATAAGACAACATGGGGTTAACACTGTATGATTAATATAGGATCCATTCACTGGCACCAAAAGGAGACAGGACCGGAGAGGTCAGATGTGAGTGCAGCTCTGGAGTATAATACGTATAGTACAAGATGTAACTCAGGATCAGTACAGGATAAGTAATGTATGTACACAGTCACTGCACCAGCAGAATAGTGAGTGCAGCTCTGGAGTATAATACAGGATGTAACTCAGGATCAGTATAGGATAAGTAATGTATGTACACAGTGACTGCACCAGCAGAATAGCGAGTGCAGCTCTGGAGTATAATACAGGAGGTAACTCAGGATCAGTACAGGATAAGTAATGTATGTACACAGTGACTGCACCAGCAGAATAGTGAGTGCAGCTCTGGAGTATAATACAGGATGTAACTCAGGATCAGGACAGGATAAGTAATGTATGTACACAATGACTCCACCAGCAGAATAGTGAGTGCAGCTCTGAAGTATAATACAGGATGTAACTCAGGATCAGTACAGGATAAGTAATGTATGTACACAGTCACTGCACCAGCAGAATAGTGAGTGCAGCTCTGGAGTATAATACAGGAGGTAACTCAGGATCAGTACAGGATAAGTAATGTATGTACACAGTGACTGCACCAGCAGAATAGCGAGTGCAGCTCTGGAGTATAATACAGGATGTAACTCAGGATCAGTACAGGATAAGTAATGTATGTACACAGTCACTGCACCAGCAGAATAGTGAGTGCAGCTCTGGGGTATAATACAGGATATAACTCAGGATCAGTACAGGATAAGTAATGTGTGTACACAGTGACTGCACCAGCAGAATAGTGAGTGCAGCTCTGGAGTATAATACAGGCTATAACTCAGGATCAGTACAGGATAAGTAATGTATGTACACAGTGACTGCACCAGCAGAATAGCGAGTGCAGCTCTGGAGTATAATACAGGAGGTAACTCAGGATCAGTACAGGATAAGTAATGTATGTACACAGTGACTGCACCAGCAGAATAGTGAGTGCAGCTCTGGAGTATAATACAGGATGTAACTCAGGATCAGTACAGGATAAGTAATGTATGTACACAGTGACTGCACCAGCAGAATAGTGAGTGCAGCTCTGAAGTATAATACAGGATAAGTAATGTCATGCTATCTTCTGCCTTATTACACAGTGATGTACCAGCTCATACATAGCTAGATTTGCTATTCATTGATCCAAAAATAATGAATAACAAGCCTGTAGGTACTGAAATGGCAGCCATGTTAGTTGCCACCCAGCTTTACCAGGAAAAGACACAACCAAGAATAGACTAGACAGTGTGGCACAATAGGACGACTCAATAATACAGGGTGAAGCAGAAGTCTGGACACATCCTTTTAACTGGTGTAATTGGTAGAAAATCTACTTCCAATGTGTGAAAGTATTATTTGGGAGGCAGGCTGTGTTTTCGGCCGCCATTTTGAAATTTGCTATACTGAATCCAGCTCAGGTTTTTCCAGTGAGAAGGAGGCCATGTCTTGGCTAGAATTCACACAAACCTCTGGATTTAGCGCTGGGTTTCAGCATAAGCTAATGAAATGGATGTGTTATCGTCAGACCCGAGCGCCGTCGTCCCAGATGGCGGATAAGGTCCGGCGTGTGCGTTACCTGTGCCCCGGTCTCAGGTTACAATATTCTGTCAGATGGGGCATTGTGATGATTTCCAGCGCTTACAGCGAAGCTGTTGGTTAATATTCATTATTTAAAGGGCCGGTCTCAGGTAACATAAGTGCATTGATGCCAGGAGGGTGACTCTGAGATAACCGTGATAGAAAGAACGAAAGCAGGGAATGAATATTTCATCAAGAAACACAACTCTGCCGCGACAGGTGGTCAGGAGGAAGTGCGGGGGTCGGAGCTCTGGGATTAGACCGATCCTGCAGTGATGATGATGCTGCTAAAGTTATGGAGAAATTGATGGATTGTTATGTTTTTAGGCTAATCTACTCTTAAATATCCTGGACTTTCACAGTAACTACTCCCATCATTCATGGTTTTCTCTGCACCAATCAGGTTTTGCTACTTACATGAAGTTCTCGGGGTACTCGCTCAGCGCCATATCTATGATATTTAGCGCATCGTGGTAGTGTTTCTGAGCGGAGAGCAGCAGCGCCAACAAGTGGAGGGAGTTGGAGTCGTCACCCTGGAGCTGGAGAGCTTGGCGAACATAACCCAGAGCTTCTGGGATCTAGAACAAGATTCAGAATCAGAGAATTAAGATGACCACGCCATACAAATGTGTCTAAGGTCTATCAAAATGGACAATTTCAACCAAAATGAGATTTAAAGGGGATGTCTGCTTCACGCCTAAATTTCAAAAATGTTATACACTGACATGTAATGGCATAAAAACCTGCTACATCACCACCCCTTTAATGACAATCATTTTAAAAATATTAATGACACACTGTCGTCTGGAAAGAAGTCGGCCATTTTAAATTCCCCTGATGATGTGAACCTAACCTAATAGAGAAAATGTACTGGAGAACATAAGCCAGTAACTTCACTGAGAATGCAGCCTATCCATTCACTAGAGATCAGCGGTGACATCACTGAGAATGCAGCCTATCTATTCACTAGAGAGCAGCAGTGACATCACTGAGAATGCAGCCTATCCATTCCCTAGAGATCAGCGGTGACATCACTGAGAATGCAGCCTATCCATTCCCTAGAGATCAGCGGTGACATCACTGAGAATGCAGCCTATCCATTCACTAGAGATCAGCGGTGACATCACTGAGAATGCAACCTATCCATTCACTAGAGATCAGCAGTGACATCACTGAGAATGCAGCCTATCCATTCACTAGAGATCAGCGGTGACATCACTGAGAATGCAGCCTATCCATTCACTAGAGATCAGCAGTGACATCACTGAGAATGCAGCCTATCCATTCCCTAGAGATCAGCGGTGACATCACTGAGAATGCAGCCTATCCATTCCCTAGAGATCAGCGGTGACATCACTGAGAATGCAGCCTATCCATTCACTAGAGATCAGCGGTGACATCACGGAGAATGCAGCCTATCCATTCCCTAGAGATCAGCGGTGACATCACTGAGAATGCAGCCTATCCATTCCCTAGAGATCAGCGGTGACATCACTGAGAATGCAGCCTATCCATTCCCTAGAGATCAGCGGTGACATCACTGAGAATGCAGCCTATCCATTCACTAGAGATCAGCGGTGACATCACTGAGAATGCAACCTATCCATTCACTAGAGATCAGCAGTGACATCACTGAGAATGCAGCCTATCCATTCACTAGAGATCAGCGGTGACATCACTGAGAATGCAGCCTATCCATTCACTAGAGATCAGCAGTGACATCACTGAGAATGCAGCCTATCCATTCCCTAGAGATCAGCGGTGACATCACTGAGAATGCAGCCTATCCATTCCCTAGAGATCAGCGGTGACATCACTGAGAATGCAGCCTATCCATTCACTAGAGATCAGCGGTGACATCACGGAGAATGCAGCCTATCCATTCCCTAGAGATCAGCGGTGACATCACTGAGAATGCAGCCTATCCATTCCCTAGAGATCAGCGGTGACATCACTGAGAATGCAGCCTATCCATTCACTAGAGATCAGCGGTGACATCACGGAGAATGCAACCTATCCATTCACTAGAGATCAGCAGTGACATCACTGAGAATGCAGCCTATCCATTCACTAGAGATCAGCGGTGACATTGTTACCAGTTAAAGTATAATGCACAGAATAAGAGCACTTTTCTTCACAGCAAGTAACTGGCTACATTAACCCCTCGCTCCGCACCTGTTGATAACACAATCTGGCAGGAGGATCCGGGGAGCTCGACTGTTAAGCCTTAAACAAGCAGTCGGCATTTCTCGACTATTCAAGTTATGCAAAGCATCTAGTAGGAGCTTCACACATGAAATATGCAAAGCGGCACCATGAAGGCAGCACAGATTGATCACTCAGACCCAACACTCCAGCGCTGCTGACCCCAATACATATAATTAACCTAAAGTTCTGCAAAAACAGGACTGATGGCAGCGCAGTCGTTACATGGAACCATCAGTGGGCACCTCAATAGGTCCAGCTACTGCGCACCCACAAGGGCGGACTATACCTTCATACGTGATACATCACTCACCTGTCGGGAGATCGACAGCTGCAGGGCCAAGTAAAAGGCGGCTTGATGGTCGGTAGGTGACAGGCTGTGAGCCCTGTGTGACAGAACCAGTCAGTTAGTGCAAAACTAAACCTCTAATAGTGTGCAGACAAACTAAACTACTACATGTTGGGAGTTGTAGTTCTGCAACAGCTTGATTAAAGGTTATAGGGATATTCCTATCACAGTCAATGGGGGCATATCGCTAGTACAGTATATGCCCCCATTGTCTGATAGGTGTGGGTCCAACCTCTGGGACCCGCACCTACGACGAGAACGGAGCAGGGAGAGCGGTGGCTGGAGGACCCCGGGTATCCCGGGTTCCGGCCACAGCTAATCGCTCTACCCATACAAGTGAACGGGAGTGCACCGCGCTTGCACGGCCACTGCTCCCATTCATTTCTGTGGGGCCGACTGAAATAGTCGAGTCAGCGCTCGGCTATTTACGGTGGCCCCATAGAAATGAATGGAGAGCAGCTGCGCATGTGCAGTGTGCCCTCCACAACCTTTCCCAGCTCCGTTCTCGGTATAGGTGCGGGTCCCAGAAACGCCCCCATTGTCTGTGATGGGACAACCCCTTTAAAGACCACTGGTAACACGTCACACGTGTTCATTAATGGGGGTTAATGAGCCGGACCCCTTTGGTTTTTAGGTCTCCCATCTCCAAGCTAATGTGGAGGGTCACAATGTCAATGTGCTGAACACAGAAGAAGCAAAGACAGCTCCACTGAATACAATTACTTAAAGGGGTTGACCATACGCTCCGCACATGCTGCTGCACAGACTGTGCAGGATTCAGGACAATCATGTGAATAGGGGCCAAGTAAAAGGTCAGTTCAGTTTCACTGCGGGGTAGTTCTACCCGTTACCAGTGATATCAGCTACAATTCCAGCAGTTGTTGCAATAATTTACACACATTAGGTAAGGCTACTTTCACACTAGCGTTCGGGTGTCCGCTCGTGCGCACCGTTTGAAGGGGCTCACGAGCGGCCCCGAACGCATCCGTCTGGCCCCAATGCATTCTCAGTGGAGGCGGATCCACTGAGAATGCATCCGCCTGCCAGCGTTCAGCCTCCGCTCCGCTCAGTGAGCGGACACCTGAACGCTGCTTGCAGCGTTCGGGTGTCCGCCTGGCCGTGCGGAGGCGAGCGGATCCGTCCAGACTTATAATGGAAGTCAATGGGGACGGATCCGCTTGAAGATGACACAATATGGCTCAATCTTCAAGCGGATCCGTTCCCCATTGACTTTCAATGTAAAGTCTGAACGGATCCGCTCAGACAACTTTCACACTTAGAAAATTTTCAAAGTTTTAATGCAGACGCATCCGTTCTGAACGGATGCGAACGTCTGCATTATCGGAGCGGATCCATCTGATGAAACATCAGACGGATCCGCTCCGAACGCTAGTGTGAAAGTAGCCTAATTGTGGTATACGCAATTTTCCAGCAAGCAAATACAGGGTAGCAAGCCCCAGAATCGAGGAGGATGCACATGGACATCTCATGGAGGAGGAAGCTGAGAATGGATGTTACCGCACTCACCTCTGAAAGGCCAGTAGAGCTTTCCTCTGCAAATCTTCCTGCACGCCACGCAGCGACGCTACAAGACAAAGAAAGTGACGTTAGCCACCAGACCCCACAGCTTGAGTCGCTCAGAAGACAGGATGGGGATTTCAGACTACCCCAGACCCCAACAGACAATGCAACTAAGCAGAAGTCACGAATCATAGCTTGTCCTAATGAAGACGAGGTGTAGTGTAAAGCATGGGGGAGGATTGAGCAGTAGCCTGAGCCTCTGATGAGTCAACAGGAGGATGTCACACTACCTCAGACTCTAACAGGCAATGCAACTAAGCTGAAGTCTGAGCCTCTAGGAGCAACGGGCGTGTTGCCGTTACACCTAGGGGCTCTGCTCTCTCTGCAGCTGCTGCGCCCTCTGCACTTTGACAGGATCAGGCAGTGTAAAACACCATCATACCTGCCTGGCCCTGTTAATCAAAGTGGAGAGGGTGCAGCAGTTGCAGAGAGAGCAGAGCCTCTAGGTGACTAAGGGGGAGATTTTGAAACCTCCTGCACTGCCGGGGATGTACCTCTTTTATGACGAGGCGCAGGCCTCATTGTAAATTAGGTGCACCCTCCTTCAGTCTGAAAGCCAGAATAAAAACTCTGAGCTGCAGTAGATTTCGGTCTTCATTGGTGCCTAAAAACTGGTGGGCCCTCGGGCTCTGCTCACTCCCTGTCCTCTTTGCAGAAAGTAGTGATGGTGGGGTAGAAACGCCTCCTGCGACAAAATGCGTCGCAAGGGGCATTGAAGAAGTTGCTAACACGAGGTTTGCGACTTTCTTTTTAACACCCAAAAAATTGTGCAGGGAGATGATAAATCCTCCCTAAGTGACCGAGCTGGAGTCACTCATGGGCAGATAAGCATCAGCATGCGGTACTTCCCTAACATAGTGCCAGTTATCGGGGTACAGGTTACACCTGAGACTTCCATGTAATAAAGGTGAAACTCAAAAAATTTTGAATATGGTGCAAAAGTCCATTTCAGTAATGCAAATTACAAGGAATTGCATTAATGCAGCTTCAAATTAGAATTTTGTGAAAAGGTTGAATATTCTCGGCTCAAAGTGTCACACTCTAGTCCGCGAATTAATCCGTACCCCCTGAGCAAAGGGGACCTCAAAATTGAGACTTTGGGGTTTCATAAGCTGTAAGCCATAATCATCCAAATTATAACAAATGAAGGCTTGAGATATCTCGCTTTGCCTGTAATGAGTCTCATATGTTAGTTTCACCTTTTAAATTGCATTACTGAAATAAATGAACTTTGCACAATATTCTAATTTTTCCAGTTTCACCAGTATAAAGGATGGACATCCCCCCCCCCCCAAAACTAATTTGAGGTTTTTACACGTTGGCATACATCTTAGCGTGCACCCCCACTCTTTGGCTCTACTTGCTTTTGCACTGTGGTCACGGCAGATTTGCCCCATGCCACTAATTTATCTGTTAAGTCTCATTCACACGTCCGTGTCCACGGTTAAATCAGTGAAAAGGTGGTCAGTGATGCCTCCGTAAAGAGGTCCGTGATGGATCCGTGTGTCTGTTTTTTGCCGTCCGTGTATCATCAGTGTTTCACTGACCCTGCACAGCTGAAAAATTATTTTTAAAGCATCTCTTCCTAATGATCCATGGAACACGGATGGCATTGTTGCATCCGTGGTTTTCACGGACCCATAGACTATAATGGGCGTGATGGATCCGTGAACACTGACAAACCAAAGCTGGCATCCATGCTAAAAAAAACGGACCGCACTAAAAACACTGATGTGAAAATGAATGCGGACGTGTGCTGTCCGTGGAGAACATGTGAACGTGAACACCGACGTGTGAATGAGGCTTAAGTCTGCCCCACACACGTGTTCCTGTGATCCTCACCATCAGAGGCCTGTAAGCTGTATGCCAGTCCCAGCGCTAGGTAACCTTTGGCTTTGAATTCAGAGCTTTTATCTGCACAATCGACCACCATTTTGGCAAATCTTTCCGCTTCTTCCATCTACAAAAAGCAAACATAAATTCTCAGTTCCTGGACATGGCGTTGCCTGGTGTCTGCACCGACTGGAAAGTACAGAAATCTGTAAGACCGTTCTCCTCCAGCGCAGGCGTCCCACCCTCCCTGGCAGACACCCTTACCCAGTGCAGAGAGCCCATGCACAGCTTGGCAGCGAGGAGGGGGATTGTGGCGTCCTCAGGCTTGAGGCGGATACATTCTTTTAAAACTTTCACGGCTCTGGCAGACTGAGAGAAAGACAGAAAATTATTGGGACAGACAGACAATCGGGGGGAGAATGGACACAAAGTAAAAGCAAAATTCCAATAGTCTGGCATTGAGGGGACATGTGCGTTATCAGATTACAGGAATTCCGGTAATGCAAAAAGCCACGGCCTGATCCAGCTGCTCGGACGCGGCATCAGTGGCGAGTGTGCTGCATGTGTGCTCACATTAGCCGAGCATGCATGTTAATCCTTACGGAGACAAGAGGCTGACGACGGCTAACGTAAGTCTGGCCGCCGTCTGTAAGTATCCATCAGTGGTCTGCAAACGGTGTCTCTCCAGCCTTTGTAAAGCGTCATTTCTTAGGGCTTGCTGGGACTTATAGTTTACACTAACAAGAATTGTATGGTAACCAGATACAGCGCCACGCTACGAGTGTGGCTGAGCCTGGTACTG
This sequence comes from Bufo bufo, assembly GCF_905171765.1. NCBI lineage: Eukaryota > Metazoa > Chordata > Amphibia > Anura > Bufonidae > Bufo > Bufo bufo. The sequence continues at coordinate 20,990,944 of NC_053399.1, read as the reverse complement.
CAGCTCACCCCATACGAATGAACTGGCTGATCCCAGGTACAGCCAAACTTGTGAAGGAGGTGATGTGTCCGGACAAACAAGGCAGAAGCCATGGCATTCCTTCGACCACCGCAGCCCCTCCTAATGATCATGGGAGTGGTAGTCCAACCGATCCGAAAGAGCCACTTTAAAGCCACAGACTGTATGTACTATACACCCCAGGAACAGCGGAGGACATTACCTTCCCTGCAGCCATAAGGGAGAGGGCAAACTGGTACCAGAGGTGGAACTCTTCAAAGGCAAACTTCATAGCTCTTTCCAGGCACTGCCGGAAGAAGGGAGAACAGGTTAGATGCAGACGCTCCATAAGACGTCACTACAGAAAGAGAGAAGAGGTATATAGAGGAACTCCGCTGCAGGACGGACACCAAGGGAGAGAAATTAAGGGGGGGCTGCAGATGCAGGCTCCTTCTTTCCATAACCAGTGAGAAGTAATTGTCAGTGGTGGAGCGATCCCCTTGTGCCCTGTACCTCTGAGAGCATTTCATACTGTCCCCTCCGCCCCAATGCTATGGTCAGCAGGTCGTACACCACCGAGGCGCTCTGCAGGCTGATAATCCGGTCGTTTTTGTGTTCCGGGATCCGGCTGAGCACGGCATCCCTGTTGGCCTGAAATAAGATCAAACGAGATTCAGTCCTTTACGTCAAATACTTGTTTCTGGAAAAGCTGGGTAAAATGCAACATGGGCGCCATGACAGCACCCACTGGGACCGTCACCCAGCTTTTCCAAATTCTTGAACTGCAAGCTGTTGAGTAATGCTATCACAGCTCCCTTACTCCTGTTTCGCTGGGTGACCACCCCAGTGGGAGCTGGAAGGTCGGCCATACTGGATGCTACTGGATGGCTGGACAGAATTGACTTGACTGAAGAGAAATTAGACGCATTGTTTTTTATTTTTTTGTTGGTGCATAGTCAAAAACATTTGTAATACTATTGGCTTACGGCCTTTTTCACACAACCGTTTTTTTTTTCCGTTTTGCGGGCCTTTTTTTGCGTTCCGTATACGGAACCATTCATTTCAATGGTTCCGCAAAAAAACGGAATGTACTCCGTATGCATTCCGTTTCCGTATTTCCGTTTTTCCATTCCGTTGAAAGATAGAACATGTCCTATATTTGGCGGCAAATCACGTTCCGTGGCTCCATTAAAGTCAATGGGTCCGCAAAAAAAACTGAATGCATACAGAAATGCATCCGTATGTCTTCGTATCCGTTCCGTTTTTTGCGGAAACATCTATTGAAAATGTTATGCCCAGCCCAATTTTTTCTATGAAATTACTGTATATGCCATACGGAAAAACGGAACGGAAAAACGGAATGGAAACACAACGGAAACAAAAAACGGAACAACGGATCCGTTTAAAACGGACCGCAAAACACTGAAAAAGCCATACGGTCGTGTGAAAGAGGCCTAACAAAGATACATGACGAGGGACCGCCATAGAGGCTCCCCGTGCAGCGGCCGCAGCTTTCTTCGAAGGTAAGGGCAGATGGTTGTCGATTTCTGATCCTCGTCCAGTTTCACATTAGAAATGGATTGCACACTGAAAAGATCTACAAAGATCAAAGGCCAGATTTTTACGCCCTATGCTGCAAGGGTATCGCCTAATTCGGTGCACCTCCGGCAGTTCGTGCACCTGGAGTAAAAACTACGGAGTGGAGTAGTTTTTACTCCTTTTTTACGCCTGTTTTTTAGTAAATTTGCCAGAGACCAAGAAGGCCCAATGGCGAGGACAATGTAAAAACGCCCGTGCCACAAAACAGGGTCTAGAGACTTTTTTACTCTAAAAACTGCCTAGCGCCCATTGTAAATGAGTGTTTGAATTCATGTTTTCATTTATCACCATTTACAAGATCTCTGCTTGTTGTCAGCAAACCAGACTTATTACGTCTCACAGCTGATAAGCTTGTTGCAATGAATCCATGCATGTAAGGCTACTTTCACACACGCGTTTTGTGCTGATCCGTCATGGAAGGATCCGTTCAGATAATACAACCGCATGCATCCGTTCTGAACGGATCAGTTTGTATTATCTTTAACATAGCCAAGATGGATCCGTCATGAACAGCATTGAAAGTCAATGGGGGACGGATCCGTTTTCTATTGTGCCAGATTGTGTCAGTGAAAACGGATCCGTCCCCATTGACTTACATTGTGTGCCAGGACGGATCCGTTTGGCTCAGGTTCATCAGACGGACACCAAAACGCTGCAAGCAGCGTTTGTGTGTCCTCCTCCAAAGCGGAATGGAAGACGGAAAACTGACGCATTCTGAGCGGATTCTTTTCCATTCAGAATGCATTGGAATCCAAACTGATCCGTTTTGGAGCGCTTGTGAGAGCCCTGAACGGATGTGACAAACGGAAACCAAAACGCCAGTGTGAAAGTAGGTTAAGAGCAATCAGCTCCCCACTGAGAACTGTCCACATTGCAACAAATCATCAGCTGAGGGACTAGGTCCAGGCGGGTTTTGAGCCTCTCATAAGAATGTTACCATTCAACCACAGCAAGCAGAAATCTTGAAAATGGTCACGAATTACATAACTACTGGCATGAGAGAGTTGCAGAACATTTTTATTATGCAAGGATTAAGCATCATATTTACAGAGGACTGAACACCGGCCCTTTAATTAGTCACCTTCGGCACTCCAGCTGCTGTCAAACTACAACTCCCAGCATAGACACTAAGGGCTCATTCACACAACCTACGAATGAGTCCGCATCCATTCTGCAATTTTTCTTTCAATGGGGCCGCAAAAGATGAGGACAGCACATCCGTAGTTCTGTTCCCCGGCCCCGCAAAAAAGATAGCACATGTCCTATTCTTGTGGACAAGAATAGGCATTTTCTATCATAGTGGCGGCCATATGCGGTCCGCAAATTGCGGAATGCACACGAGCCGGTATCCGTGTTTTGCAGATCCACAATTTGCGGACCGCAAAACACTACGGTCATGTGAATGTAGCCTTAGTCAGCTGCTCTCGTAACTCCCATAGAAGTGAAAGGAGGATTCTGGGAGTTGTAGTTTAAGAACAGCTGGAGTGTCGGAGGTTGCTGATCTGTGCACTACGGAGTTGCAATATGAGCGATTGTCCAATACGAACCTATCTGAAATAGGATAAAGCTTTGCTCGCCTTGCAGCGTGCTCAATTAGGGCGGGTTCACACTTGCGTTATAACGGAATATAAGGGAATTCCCTGACAGAATACAAAATGGAAGCCTATAAGAGACATTCCGTTTTGATCTTTTATAATAGAAGTCTATGGGCAAGCAGAACGGACCCGTCTGGTGTCCGTTATGCTGGATGGAAAACAAAGTCCTGTCGACAGGACTTTGTTTTCCGTCCAGCATAACGGAACCCAGTAACATATAGCACCGGCCCACAGCAACCAATCAGATGGCAGGGATCTGATCATTATGGGTAGATGTATACCCCTAGGGTCAGTCTCCTATAGTGCAGGAGTGTAACCGGGGCCCTTACCATGGACTCGCTGATCAGCAGCAGCAGCAGCGCTTCTTCTGTGTTCTCTTGCGGACAGAAAATGCTATAAAATAAATATAAAATGTCAAACCGTAGCCAAAAAGGAAATCCAGAATCGTGTGCAGAACACCCGGATGGGAGTACTCACTTCTCTCCGGAGTAGACCCTCGGCCTCCGGCTTAATGCATAGCTTTTCGTGCTGACACCTTGTCGGAGCAGATCATTCAAGGGCGAATGGTTGGGGGGATCTTCCAGGGGGTTCCAGTAACTTTGCTCGCACATCCCGCGGAGCAGAATCTCAGCCAGCTGCCGGGCGATGGTCTGATACAGAAAAAGCAAAACCAAATGAGAGAAGTCACTGGCCCTACCCCGTCTTAGGGCCGACGAGACATGTCGGCCATCTTCCTTGGTGTGGCTAGTATGCAGGACTTTAGTTTCAGGACTGCTGCACTCACCATCCGCAGGTTCTGGGTGGTGCGGGTCTCTACAGCTCTCAGGATCTCCCGGAATCGGCCTACTCCTCGGGTCAAGTTCCTGGATGAAGAAGGGACACCATTACCTCATTATGCGCCTGTTAGATCGTCAGCTCCGCAGGACGGGGCTATCTGCAGCCGTGAAGATAAACCTGCTGCTCTACAAATCTATACGGGCAAATCCCTCCAATCCAGCATCACCGGGGTCCAGATTATCAGATGCCGGATCACCGAAATTTCTAGATAAATTTGCTTCACTAAAGACTACTTTGTATTATTGCACCGTAAAACAGAAGAATCCACAGGGCGCAAATACTTTTCATACGCACACATACGGTCGCCCGCCTGGAGGGATTCCCGATGTCGGCACGGTTACATTTCTTGTCATCCGCTATAGATTTTAATTCTCCATCGTTTCCCCTGCATCGTATATAAAGCGCTGAAACCAATTTACATTTCTCGCCATCTACCTGGCAGAAAATTAACCTCTGTAAACCCGAGACGGCGCGCCTCTGACGGCCAAGAGAGCGGACTGCCATGGCGCTCAAAAGGGTTAACAGCGTCTCGCTCCTGAAGGCGCCGCTAATGAAGTAATAAAGTGCAATCCATCAAGGGCAGGAAGAGTTCCCGCGGGCGTGTCTGCAGCCTAATAAGCCGTCCATCTTATTACTGCAGCCTAAATACCAATCCATCGCTGTGGCGACCGTTGTATTGAAATGTTCACGGATCAGGAGGTGCGGTGGTCCGGTGGAGGACCTGCAGCCCGGCCTTATGGTTGGGCAGGGCGAGGAGGAGTCGCAAAGGCTAAAACTACCCAAGAAGCAAAGATCTCTGCTTGCTGTCAATGAATGAGATCATCCCCGTTTTGCTCACATAGCAAGCACAAGAGCAGCACACATCTCACTCCTGCCCTTGATTCCTGCTACCACCTGCGCTGATACACTGTCACGAATTGTGCCGTTAGACCTAGAGGCTCTGCTCTCTCTGCAACTGCCGCTCCTCCACCTCCACTTTGATTGACAGGACCAGCAGTGAAAAGATCATCACGCCTGACCCTGTCCATCAAAGTGCAGAGAGAGTCAGGCAGGTTCATAGGTACAGATGCCCTGTGTGAACACGCCCTTACCCTACATCATACCCCATGAGGTTACTGGGCCATGTTCACAGGTTGCAGTCATGGAGGCGCACCAAAAATCTCAAGCAAAATGCTGCACACAACCACTTCTCGCCATTCAGTCTGGGGTGGAGCATTATTTTAATATATCAGTGACTGGCAGCGGGTACAAGCCTGGGCTCCTCGGTTTGGCGGCACTCTGCTGTAGCGCTGTCTCCGTGGTGCGCAGCGACGTACTAATCCTTCTAATTAATTCTGTGTAGTGAGTTGGCATCAGGACAGGTCCGGCTGCTACAGACCTGTCAGCGGAGCGCACTGGAGGCTTCATCAAGATGTCAGCGGAGAGCCGGCCGACCAGGACTTGGCTGCTGCTCAAGGTTGTTTGTTTTGTACTTAGACAACCATCCGCGCCCGGCTTTTATAGAAGGTAATTGATCGGATTTCATCCTTTAAATACCCCCCATAGAGCAATTATAAAGGGGGGGGGGGGGGGGGGGGGGGGACAGAGCAATATTACATCACCTGGATCAGAGCAATAACACTTCACCATAAATCCTATATAAAGAGGCCACTGGACTGAGGAGAATCCAGAAGCAGATCTTTCATACAGACAAATTGATTCCTTCCCTGAAACACTCTGTGCTGCAGAGGCATTCTCCTCCCACTATGTGAGCCACAGTTCTATAACCTCCCACAAGATAAGTGCACTCATCTCCTGAAATACTCTGTACTACTGGAATCCTGGTCCGTCCAATGGGTAACATACACATGATCAGCACACTACTCTCCTGAAATATTCTGTGCTGCTGTGTAACTCTCAGCATGTGAACTCCACATACAACAGTATCCTCATCTCCTGAAATACTCTGTGCTGGTCGGGGAGCATGCCCATTCCACTATGTAATGCTCAGCCTGCGACCTCTACATACAAAGTCACACTCTTTTGAAATACTCTGTGCTGCTGGGTGCCATTCTCCTACCACTATGTAGCCTTCAGCCTATGATCGCATATACCAAAGCACTCTCCTCTCCTGAAATACTCTGTGCTGTTCGGCGGCTTGCTCCTTCCACCATGTAACCCTTAGCCTGTGATCTGCACATACAACAGCACACTCCTCTCCTGAAATACTCTGTGCTGCTGGGTGGCATGCTCCTTCCACTATCTAACCCTCAGTCTGTGTCCTCCCACAAGGGTTAGTACTCTCACCTCCTAAAATACTCTGTGCTGTTGGAGGTCCTGCTCTTTCCAACATGCAACTCAGTCTGTGACCTCCAAGCTATCTAGCACTCTCCGCTCCTGAATTACTCTGTGCTGCTGTGGAACTTGCTCCATTCACTATGTAATTCCCAGTCTTGACATATCAGCTCACTTGTCTTCTGAAATACTCTGTGCTGCTAAAGGTGAACTCCTAGCTGTTACTGTAATATTTATTATAGTAATAGGTCATAAAATTGGATTAGAAAAAGCAGGAATGCCGCCCCCCCCCCCCCCCAGAGGGTGTTGGGTACTGTGCCGCCGTCATACACCACGAGCACATCACCGCCCACAGATCAGCCTCGAACAGGCATTCACAGGTCGAATTAATAGGATTGAGACCCGGAATGCACCTATAATCTGGAGCGTCCACACAGTTATATAACCTGACGACCTGCGGGAATAATGGTTCCATACAGGAAACTGCATGAAAAGCAATCGCCTAATAGACTCTTACTATGGGAAATCTCCTTCTACATGGGGTGCGATCCCATAATAAGTCATAGGGGACACTGAAATGCGTCAGCTCATTGACATCTTCATTCCCCATACAGACTAATAGAGGCACCCGGCCGACCGCTTAGTGGTGGAGGAATCCGCAGGGCGGTGTCCAGCCATAGGCCCCCGTAGTGGAGGTCACCAAGAGTCCACGCCTGTCACCACATAACGTTATTTATCAGCTAACCAGAATTATATTCTTGTACATAGGAGAAATATTATAGGAATTATATTCTTGTACATAGGAGAAGTATTATAGGAATTATATTCTTGTACATAGGAGAAGTATTATAGGAATTATATTCTTGTACATAGGAGCAGTATTATAGTAGTTATATTCTTGTACATAGGAGGCAGTATTATAGTAGTTATATTCTTGTACATAGGAGCAGTATTATAGTAGTTATATTCTTGTACATAGGAGCAGTATTATAGTAGTTATATTCTTGTACATAGGAGCAGTATTATAGTAATTATATTCTTATACATAGGAGACAGTATTATAGTAGTTATATTCTTGTGCATAGGAGGCAGTATTATAGTAGTTATATTCTTGCACATAGGAGCAGTATTATAGTAGTTATATTCTTGTACATAGGAGCAGTATTATAGTAGTTATATTCTTGTACATAGAAGCAGTATTATAGTAGTTATATTCTTGTACATATGAGCAGTATTATAGTAGTTATATTCTTGTACATATAGTAGGAGCAGTATTATAGTAGTTATATTATTATACATAGGAGCAGTATTATAGTAGTTATATTCTTGTACATAGGAGCAGTATTATAGTAGTTATATTCTTGTACATAGGAGGCAGTATTATAGTAGTTATAGTCTTGTACATAGGAGCAGTATTATAGTAGTTATATTCTTGTACATAGGAGGCAGTATTATAGTAGTTATATTCTTGTACATAGGAGCAGTATTATAGTAGTTATATTCCTGTACATAGGAGCAGTATTATAGTAGTTATATTCTTGCACATAGGAGCAGTATTATAGTAGTTATATTCTTGTACATAGGAGCAGTATTATAGTAGTTATATTCTTGTACATAGGAGCAGTATTATAGTAGTTATATTCTTGTACATAGGAGGCAGTATTATAGTAGTTACATTCTTGTACATAGGAGGCTGTATTATAGTAGTTATATTCTTGTACATAGGAGGCTGTATTATAGTAGTTATATTCTTGTACATAGGAGGCTGTATTATAGTAGTTATATTCTTGTACATAGGAGGCTGTATTATAGTAGTTATATTCTTGTACATAGGAGCAGTATTATAGTAGTTATATTCTTGTACATAAGGAGCAGTATTATAGTAGTTATATTCTTGTACATAGGAGCAGTATTATAGTAGTTATATTCTTGTACATAGGAGCAGTATTATAGTAGTTATATTCTTGTACATAGGAGCAGTATTATAGTAGTTATATTCTTGCACATAGGAGCAGTATTATAGTAGTTATATTCTTGTACATAGGAGCAGTGTTATAGTAGTTATATTCTTGTACATAGGAGGCTGTATTATACTGCACTCAGGGGCATGAGAATATAAGATGTGTCCTGTCCTGTGGCATGATGGCAGGGGCGTGCAGAATGAAAGCTCAAGTTATTCAGTGAAGTCCATTTGACTCTTGATATCAGTAATGCTGGGAAGCGCAGTGACAGGAGGTCATCAGGATACTTGATGATGATTAACATAACGATAATGGTTTCCGACAAATCCAGATGATAACATCGAGTTTGCTGATGGCTTCTGGAAAAGGGAATCATTTATCTCGGCGTTTGCTGCAGCCTCTTCCAGCCCACCATTATTACGGGGTCAGTCCCTGCATTACACAATCTTGCAGCTGACAATGGCGCTGTGCTGTTAATGAGCAGGGCCTCTGCATGCCAACCAATCTCTCTGGACTTAATCACTGCGGCCCCCCCTATGCTTTCAGTAAAAAAAAAATTGCAGAAAAGATGTCACATTTTGCAGAAAACATATTTTATGATTTTCTATGATTTTGCTGCTTTTCCAATGATTGAAAAACAAATGCACTCGACCACCAACGGAGGAAGAGGACACAAGAATCTCACAGGAACATGAGCACTCATCATACAAGATACCGTACACGATTGTGGAGGGTTTCAACCTGAAATGTCAGTCCTTACTGTACTTCTGGCATTTCATTCATGAACCATGAGACTAAGCATGTCCAGCACTGCCTTTCCTGCGCAGGTTCTGCCGTTGTTCCCTGCAGATCCTCTCAATATCGGTCAGGTTGGGTGGGGACTGTCGGTGGACAGCCATTTTCAGGTCTCTCCAAAGATGTTCCATTGGGTTCATCTCAGGTCTCTGGCTGCGGCACTCAATTGTCCCTGTGTTCTCCTGGCTGTGCGCTTAGGGTCATTGTCTTGTTGGAAGGTGAACCTTCAGCCGAGTCTGAGGTGCAGAGCCCTGGATCAGGTTTTCATTAAATGGGTTATCCCATGATTAAAGGGGTTCTCCGGGCCTTTAATACCGATGTCCTATCCTCGGGATAGGTCATCAATATCAGATAGCAGGGGGGGTCAGACACCCAGCACCCCAGCTGTATGAAGGGAAGGTGCGCCCGTGCCGTCTCCCTTCTCTGTTCCTGCCCGCTGCTGCTATGTCTATGGTAAGCAGAAAGAGAGAAAGGAGACGGCACGCGCGCACCTTCCCTTCATACAGCTGATCGTCAGGGGTGCCAGGTGTCTGACATTCATGACCTATCCTAAGTATAGGTCATTAATATTAAAAGCCCGGAGAATCCCTTTAAATGTAAAAAAATTAAAATCAGACATCATATAGCACATGACAATCGCTATCTAACAAAGCTAGAACCAGCCCGGTACCTGACATGGATCCAGAGATCTCCCCATTCCTTGCTCTGCTAGATTTATATCAGGCTGGCAGCTCAAGGGGAGTGTCCTTTCTGCTGCAGCTCAGAGGGGAGTGTCCTTTCTGCTGCAGCTCATGGGGAGTGTCCTTTCTGCAGCTCTCCCCCTATCACAGCAGTTAAAAGGATGAAACTGAGCATGTGCAGCCATCTCAGTGAGCAGGACCAAGAAATAGGAAGAAGAATAAAGAGCAGGTGGCGCCATACAGATACATTTAATGAATTACTCAGTGGCTATACAAAATGTTTCATTACATAAGTAATCGGATCAGCATGCTGGTTTGAAAACTGTCGAATATTTATCGTGGGACAATCCCTTTAAGAATATCTCTGCGCTTTGCTCCATTCAGCTTTCCCTCAACTCTGACCAGTCTGCCAGTCCCCCATAGCATCATCCTGCCACCATGCTGCACTGTAGGGGTGGCAATTGGGCAGGTGATGAGCAGCACCTTGTATCCTCCAGACATGATGTTTAGAATTGAGGCCGAAATCTTGGTTTCATCAGACCAGAGAATCTTGTTTCTCACAGTCTGAGAGTCCTTTAGGTGCTTTTTTGCAAACTTAATGCAGCTTTCATGTGTCTTTTACTATAAAGGTAGAGGCTTCTTTCTGGCCATTGGTGAAGTGCTATAGTGATAGCTGACCTTTTGGAAGTTTCTCCCATCTGCACACAGGGTCTTTGGAGCTCAGCCAGAGTGACCATTGGCTTCTAAGTCACCTCTCTCACCAAGGCCATTCTCCCCCGATTACTTAGTTTGGAGGGGCGGCCAGCTCTAGGAAGAGTTCTGGTTGTTCCAAACCTTCTTCCATGTAAGAATTAAGGAGACCACTGTGCTCTTAAGAACCTTCAGCGCAGCAGAAACATTTTTGTCCCCTTCTTCAGATCTGTGCCTCCACACAATCCTGTCTCTGAGCTCTACAGGCAGGTCTTCCCTACTCGTGGCTTGGTTTTTGCTGTGATACGCATTGTCAGCTGTGCGATCTTCTATAGTCTTTCCCAATCCTTGTCCAATCACCTGAATTTACCACAGGTGACTCCAATCGAGGTGTAGAACCATCTCAGAGATGATCAAGAGAAATGGGCGGCCCCAGAGCTAAATGTCAACTGCCATAGCAAAGGGTCTGAATACTTATGTCCATGGGAAATTTTAGTTTTTCCCTTTCAATAAATTAGCAAACATCCCTAAAATACTGTTTTCACTTTATCATTATGGTTTGAGCGCAGAATGTTGGGAGCAACATAAAAATGTGAGAAAAAGTGAAAGGGTCTGAAGACTTTCTGAATGCACTGTTACCTGCTATGCAATAACACAGAGGTCAGGGGAGCAGTGTGGAGTCCGTCTGCTGTGCCACGCTGCTCTGTCAGCTCTGCTGGACCTTACATGATAAAGTGTCTGCATTTATAACAGAAGGGCAATTGAATCAGTGCACGCCGAGGTGTCTGATCTTCATTACACTGCAGAAAGACGAGAGAACTTGGAGAATCGTGGATCGCAGCAAGAAATCTTAGAAGTCGTCTATTTCTGATAGGTCTAGTAATGGAAGCGGTGAGATTTCTAGGCGGAAGGCTAGAGCGACATGGTGACATTGCATCTAATGATTGTCAATGGCTCATGTTGCGACTTTCCAAGCCTGTTGGCTATTTGGTTGCACACAATTCTGCTATCATAGACTGGAATGGTGGCCACGTGCAAATTGCTTGTGACTGATCTGTGATTTGGTTGGGTTTTTCTAAATCAGCAAGTTGAACAGATGCTCCATGGCTGCATGAACTGTCTGGGACTTGCTGTCCTACAACACCCCTCTGCATAGCCCTAGCCTAAAAGGTTAGAAACCAATACCATAGGATTTACCCGGGCCTCACCGGATCGAGTGCCTCCGCTACGTTTGTACAATCTACCCATCGGACACCGAATCCTGGGACGTCATGGTCAAGATGATGGACAACAGGGGCCCTCAGATCCTGAAAAAGGTTGCACGTGTGGTCGGTCTATAGTCACATAATTAGGAGTTTAGGACACAGCGCTGGCCTTCTCCATTTCATGTGGGTAGGACCCTGATGCTCTCAGGAACAGGTGAGGGCCACAACCATGGACTCCTTCACATCGCAAGAACAGACTCCTCAAGAAAGTGAACGGTGCCAATAAACCTTATCGCACGCGCCCATTTACTATATCACATGATATATACATTCAAAGCTGTACTCTACATTTACTATATGACTATGGTAAGGGGGCATTGTAATAAAAAATTGAGCAGAACGGACGAAAAGGACACTTTTCTGGTATCCACCATTTCCCCCCCTTCCTCCATTAGCGATGTCAGTCTTGTGCTTGCTCTGGGGTTGCCATGGACAGGAAGTCCACCCTGAAAAGAATCAGCCTGTTGATGCTGCCATGGAAACCCCAGACCAAGCATGATATTGACTGTAGGAGATCAGGATCACACACAGATCGGCAGGGAAGGAATATACACGTAGAAGGGAATCAAATTGCTCAATTTCAAAACTTGGAGTAAGATCTTGACCCGGACACGTCGTGTAGGGTGCATCACGCTGCCCTAGGACTATATTTTAGAACTAAATGGTTTCATAAAACATCATGCAAGCACTAAAAGAGGACGGTGACACATACTCCTAATATTAATGAATGCGAAAAAATTGCTACGCAAAACATTTGCTTCATTCTTTTACATTGAGCTTGATCTATATCCTGTCTTCTACTCCAGCCACATTCAAATCTGCGCTCTACTTTTTTTTTAGTTCCACCTGTAAAACATCACCTCTTATTGTTGACCCCTGCTGATTCAGTGTCTTTACAGCACAGGCTTTGCTGTGGAGCGCTGCTGGAGATGGAATAAAGCTGATGGATACCCTTGGGCTACATTCACATTTGGTAACCTGATAAAGCAGGATGTTGCAGCAGAGAAAAGCCTGCCAAAGTTTACCGGAGCCGGCATTGCCAGATACCGCCGTTCAACTATAATGGGATCCAGCCGCTTTTTCGGCATGAGTTCATGCAATGGCTTTTGTCCGGCCGAAATCTGGCACTCATGCGGGAAAACTGTCGGATCCCATTATGGTCCATGGGGACCAGCAACATCCGGCAACGCTGGATCCGGTAAACCCCGGCAGGCTGGTCTCTTCCAGAACAGCCTGCTAGTTCGGGTTACGGGAGATGTGAATGTAGCCTTAGCGGCTCCACAGTTTGCACTGCATTCTTGGAGATGTGGTGCTTTTCTGTACAGACTTTGGGAGACGGAGTAGAAGATGCTCAATGCAGACACTGAATCAGCAGGAGGTGACCGTAAAATGTGATTTGAAGGATTAATGGCAGATTATTTGTCTCCAAGGTTTGAAGTTGTAGAAAATGAACACAAATTGCTCTCCATTCATTTTCTTTAGTTTTTTTTTAGTTCCCCTGCGGATGAAAGTACAAAGCACGAGACGTTATCTAATCTGAATCCTACAAGTTAGAGGGAATCTGGGGTTAATAGGGTTAAAGGGGTTATCTGGGTAAAGATAATGATGACCTATGCTCAGGATAGGTCATCATTATCACATCGGTGGGGGGCCCGAGTCCCAGCGCCCCTGCCGATCAGCTGTCTCAGGGAGCCTAACGCCTTTCCAAGCACAGCACCATACATGGCTGCGCTTGGTATTGCAGCGCAGCCCCCTATGAATTGAATGGGGCTGAGCTGCAACTATGCCATGTGACCGATGTACAGAGAGGAGGAGGAGGAGGCCACGGAGCTTATGGAGTGCACGGACTCTTCTAACAGCTGATCAGTGGTTCCTGGGATTCCCGGGTAACCCCTTTAATGTGGTCACATGAACAGGTCTAAGGGGTCTCTAGAAGAGAGACAGGTAATACCGGAATACATACTGTTCATCTTCGTGAAAGTTTATCCTGCAGCAGAACATACAGATAAATCATCCAAAAAAAAAAAAAAAGACACAAAAAACAACAGAAATAAAAGTGACCAGTGGAAAAAAAAGAAATAAGGATGACCCCCCCGCCCCCCAAATGCTACATATAACAGACATCACATATAGACTATGGGTGCTGCCGCAGCCAATCCCTGGGCAGCCCGACACAAGACTCACCCGTTCTTGAAGTAGAGGACATGCGCACGCTGCAGCCCGGTCTCCAGGAAGAAGCTCATCTCCTGGTCCGGTGCTGCTGGGCCTGGCTTTGGACTCCGGTTTTGAATATTTGCAGTTTGCACCTGACATGAGAGAAATGGAAACAAACCAAAAACTGGTTAGAAGTAATTCTTATGGCTGATGTCTAAATAAAACAAGGACTATCTGGTCCCTGGATTCCTGTAATCCGCCATCCAGTGATCCAGCATGAACCCCTCTAGACCTAGAACTGCAGTCGCACAAGAAAATCTGCACATGTGCATGATCGTATGTAATCCGGGACCCAGAAATCCTGATAGTCTGGAATTCAAGAAATAGTCTCAATGCCGGCCGATGAATGGTGCCAACAATGACGGGCTCATAACCCGGCAGATTAGTGACCCTGGTGCCTGCGCCTTTAAGCACGAGTTCCCGCTGTTGCCTCTTTCTGGTCAAATCTAATTAAAACTTTCCATCCTCAGAAGACCAGAGTCTCATTTCCACCTCTCAAGTCTAATCAATAGTAAAGTATAACTCCCAATATCACTGGAGCGGGGCTCACATCATGTATTAATGATCTCATAAAGCCCCTGCATAGCTGCAGAGGAAGTGGGGGGGACAATACACAGGTGATATGCGGTTACTAGATATTCTGGTAATGGGAAACTAGAATGAATAAGCGTCTGTCGATTGACCCTGCGGCCCCTTTTCTCTATTTGCTGTGCAGGTCGATGCGGTCTACTGTTGTTATCTTCACCAGGAGCCCAACCCCCCTAAAACAAGCCACACGACCGCCTTATCTAACACTGCCCTAGTTTGGTGGTCTTCCAACCTGTGGCTGTTGCAAAACTCTACACCTGTCATGCCCTGACACGCATACTGGGAACTGTAGTTTTGCAACAGATGGAGAGCCACAGGATAGGGGATAACTAGCTGATTGCTGAGGGTCTGACTGCTGGAACCCACCCCGATCCAGAGAACAGGGGTCCCATGTTCCCATCCTGATGTATTCTACCATCTCTAGCAGTGCTGAGAAGAATGAATGGAGTGGCAGGGTGCTTCCGTCAGGATGGGAACACCGGATCTCCGTTCTCGGGATCGGTGGGGGTCCAAGCAGTCGGACCCCCAGCAATCAGTGGAAAACCGTAATACTTGGCACAAGGCCTCGACCACTGTACTGCAGCCAAAAGTTCTTCCAGTCGCTCCAATTAAACAAGTGCCCTCCCAATTCCCAATTAGAAATGTTATAGTCAGCTGAAGACCCCCGCAATCATAGAAGGTGGCGCCTATGAAGATGATCTCCTCAGGTTATTCTATACTGGTGGAAGGTGACCATCCTGACATATGTCTCCCCAGGGAGTGCAACCCGCTCACCCGCTCCACCTCCTGCAGGTACAGCAGGGCGATGTCTCCGGCCTTCTCGTAGCACGTGATGATCTCCTGGTCCCGGTCCACATGAAGGCTGTTGGTGGAGGAGGAACTTGGCAGCTTTTCCAGACATAGACCTAAAAATGAACAGAGCAAACAGGGTGAGAATCAAGGCCGACAGCATGCGGCTCTCGAGGCGCCCAGTAAAATGTGATGGGGTGAACAGCCTTCTGCAAATAAACAGACTTTGAGGTTTGTCTTTTAACCATTTTCAAGATCTCTGCTTGCTGTGAAACAGCGAGTCCATAGTTGCTTCCATCCAGAGGCTGAAAGCTGAATGTGCATCCTCAAATACAGACTGATACATTTTTACCTGCACTGATCCATTGTAACAAACTATCAGAAGACAGATTTGTGCCGCTGATACTTGAAACAAAACCTCATCCACATGTAGAGACAGTAATGAGTGAAAAAAAAAAACCTGCAACTGAAAAAGTCAGCAATGTGAATTTACCCTAAGGTCTACATGGGTTTTTCAGCTGCTAGATGCAAGAAGTAGTGTTTCTATTCACAAACAGCAAGTAGAGTTCTTTGAAAAAGGTTGGGGGTCGAGCACCTGTCCTCACACAGCTGTGGTTTGTTACAATGCATCGGTGTACACAATCCTTTGTGACTGTCAGATGGAAGCCTGGCCTCCTGACTCATTCATTATACCTGCGCTGATACACTGTAGCAAAACTATCAGGACAGGAAAGAGCCATGTGTGTACTCTAACAAAAGCTCAGCTGTGAGAAGTGTAAATGCAATGATGATATTCACTGACAGCCATCACAAAGTTAATTTACATAAAACCAGAAAAAACTCTGAGCGTCTGATCTTCTCCAGTCGCTGCCGAAGCTGCAAGCCAAGCAAAACGTCCGGGAGAATGGAGGAGCCCGTAGGGCGTGAAGTGAAGAATTAGGATTTTTACCGCAGCACCACTTGGCCGCAACATCAGAGAGGAAACTGGAGGCCGAATTACGAGAAAAATCATTCCAGCTCCGCTAAGACACGGGGATTAGTAGGGATCAGGCAGGAGAGTTGTGCTGTGTGCCAGGCACAAGGGAGCGGCGGTGTAGACACTGTGTACACAGCCGGGCAAGGCGCGAGGAAAGAAATCATTAGCTGTACGGTCCAGAACCTACTCCAGACATACCGCGTTCCAGGATTAACCTATTCACTGCCTCTTGCACTGCCTGCTTGTTGTCAGTGAATGTTTTATAAGGGTATATGTGTATGGGATAAGGGTGTTGCTTTATACTCAGCAGCAGACAGTTGCTGGGCTATGCTCAGTCCCAGTGCACACCGCAGCTTTGGCACTCCCCATCTCCTTTCAATGTTCCTTACTGTTCACAGGAACAGCAGCGTTGTCGCCGCGCTCTGCAGCTCGCGTGTGTTTGTTCTCAGGAGCTTAACCTTTGAGGCAGTGACTTGGCAGCACTAATGACATAACGGTATTAACTGGGCGGCTGCAGCAGAAACTGACACTGTCACTGAGGCCATCAGCTAAACGCAATCTCATCCATGGACTGGAGCATGGCTTAATCTGAGGAAACAGCGCCCCCTGCTGCCTGCAGAGATCAAGACGACTGCTGCACCATACAGAAGTTTAGAAAATAAACCATTACAAAAATAACAGATAATAAATTCTCAGTGATGTCACCCCTGATCTCTAGTGAATGGGTAGGCTGCAATCTCAGTGATGTCACCGCTGATCTCTAGTGAATGGATAGGCTGCATTCTCAGTGATGTCACCGATGCTATCTAGTGAATGGATAGGCTGCATTCTCAGTCATGTCACCGCTGATCTCTAGTGAATAGATAGACTGCATTCTCAGTGATGTCACCGCTGATGTCTAGTGAATGGGTAGGCTGCATTCTCAGTGATGTCACCGCTGATGTCTAGTGAATGGATAGGCTGCATTCTCAGTGATGTCACCGCTGATGTCTAGTGAATGGATAGGCTGCATTCTCAGTGATGTCACCGCTGATGTCTAGTGAATGGATAGGCTGCATTCTCAGTGATGTCACCTCTGATGTCTAGTGAATGGGTAGGCTGCATTCTCAGTGATGTCACTGCTGATCTCTAGTGAATGAACAGGCTGCATTCTCAGTGATGTCACCGCTGATCTCTAGTGAATGGATAGGCTGCATTCTCAGGGATGTCACCGCTGATCTCTAGTGAATGGATAGGCTGCATTCTCAGTGATGTCACTGCTGATCTCTAGTGAATGAACAGGCAGCATTCTCAGTGATGTCACTGCTGATCTCTAGTGAATAGATAGGCTGCATTCTCAGTGATGTCACCGCTGATCTCTAGTGAATGGATAGGCTGCATTCTCAGTGATGTCACTGCTGATCTCTAGTGAATGGATAGGCTGCATTCTCAGTGATGTCACTGCTGATCTCTAGTGAATGAACAGGCTGCATTCTCAGTGATGTCACCGCTGCTCTCTAGTGCAGTGTTTCCCAACCAGTGTGCCTCCAGCTGTTGCAAAACTACAACTCCCAACATGCCCGGACAGCCTTTGGCTGTGCGGGCATGCTGGGAGTTGTAGTTTTGCAACAGCTGGAGGCACACTGGTTGGGAAACACTGCTCTAGTGAATGAATAGGCTGCATTCTCAGTGATGTCACTGCTGATCTCTAGTGAATGAACAGGCTGCATTCTCAGTGATGTCACCGCTGATCTCTAGTGAATGGATAGGCTGCATTCTCAGTGATGTCACTGCTGATCTCTAGTGAATGGATAGGCTGCATTCTCAGTGATGTCACCGCTGCTCTCTAGTGAATGGACAGGCTGCATTCTCAGTGATGTCACCGCTGCTCTCTAGTGAATGAACAGGCTGCATTCTCAGTGATGTCACCGCTGCTCTCTAGTGAATGAACAGGCTGCATTCAGCATCCTGGAACTTGGGGTTCGAGTAGTAAGTGATGGGTTTCAGGAACGTCAATGCTCAGATGATTATTAAATCTCCTCTGACGATTATTCCCTGAGCCCCCTACTTACAATAAAACTAATGAATGACTGCCGAATACTGAGCTCATCTAACACAGCAGTCTTTTTATGGGGGGGTTAGTGGCGGTCAGGCTGCTCTTACTCATCATCTGAATATCAACTCTAAGCAGAGGTCTGTCAGAGGGGGGACAGATTTACTGGATTATAAAACTGTGTGCACTGACTATACAGCCATCTGGTCCTTGTTGTGTGGTGCGGGTCCATAACTACAGACTCAAATGAAAAGCTTCAGGATCAGACCCCCCATGACAGGACATTTGGTGGTTATGTTGAGAAATCTCCCTTTACAGAGGTGGCATCATCCTCATACCTTTGGTTGCAAAGGCTTCGGCGATCATGCGCAGCTTGTAAGGAGGGGACGCCACCAGCGGAATGTCATCCAGTCCCACCCGAGAGAACATGCCCAGAGCGTCCCTGTAATCGCCCTCCACATAGTCCAGCTTAGCCATTATCATGTTGGCTTCTTGCATCAAGTCCGACTACAAAGAAATATAAACAATGGGTTAAAGCAACAAGTCCATGTTCTGTGGACCAAAAAACTAAAAAGATCAGTTCACATTCAAAACTAATCTATACTACTGTATTATACTCCAGAGCTGCACTCACTGTGAACATACATTACTTATCCTGTACTGATCCTGAGTTACAGTTGCAAGAAAAAGTATGTGAACCCTTTGGAATGATATGGATTTCTGTACAAATTGGTCATAAAATGTGATCTGATCTTCATCTAAGTCACAACAATAGACAATCACAGTCGGCTTAAACTAATAACACACAAAGAATTAAATGTTACCATGTTTTTATTGAACACACCATGTAAACATTCACAGTGCAGGTGGAAAAAGTATGTGAACCCTTGGATTTAATAACTGGTTGAACCTCCTTTGGCAGCAATAACTTCAACCAAACGTTTCCTGTAGTTGCCGATCAGACGTGCACAACGGTCAGGAGTAATTCTTCACCATTCCTCTTTACAGAACTGTTTCAGTTCAGCAAAATTCTGGGGATGTCTGGTGTGAATCGCTTTCTTGAGGTCATGTCACAGCATCTCAATCGGGTTGAGGTCAGGACTCTGACTGGGCCACTCCAGAAGGCGGATTTTCTTCTGTTTAAGCCATTCTGTTGTTGATTTACTTCTATGATTTGGGTCGTTGTCCTGTTGCAACACCCATCTTCTGTTGAGCTTCAGCTGGTGGACAGATGGCCTTAAGTTCTCCAGCAAAATGTCTTAATAAACTTGGGAATTCATTTTTCCTTCGATGATAGCAATCGGTCCAGGCCCTGACGCAGCAAAGCAGCCCCAAACCATGATGCCCCCACCACCATACTTCACAGTTGGGATCAGGTTTTGAGGTTGGTGTGCTGTGCCTCTTTTTCTCCACACATAGTGTTGTGTGTTTCTTCCTAACAACTCAACTTTGGTTTCATCTGTCCACAGAATATTTTGCCAGTACTGCTGTGGAACATCCAGGTGCTCTTGTGCAAACTGTAAACGTGCAGCAATGTTTTTTTTGGACAGCAGTGGCTTCCTCTGTGGTATCCTCCCATGAAATCCATTCTTGTTTAGTGTTTTACGTATCGTAGATTCGCTAACAGGGATGTCAGCATATGCCAGAGACTTTTGTAAGTCTTTAG
Organism: Bufo bufo; assembly: GCF_905171765.1. NCBI lineage: Eukaryota > Metazoa > Chordata > Amphibia > Anura > Bufonidae > Bufo > Bufo bufo. Next base: position 20,970,986 of record NC_053399.1, on the reverse strand, counting down.
CTGACACTCTAGGATTCTTCTTCACCTCATTGAGCAGTCTGCGCTGTGCTCTTGCAGTCATCTTTACAGGACGGCCACTCCTAGGGAGAGTAGCAGCAGTGCTGAACTTTCTCCATTTATAGACAATTTGTCTTACCGTGGACTGATGAACAGCAAGGCTTTTGTAGATACTTTTATAAACCTTTCCAGCTTTATGCAAGTCAACAATTCTTAATCGTAGGTCTTCTGAGAGCTCTTTTGTGCGAGGCATCAGTCACTTCAGGCAATGCTTCTTGTGAAAAGCAAACCCAGAACTGGTGTTTATAGGGCAGGGCAGCTGTAACCAACACCTCCAATTTCATCTCATTGATTGGACTCCAGTTGGCTGACACCTCACTCCAATTAGCTCTTGGAGATGTCATTAGTCTAGGGGTTCACATACTTTTTCCACCTGCACTGTGAATGTTTACATGGTGTGTTCAATAAAAACATGGTAACATTTAATTCTCTGTGTGTTATTAGTTTAAGCAGACTGTGATTGTCTATTGTTGTGACTTAGATGAAGATCAGATCACATTTTATGACCAATTTGTGCAGAAATCCATATCATTCCAAAGGGTTCACATACTTTTTCTTGCAACTGTACATCCTGTATTATACTCCAGAGCTGCACTCACTATTCTGCTGGTGCAGTTACTGTATACATACATTACTTATCCTGAGTTACATCCTGTATTATACTCCAGAGCTGCACTCACTATTCTGCTGGTGGAGTCACTGTGTACATACATTACATTTCCTGTACTGATCCTGAGTTACATCCTGTATTATACTCCAGAGCTGCACTCCGTATTCTGCCAGTGGAGTCACTGTGCAGAGTACCTCATACCATTGATGTGAGGTAAATGTCAGCTACTAAGGTGTGTGAGGGCGGACGGACACCCTACAGTGGAGCAGCTCATTACCAAAATGACCCAGGGGCGACCAGACATGTATCTAACAAACAAGTTCAGAGAACCTACTGTGCATGAGGCTCCGGAGCAGCCGGCGGTCACTGCTCCTCTGCTAACGAAGCTGCATCAGCAGAAAAGGCTTCTATTTTTGAGGCAGTATCAGAATTGGACCTCCGCTGGTAAAGGGTTGTCTTCTCCAATGTGACATGTCACACGGCTAGAAATGTCTGACATTGGTTAGAAGACCATGACCAAGACTTCCAAGTACTACCCTGACCCCTGATTCTCCAGACTTGAACCCAATTGAGCATCTGTGGGACCACCTTGCAGGTTGTGTTTGCTCTATGGATCCCCCCCACCTCCCTCCAGCAGCTGTGGGATTCTCTGCAGTCAGCATGGCTTCGGATACCGGTGACAACCTACCGGGACCTTATGGAGTCACTCCGGACCCCTTAGCTGTTGTCCGTGCTGCACACGGCAGTTACTCCAGATATTAGCTGGTGCTCCGAATACTGGGACTCCAGTGTGTGTGTGTGTGTGTGTGTGTGTGTGTATGTGTATATATATATATATATATATATATATATATATATATATATATATATATAATGTCTATGGCTATATGGTTATCAAAGAAATTATGGCAGATGAGGGGGATCTATAGATCTATAGTAGTTAAAGGGACAGATCACACGGTCACAGGTCTTCACTGTGATTGGCTGGGCACAGACCGTCATCATTATGAATAAATCAGCAGCTCTGGGTGGGCTTAGTTCTCCCGGCGAGCGCACAGACGAGGAAGCTGATAGCCTCCCATCTGTCCCAAGTCATTATGGTATTAAACCGCTGGCCGGGGACCAAATCAGAGTCATTAAACTAATTGTCCTCTATAATTTTACTGCGCCTCGTGTTAACCTCTTCTCGACTAGAAAACAGCAAGTCTCACCGAGGTCACAGTGGCAGAGGAGGGAAAGGCTAAGGGTGCTCAACACCTGCAATACCGGCTCGCCTGCAGACCCTTCTAATGTAATGTGCACAGTGACTGCACCAGCAGAATAGTGAGTGCAGCTCTGGAGTATAATACAGGATGTAACTCAGGATCAGTACAGGATAAGTAATGTATGTACACAGTGACTCCACCAGCAGAATAGTGAGTACAGCTCTGGAGTATAATACAGGATGTAACTCAGGATCAGTACAGGATAAGTAATGTATGTACACAGTGACTGCACCAGCAGAATAGTGAGTGCAGCTCTGGAGTATAATACAGGATGTACAGGCTATATTACCCCACCAGTCATTTCAGTGGGAGTCCCAGAAGGGCATCTTACAGATACAGGACTCTGTTCATCCAGTCCTGCAATCAGTGAAGGTCCAGGCTGACTGATCACCACCAATGCCATGTTCTGCCACAGCAGTCTGTTAGAGACTGAGAAGCAAAGAGTTAAGTTGCAGCAGGATGTATAATACAATGCTCGGGTTTTGAAGCCTTTGTTTCGCATTGTTTTGCACTTTGTGAGATGACACAGATTCTGTCATTTGCTGAAGTCATTAGTAGCTGCCGACGTCCAATGGGAAGATCTTCCTGTCATTAGCAAAGCGAGCGCTTCCCTTCCAGACCACTTCTAATATCACTAATGGGGACATTAAAGAGTCCCTGCCCCATTTCCTGCAGCTTCTGTAAGTAAGCCCCCACATTGCCTGTCCACCTCATGACAAACAGTAAGGATCATGAAGAGTGAGAAAACATTATACTCCAGAACTGCACTCACTATTCTGCTAGTGGAGTCACTGGTACACTACGGGAGTATAATATAGGATGTAACTCAGGATCAGTACAGGATAAGTAATGTATGTACACAGTGACTGCACCAGCAGAATAGTGAGTGCAGCTCTGGAGTATAATACAGGATGTAACTCAGGATAAGTAATGTATGTACACAGTGACTGCACCAGCAGAATAGTGAGTGCAGCTCTGGAGTATAATACAGAATGTAACTTAGGATCAGTACAGGATAAGTAATGTATGTACACAATGACTGCACCAGCAGAATAGTGAGTGCAGCTCTGGAGTATAATACAGAATGTAACTCAGGATCAGTACAGGATAAGTAATGTATGTACACAGTGACTGCACCAGCAGAATAGTGAGTGCAGCTCTGGAGTATAATACAGAATGTAACTCAGGATCAGTACAGGATAAGTAATGTATGTACACAGTGACTGCACCAGCAGAATAGTGAGTGCAGCTCTGGAGTATAATACAGGATGTAACTCAGGATAAGTAATGTATGTACACAGTGACTGCACCAGCAGAATAGTGAGTGCAGCTCTGGAGTATAATACAGAATGTAACTTAGGATCAGTACAGGATAAGTAATGTATGTACACAATGACTGCACCAGCAGAATAGTGAGTGCAGCTCTGGAGTATAATACAGAATGTAACTCAGGATCAGTACAGGATAAGTAATGTATGTACACAGTGACTGCACCAGCAGAATAGTGAGTGCAGCTCTGGAGTATAATACAGGATGTAACTCAGGATAAGTAATGTATGTACACAGTGACTGCACCAGCAGAATAGTGAGTGCAGCTCTGGAGTATAATACAGAATGTAACTCAGGATCAGTACAGGATAAGTAATGTATGTACACAGTGACTGCACCAGCAGAATAGTGAGTGCAGCTCTGGAGTAAAATACAGAATGTAACTCAGGATCAGTACAGGATAAGTAATGTATGTACACAATGACTGCACCAGCAGAATAGTGAGTGCAGCTCTGGAGTATAATACAGGATGTAACTCAGGATCAGTTATAGTAATAAACTGTAATATGTTAATCAGAGATAAAATAAAATTGCCTTGAATTTTACTTTCAAGGATGTAAATGAAGGAGCCTGAGGCTTCTTGGCCAGTCATTAGAGCCGAGGAGGCCACTGATAGCTCCTTGTAGATGAGGTTTGTTGGTATTTTTCACGCTGAGCGATTATGGCTGGAAAAATTCAAAGTGTGTGCGATATGCAAAGAGGTATCTCCCAGGGAAAGAGAACCGTCTCGCTAGCGCCACCTTCTGGAAATGCTTCCTAGGAGTCAAAGACTTTCTTTTTAACAAGCCTTAGAACATGACAAGAGAAAAAAGCCGAAATATCCACCCATAGACAGCTGTTTTGGGGTGCACGCCCCTCATTGGTACGGAGCAGGATTCTAGCTGGCTGAGTACAAAGTGTGTGCGATTTGGTAGCCGGTGACCCATGGGGCGAGAATGACATTACACGCCCCATAAAAAAAAAAAGTCACAGGTTGATGGGCAGCAGAGAGATGAATCCTGGGGTCACTGACAGAAATTGGGGAAAGGGGCAAAATGTCCCAAAACCCACACAAGCGTCTGACATGAAGTAAAATCCTGTACAAGCCATACACACTACTGGGGTACATGGAATGCGTTTTGCACTCGCGTGAGAAAAAAAATCGCACGTGTTTGGTGTTGTGTAGATTGTATTATTTTCCCTTATAACATGGTTATAAGAGAAAATAATAGCATTCTGAATACAGAATGCATAGTACAATAGCGCTGGAGGGGTTAAAAAAATAAAATAAAAAATTTAACTCACCTTAGTCCACTTGATCGCGCTGCCCGGCTTCTCGTCTGTCTTCTTTGTTGAACAGGACCTGTGGTGAGCATTCATTACAGGAACAGGACCTGTGGTGACGTCACTCCGGTCATCACATGATCCATCACTATGGTAAAAGATCATGTGATGACCGGAGTGACGTCACCACAGGTCCTGTTCAACAAAGGAGACAGAAGAGATGCCGGGCCGCGATCAAGTGGACTAAGGTGAGTTAAATTATTATTATTTTTTTTTTAACCCCTCCAGCGCTATTTTACTATGCATTCTGTATTCAGAATGCTATTATTTTCCCTTATAACCATGTTATAAGGGGAAATAATAATGATCGGGTCTCCATCCCGATCGTCTCCTAGCAACCGTGCGTAAAAATCGCACCGCATCCGCACTTGCTTGCGGATGGTTCCGATTTTCACGCAACCCCATTCATTTCTAAGGGGCCTGCGTTATGTGAAAAACGCACAAAGAGGAGCATGCTGCGATTTTCACGCAACGCACAAGTGATGCGTGAAAATCACCGCTCATGTGAACAGCCCCATAGAAATGAATGGGTCGGTATTCAGTGCGGGTGCAATGCGTTCACCTCACGCATCGCACCCGCGCGGAATACTCGCCCGTGTGAAAGGGGCCTAAAGCATTCAGGAGTAAACAAGCACAGCCTGAGGCTTAGATGAGGCAGGAGATGGGTTTCAGACATATCACCTTACAGACACTGAACACTATAGTACCCCCATCCCCGATACCTTCAGGTTTCCTCTGTCCAAAGCCGCAGTCAGGTGCTTTCGGACGTCCGTCAGCTTTGGCCGCGGTGCTCGGGGGCTGGCGCCCTGCTTTAGGGGGTTATCCTTCAGGTACTGCTCAAGCTTAGCTTCTCCAAGGAGGAGCTCGGCCATGTCATCTGCAGGGAGAGCAGAGCGACTGATATACTGAGTGTATATGGCTGGATAATGTCCTGTATATATAGTACAGCGTCCTGTATCTATAGTACAGCGGTACAGCGTCCTGTATATATAGTACAGCGTCCTGTATATATAGTACAGCGGTATAGCGTCCTGTATATATAGTACAGCAGTACAGCGTCCTGTATATAAAGTACAGCGTCCTGTATATATAGTACAGCGGTATAGCGTCCTGTATATATAGTACAGCGGTATAGCGTCCTGTATATATAGTACAGCGGTATAGCGTCCCGTATCTATAGTACAGCGGTATAGCGTCCCGTATCTATAGTACAGCGGTATAGCGCCCCGTATCTATAGTACAGCGGTATAGCGCCCCGTATATATAGTACAGCGGTATAGTGCCCCGTATATATATATATATATATATATATGTGTGCACAGTGGTGGATATGAGGGGTGTATACAGTGGATATACTATGGTGTCCTGTATATAGGGGGGTGTATATAATACAGGTGCACAGTGATGGATATGAGGGGTGTATATAGTATATATACTATGGTGTCTTGTATATAGGGGGGTGTATATAATACAGGTGCACAGTGATGGATATGAGGGGTGTATATAGTATATATACTAGGGTGTCATGTATATAGGGGTGTATATAATACAGGTGCCCAGTGATGGATATGAGGGGTGTATACAGTATATATATACTATGGTGTCCGGTATATAAGATAGGTGCACAGTGATGGATATCAGGGGTGTGTACAGTGTATATATATATATATATATATATATATATATATACACACACACACTATGGTGTCCTGTATACAGGGGGTGTATATAATTCAGGTGCACAGTGATGGATATGAGGGGTGTATACAGTATATATACTATGGTGTCCTGTATACAGGGGGTGTATATAATACAGGTGCACAGTGATGGATATGTGGGGTGTGTACACTAGGGTGTCCTGTATATAGGGGGGTGTATATAATACAGGTGCACAGTGATGGATATGAGGGGTGTATATAGTATATATACTAGGGTGTCATGTATATAGGGGTGTATATAATACAGGTGCACAGTGATGGATATGAGGGGTGTATATAGTATATATACTAGGGTGTCATGTATATAGGGGTGTATATAATACAGGTGCACAGTGATAGATATGAGGGGTGTATACAGTATATATACTATGATGTCCTGTATATAATATAGGTGCACGGTGATGGATATCAGGGGTGTGTACAGTGGATATACTATGGTGTCCTGTATATAGGGGGTGTATATAATACAGGTGCACAGTGATGGATATGAGGGGTATATATACTATGGTGTCATGTATATAGGGGGTGTATATAATACAGGTGCACAGTGATGGATATGAGGGGTGTATACAGTATATATACTATGGTGTCCTGTATATAGGGGGTGTATATAATACAGGTGCACAGTGATGGATATGAGGGGTGTATACAGTATATATACTATGGTGTCCTGTATATAGGGGTGTATATAATACAGGTGCACAGTGATAGATATGAGGGGTGTATACAGTATATATACTATGATGTCCTGTATATAATATAGGTGCACAGTGATGGATATCAGGGGTGTGTACAGTGGATATACTATGGTGTCCTGTATATAGGGGGTGTATATAATACAGGTGCACAGTGATGGATATGAGGGGTATATATACTATGGTGTCATGTATATAGGGGGTGTATATAATACAGGTGCACAGTGATGGATATGAGGGGTGTATACAGTATATATACTATGGTGTCCTGTATATAGGGGGTGTATATAATACAGGTGCACAGTGATGGATATGAGGGGTATATATACTATGGTGTCATGTATATAGGGGGTGTATATAATACAGGTGCACAGTGATGGATATGAGGGGTGTATAGAGTATATATACTATGGTGTCCTGTATATAGGGGGTGTATATAATACAGGTGCACAGTGATGGATATGAGGGGTATATATACTATGGTGTCATGTATATAGGGGGTGTATATAATACAGGTGCACAGTGATGGATATGAGGGGTGTATACAGTATATATACTATGGTGTCCTGTATATAGGGGGTGTATATAATACAGGTGCACAGTGATGGATATGAGGGGTGTATACAGTATATATACTATGGTGTCCTGTATATAGGGGGTGTATATAATACAGGTGCACAGTGATGGATATGAGGGGTGTATACAGTATATATACTATGGTGTCCTGTATATAGGGGGTGTATATAATACAGGTGCACAGTGATGGATATGAGGGGTGTATACAGTATATATACTATGGTGTCCTGTATATAGGGGGTGTATATAATACAGGTGCACAGTGATGGATATGAGGGGTATATATACTATGGTGTCATGTATACAGGGGGTGTATATAATACAGGTGCACAGTGATGGATATGAGGGGTGTATACAGTATATATACTATGGTGTCCTGTATATAGAGGGTGTATATAATACAGGTGCACAGTGATGGATATGAGGGGTGTATACAGTATATATACTATGGTGTCCTGTATACAGGGGGTGTATATAATACAGGTGCACAGTGATGGATATGAGGGGTGTATACAGTATATATACTATGGTGTCCTGTATACAGGGGGTGTATATAATACAGGTGCACAGTGATGGATATGAGGGGTGTATACAGTATATATACTATGGTGTCCTGTATACAGGGGGTGTATATAATACAGGTGCACAGTGATGGATATGAGGGGTGTATACAGTATATATACTATGGTGTCCTGTATACAGGGGGTGTATATAATACAGGTGCACAGTGATGGATATGAGGGGTGTATACAGTATATATACTATGGTGTCCTGTATATAGGGGGTGTATATAATACAGGTGCACAGTGATGGATATGAGGGGGGCACATACTTATGCAGCCCCCACCGCTCCCGTCACAGACACTGACAGTTCCCCTCCTCCAGACCCGCTCCCCCGGGTAGGCCGCACTCGAATCCCCGGCCTTTCCTGGCGGCCCGTACCGTTAGAGATGAGCTTGGCGGAGAGCTGCTTGACGAGGTCGTGGATCCGGTCCCACTGGCACTCGGAGCGGCAGCGCTCGATCTCCACCTCCAGCCGGGATCCGGCCTTCTTAGCGGCCATGTCTGACAGCAGCGGCCAGGCCCGAACACAGGCCCCGGGAGAGAGCTGAGCCGCCGCCGGCCGGCTGGACCCTGACAGCAGTAACGCCACCTGCCGAGGGGATCGAAGAACTGGCAGCCAGCAATGACAAATCTGACAACGGGGTGACAGCACCACCAAGTGAGGAAATCTAGGAACTGCAAACAGCGGTGATGAGAACCTGACAACGCGAGAGGAACTGCGCCACCAGGCGGGCAAAGTGAGAAACTGCAGTAATTGATGACAAAACTTGACAGCAGGCGATGAGTTTACACAAAGTTTTTTCTTTGCTGAATTTTATTTATTTATTGTGGAATCTATAATTTCATGTGATTTTTCCTCTTATCCATTTTAATGGGAACATTATATCTGGATTTGGAGCAGAATCCGTACCAAGGAGACATTCACAGGGCGATACGCGTCACCGGAATTTTGGTGTGGACTTGTTTTCAATGGGAGTCAGCACCTTCCAGAACCAAATTGTGAGGGAAATCAATGCTATTAAAGGGGTTTTCCGGGTGATCAATCCTTAGGATAGGTAATCAATATCAGATTGGTGGGTGGCAGACTCTTGGCTCCCCCGTGATCAGCTATTTCAGACCATAGTGCACCGGCCTCCTCACAGCGCCATCCATTGGTTAGTGGCAGTGCCTGGTTTTGCAGCCCAGACCTATTCACTTCATGTGACCAATGAATGTGACGTCACTGGCCTAGGAGGAGTACCCAGGACTCACCGGAGTACCGCACTTCTTCAAAGTGCTCTTCAGAGATGCTGGCAGTTGGTTACCCATGGGACTGATACCAATGACCTATCCTGAGGACTGGTCATCAATTTTCTACTCCTGGAAACCCCATTAAATAATGAATAGAGCTACAGTGGAACACAGGGCTCAGTGTGAACTGACACCTAAAAGTTCAGCTCCTTCCTGAGCTCTAAATCCCCTCCTTTCCCATTGCACATCCAATTACGTAACATTTCTGTCTGCCTGTAGCCACCACTAGGGGGAGCCCTTTGCCTGCAGATTTATATAACTCCCATAGAACTCAGTAATAAACCTGCATGCTCCTATCCTATGGTCCTGTTAAGGGTAGTAGGGGGTTTGGAGCTTTGTATCAGGAAAACAGTTCAGACCCCTAATAAGATAGATTGCAAAATCAATCAGCCTTCCAATTTATGACCCTCAGCATCCTCCGTCTAATGGTGGGTGTGAAAGACCCTCACCTATCTCAACACAAGTGTCCATCCAAGAGTCATCATCTCTGGATCTCCATCCGTATAATCTTCTGACGTGATGTCTTCCTAGAGCAGGGTTAGGCAACCTCCGGCACTCCAGCGGTTGTGAAACTACAACTCCCAGCATGCATACTTGCTCTGGTCTTCATAGAACTCGAATAGAAATGTATAGAGCATGCTGGGAATTGTAGTTTCCCAACAGCTGGAGTGCCGAAGGTTGCTGATCCCTGTCCCAGAGGTAACCAGTGGTGGAATTTCCCTTTAATTCTGCCCAGAGAGAGGATGCCCCCTGCTCTGACCAGTCTTTTACTATATTTCCACAATTGAAATGTCTGTGGGTAAGGCCTCATCATGCACACGACCGTTGTTCTGGTCCGCATCCGTTGCCCCGCAAAAAAAATATAACATGTCCTATTCTTGTCCGTATTGTGGACAAGAATAGGCATTTCTACAATGGGCCGCCCGTTCCGTTCCACAAATTGCGGAAGGCCCGCGGGCGGCTTTAGTGTTCTGCGGATCCACAATTTGCGGACTACAAAAAACGGAACGGTTGTGTGCATGAGGCCTAAAGGGGCGTAAAAAGGATGAACTCAGGAGCAATGGAAAAACTCTTTAATATTGAGGTAAATCATGTTTCATACTCACAGCGAGGGCTGCATTCAGAGCTCTTGTAGCCTCCTGTTACCAGAGAGCAGTGCATCATGGGAGGGCTGTAAGGACAGGAGCGCAGTTAGCGCTCAGCTGTTGGGTCACATGACTGTGGGGCGGAACTAAACCACTGGTGGGTATCTAGCAGAATTTTGAAAGCTGCTCTGGATGTGACTTGAGAAACGAAGTGACTCAAAACCAGGGCAAAAAAAAAAAAAACACAACACAATTTGTAAATTAACAAAACGAAAAAGAAAAGGAGAGCAGGTTTTCGTTGCAATGTGACAATGATTTATTATGTGTATTATATTTGTTCACACAAAGCTTTGCACAATAGAATCCGTTTCTACCACAGGCCTCCCTCGGTCGCCATGCATCAGAAAAACAGCTGCTTCTTCACCCTTTTTATTTTTATTCCCTTAAATCTCCAGATTTTACAAAAAGTTGATGCAACTCATTCAAGAAATCCCTTCACTTAAAGGGACGTGTAAAATACAGAATAAACATCTCATATATATAATGCTCTTTATCTGTTCATCAGTTACCAAAAATCTTTACATTCTCAATAAATATCCCCTTATAATAAATTCCCTTATTAAAAAAAAAAAAAAGGCAAAAAGGACCGCCCCTTCCCCCTTCGCAGATCGTGTGCCTACGGCGAAGTGAATATAATAAGAGTCCCGGATACCAAGATGTCGCTGTATCAGAGGATTTATTATTGCATTGCTGGCTGCGAGGCTCGGGTCGGGCGGGGGTAACTTGGAAACAGCAACTGTGGTGATGTACCAGCGCCAAATGACTACTCTTGTTACACAGTGGGCGGCCATGTTGCGACATTAGCGGTGATTTTGTGTTGCAATCTAGTATGGAGTATCTCGCTGCAGCTGGTGGTCCCGGCTGAATGCTGCTTAAAGGGCATCTGTCAGCAGTTTTGTACCTCTGACACTGGCTGACCTGTTAGGGAGAGTTCACATCACCGTTATGGATTCCGTTTTTTTCTGTTATAACATGGTTATAATGGAAAATAACGGAATCCATAAGATGGAAGTCAAAATGAAAGCCTTTAAGAGGCATTCCGTTTTGATCCTTAATAATACAAGTCTATGGACAATCATAACGGATCCGTCTGGTTTCCGTTATGCAGAACGGAAAACAAAGTACTGTCTACTGGACTTTTTTTTCCGTTTTGCATAACGGGAACCAGACGGATCCGTTATGATTGCCCATAGACTTCTATTGTGGCGGAAAGCAAAATGGAATGCCTTTTAAAGGCTTCCGTTTTGCATTCCGTTATAACAGAAAACAAAAACGGAATCCATAACGCTGATGTGAACCCACCTTTACATGTGCACTTGGCAGCTGAAGGCATCTGTGTTGGTCCCATGTTCATATGTTTTATTATATGCAAATGAGTCTGTAGGAGCAACGGGGGCGTTACCGTTACACCTAGAGGCTCTGCTCTCTCTGCACTTTGATTGACAGGACCAGGCAGAGAAAACATAACCACTTCTGGCTCTGACAATCAAAGTGGAAAGTGCGCTGCAGTTGCAGAGACCAGAGTCTCTAGGTGTAATGGTAACGCCCCCGTTGCTCCTAGAGCCTCATTTGCATATATTAAAACATCATATTTCTCAGCAATGCGGACACATATGAACATGGGACCAACACAGAGGCCTTCAGCTGCCAAGCGCACATGTAACAGGTCAGCCAGTGTCATAGGTACAAAACTGCTGACAGATGCCCTTTAAAAGGGACACTCCTCTTTTACTTATCTTCTGACTTGTCATAGTAACATGGAAGAACATACAACCAGACTCATAGCTCAGTAATCCGCCCCCAAATCTCCCCCACCAGAAATAAACAGGCATGGAGAGGTATTACCGCTCTCCACACCCCCATCTTTACAGCGATTAGTTTCATAATTCCCTGCAAAAATAATCTACTTCCATAGTCAGAAAATATATATATTTTTTAAAACAGTGGAGTTCCCCTTTAAGTCTCTTAGCTATCCGTATCCTGGAATCACAGGTGTTATGAGTGAAGTTGTCAGCTGCCTCCATTACTGTAAGGCCTCATGCACACGGCCGTTGTTTTGGTCCGCATCCGAGCCGCAGTTTTGGCGGCTCGGATGCGGACCCATTCACTTCAATGGGGCTGCAAAAGATGCGGACAGCACTCCGTGTGCTGTCCGCATCCGTTGCTCCGTTCTGTGGTCCGCCAAAAAAATATAACCTGTCCTATTCTTGTCCGCGTTTTGCAGACAAGAATAGGCAGTTATATTAATAGTGGTCCGTGCCGTTCCGCAAATTGCGGAACGCACACGGACGCCATCCGTGCTTTGCGGATCCGCTGTTTGCGGACCGCAAAACACACAACGGCCGTGTGCATAAGGCCCTATACATAAAAAAAAAGCACTGAGCAAATCTAGTGCTATTATGTGGGACTCCTAGACTGATCCTGGGGGCCACCGCTGGGGTAGGGGCAGACTGTAATAAGGAGATATGTTCACGTCCCGTCCTAAAATATCACAGTCCTGAGATGGTATTCTCTCCAGCCTGAAATGGCTGATAACAGGGAGTAACAGATGGTATTCCCCTGTTCTACAGTAAGCTTCTTCCCAGCCTAAAATGGCTACCAGGGAGCAACGGGCCAGTGCAAGCACTATGTGCGTACCATCATAACGACTCCCTCTCGTCACCAGGAACACAAGAGCCGACCTCCTGAAGTTGTAAGCCCCCTAATCGTGGCGATTCAGACTGCACAGCAGCTGTAAAGCAAGACGCTATTATTTTTAAAGCAAGGTCATCTCTGCTGACATCCAGTGGCCGATAGGAGAACTGCAACTGTTGTTCATGGTCAATTAAAAAAAACAAAAAACAGTTTTGCATAAAATTGCAATGAACATAAAAAAAATTGCCATCTGGTGATAAAGTCCCTTTAACAATCCGCTTGTAACAAGAATTCCTCTTCGATTTACAAGTGTCCCTTACAAGACAAAGGAGATGTAATATACAAGATAAACCTGTTCTGTAAAACATGCCGCTGCACCCCGTCCCCTCCCTCCTACCGTAAAAATAAATGACTGATTACACAAAAATCACTGCCGCAGCACTGGGGGCCGGCGGCCATCTTCCTGTCTTAGATAGGTAGGGGACTAAGGTGGGGACCAAGGTTGCTCTCCTAAAGTGATGGGGAAGGTCTGAGCTCCTCCAGTCTCAGGATGAGCATGCTGTACCCCTCCCCCGGTATAATGAGGGGACCCCCATTTAGATTTTTTGCTGCACACCGCTTTCATCAGATTAAAAATGTACCTTACACTATTATTATTATTCTTATTATTGCAAGACGCAAGATTTTACAAGACGTAATAACAATGCGGATTCGTCAAAAGAATCTCAACATCCCTCATTATAATTGTATGTAAAACGAGTCCCTTTTGGAAATATTTTGCTTGAAATAAGTCTCGAGTAACATTCTCTAGTCACAACCAGAGCTGCATTCGCAATCCTGCTGGTTTTCAGTTACTTTGAGAGCGAAAGCAGAAAGAGCTGGTTTGTCTGGAGGGTATGCAGTAGCTGCAAATGTGTAGAAGTGAACGCAGCCCTGGATGTGACTGGAGCACAAGATTCGATGCAAAGCAAGAACAGTGCACGATGAGTCCAACTTATTTTGGGGGTCCTGCTTCCAGCTCTTCAGGCTAAATGATAATCCTGCGGAGGGAAGGAGGATGACGCTTCGGAGCAGATTTCCCGTCTGCATTCTCACTACAGGCCCTTTCCTGTCAGAAAACAACTGTCTGTTATCTCCTCTAATAATATACATCACCTACAGTATATGTGGGACGTCCTGAACTGCGGCGTCCAATCGACACATACAATGTCGCTATCTGACAACCTGTGGCTTTTAAGGGAGTCTGTCAGCAGTTTTGAGCATGCTAAACTGCTGACAGCACTAGCTAGGGGTTGAGGAGAGCAGTACAAACATACCTTTTGTAGAGATTTGCTCAAAAGGAGCAGGGTGAATATGAAGTTTTATTCTGCTGGATTCTGTTCCTGCAAGTGTCCAGGAGGCGGAGCTTTACCGTGAAGTGCTCCCTACGTTAAGCTGCTTCACAGACCCTCTCTCTTCTCTGAGTGACAGCTCTAGCATCCAACCAGGAAAGCACTACAGCTGTCACTCACAGAAAGGAGGGTCTAGAAGCCGCTTAATGCAGAGGGCTCGTCACAGTGAAGCTCCACCTCCAGGACACTTGCAGGAGCAGATTGTGGCAGAATAAAATTTCATATTCACACTACCCCTGATGAGAAAAGCTCCACAAAAGCTATGTTTGTGCTGCTCTCCCCAGCCCCTACCAAGAGCTGCATGGTCAAAACTGATGACAGATTCCCTTGCCGAAGGCAAAACAGGACAAAAGGTCAAACAGCAAAGCACGGCTGAAATGAATGCAGCTCCAAGATACCTGCCCCGACCTGTTCTGCACTTCCAAGGAAAGTGAAGCAGCTATTTGGTTACTTGAAGGCAGCGGGTGAGTCAACAGACCATATGGGAGTCAATACGTTACCTGCCATGAAGCGCGTTTGCTGTTTAAAGCATAGCCCTCGCCTCACTCACAGAACTGCAGGACACCCGGAATGGGTTCTGACCCTAAACTACAAACACCCTTTTCAGAGCCCCCTATATCTTTTTAAAGCAGGTAATTTCATCCTGGGGGAGAGGATCTTTGGAAATGATGACTTCCCTTTCTGTTCTCGATTAAGAAAAAAATAACTAACTGTGAGCATTTTATAAAAAAACGATAACTGTATAAATGACAAATTCTGCAACTCTCTAACACACTGTTCATTTCAGTTCATCACCCTTTCTAGATCTCTGCTTGCTGTCAGCAAAGGGAACCAGTGAAGCATATAATCAGAGACTGGAATCCAAAACGGACATGTTACAATTTCATCCAGTCTAGCCAGGACTCCAGACTGATATATTTTCCCTGCACTGATACATTGTAACAAACAATCAGGACAGGAGAGAGATTTGCTTCCTGCAATGGAAAGGTAAACTACTGGGTGAACCGGACGTGGTCGGGGTGTGGTTTGAGCTTTTTCACGCAAATAGGGAAGGAATTCATTCACTGTCGGCAAGCAGAGATCTTGAAAATGCTTGGAAACTGTGACCCAAAAGAGAGCTGCAGAGCTTCTCATTTAGGCCTCTTGCACACGACCGTATGCCCTCCGAGATATACGGTCCGTGAGGGGGCCATATGTCTCGGAGGGCATACGGTCGTGTGCAAGAGGCCTTACAGTGATTATTGTTTATTGACATAAGATTAGGCAAGCTCAATAAGGACAATGACAGGAGGACGTCACAAAAATCTATTACAGTTCTATAAGTCTGCTACATATATACAGTGCATTCAAACAGTCTTCAGACCCTTTCACTTTTTTCACCTTTTCTTATGTTGCTGCTTGTGCTAAAATGAAAAAAATAAAAATAATAATATTTTTCCCATAATTCGGCACTCAATACCCCATAATGAGCAAGTGAAAACTGAATATTACAAAATTTTGGAAAATCTATTAAAAAGGAAAAACTGACATTTTGCATGGACATAAGTATTCACACCCTTTGTTATGAACACTTGACATTTAGCTGTGGGGCCTCCCATTTCTCTGGATCATCTCTGAGATGGTTCTACACCTTGATTGGAGTCACCTGTGGTAAATACAGGCGATTGGACGGGATTTGGGAAGACACAGCCCTATCTGTATAAGGTCTCACAGCTGACAATGCATATCACAGCAAAAAAAGAAGCCATGGAGAGGAAAGAACTGCCTGTAGAGCTCGGAGACAGGATTGTGTGGAGACCCAAGCCCTGTCTGTATAAGGTCTCACAGCTGACAATGCATATCACAGCAAAAAAGAAGCCATGGAGAGGAAAGAACTGCCTGTAGAGCTCGGAGACAGGATTGTGTGGAGACCCAAGCCCTGTCTGTATAAGGTCTCACAGCTGACAATGCATATCACAGCAAAAAAGAAGCCATGGAGAGGAAAGAACTGCCTGTAGAGCTCGGAGAAAGGATTGTATAAAGCCACAGTTCTGGAGAATGGTGCAAAACAATTTCTGCTGCACTGAAAGCTCCCAGGAGCACAATGACCTCCATACATTTTAAATAGAAAAGAAGTTTGGAAGAACCAGGACTTTTCATACAGCTGGCTGCCCCACCAAACTAAGTAATTGGGAGAAAATGGCCTTGGTAAGAGAGGTAACTAAGAACCCAACGGTCACTTTGACTGAGCTCCTTGGATCCTGTGTGCAGATGGAAGAAACTTCCAGAAGGTCAACCATCAATGCAGCCTCCACCAATCTGGGCTTTATGGCAGGGTGGCCAGAAAGAAGCCTCTCCTCAGTAAAAGACACAGGAAAGCAAAAAAACAAAAAAAAGCACCTAAAGGACTCTTAGAATGTGAGAAACAAGATTCTCGGGTCTGACGAAACCAAGATTGAACTTCCTGGCCTCAATTCTAAGCATCGTGTCTGGAGAAAACAAGGCGCTGCTCATCACCTGCCTAATATCATCACTACAGTGAAGTATGGTGGTGGCAGCATCATGCTGGGGGGATAGGGAGACTGGTCAGGGTGGAGCGAAAGCTGAATGGAGCGAAGTACAGAGAGAGATATTCTTAATGAAAACCTGATCTACAGCGCTCTGGACCTCAGGCTGGGCCGAACGTTCACCTGGCAGAAAATCCTCAAATCCAGATGTGAAACCTTGTGTGTGATCCCCAAGAAGACTGGAGGCTGTAATCACTGCCAAATGGGCCTCATGCACATGAACGTTGTTTGGGTCCACATCAGAGCCGCATTTTTTTGCGGCTCGGATGCTGACCCATTCACTTCAATGGAGTCACAAAAGATGCCGACAGCACTCCATGTGCTGTCCGCGCCCGTACCTCTGTTCTGTGGCCCACCCAAAAAATTAGAACATGTCCTATTCTTAGATTAGATTTCACGTTCTCATTATGGTGATTGAGTTCAGAGCGATGGGGAAAAACTGGAATTTCTTTTATTGTAGCACAAGAAGCAACATAACAAAATATGAAAAAAGATAAAGTGTCTGAAGACTGTCCGAGTGCATTATATATATATATATATATATATATATACTGTATATATTATACACACACACCTTTTTAATATTTCTCATCAGACAAGAAGCTACAAGTTTTATAAAAATAAATTTCTCTTTGCTAAGAAACAGCTCAGTCCTGTCCTCTCCTCTATAGTCTCTCGCTTGTACACGTCTGTATAAAACTACAAAGATTAAAAATCGCACAGATTTACTTCTAAAACCGCGCAGAAACCTTGCATCGCCCCCTGTCCAAAAAAACGGAGCCCAGTCCTCTTAGCGGGATTCTGACAAAACTACGACTCCCAGGATGCTTGGCTGTTCTCAAAACTCCATAGAAATGAATGGAGCATGCTGGGAGTCGTACTTTCACCACAGCTGGAGTGCCGGAGGTTAGCCATCAGTATGTTATGATGGAGCCTTTCAAATCAGGTCATCAGCAAGCGAAGACAGCCAACGGAGGCGCGTGCACCCCTTAATTACCCCATAAAAAGAGGATGGGGTGTCCAGAGCATCATTAAGTCCATTCACCAAGGTGCTACCTAGACTTTAGTAAATCAAGCTTATTCTTCGCACAGCTAACAGTTCTGTAACTTGCAAGTTTTGTCTTCACGATTTCTAGATCTCTGCTTGCTGTCAATGAATGAAAACACTCTAAGGTTGCAAACCCATCTACAGCAGCTATTTATTCCAACATATCGGCACAGTTAAAGCGTTTTTCCGAGATTTTTATACTCATGAGCTATCCTCAGGATAGGTCATCGGTATCTGATGGGTGGGGGTCCAACACCCGGAACCCCCTGTCGATCAGCTGTTTGAGAAGGCAGCGGCGCTCCTGTGAGCGCCACAGCCTTCTTTCTGCTTTTCTTAGGCCAGTGACGACACGCTCATTGATCAAGTAGCCTACGGGCAGCTCAGTCCCATTCAAGTGAATGGGGCCGAGCTGAGATACCAAGTACAGCCGATATACAATGTAATGGCGCTGTGCTCGGTAAGCTGAGAGGAGGCAGTGGGGCACACAGGAGCGCTGCTGCCTTTTCAAAGCAGCTGATCGGCGGGGTTCCCAGGTGTTGAACCCCACTGATCAGATACTGATGACCTATCCAGAGGATAGAATATCAGGAAAAAAATAAAAAATCTTAGAAAAACCCCTTTAACAGCAATCAGCCTAGAGTCCAAGAGAGACAGGTACAGTAGCCTTCCTAGAGTCAACCTGCAGGTGCATGCACAGCTGCTAAATGGAAACCAGAATGTTCCCATTCACTGAATGACAACAGAGATCTTGAAATTGCTAAGGAGGTGAAGCACAAAATCTTTTTGAAAGCGGCAGAGCTGTTCCTTACGCAGCGATTAAGCTCCATAGGAAGACTGGGTGCTGGCGCTTTCAATGGTTTCTACCTAGTCACCGCTGCGGCTTGTTTAATAAAATCGTACGCAGCTTTACATAAAACAGGAACCCGGCGCTCCCAGTCACATGACACAACGGCCACGCCCTCAAATTGTCTATCTAAGGCTCCATTCACACGTCCGTGGTGTGTTGCGGACCCGCAAATTGCAGATCCGCAACACACCCGCCCGGCACCCCTATAGAAATGCCTATTCTTGTCCGCAAGCTGCGGACAAGAATAGGACATGTTCTATCTTTTGCGGAGCTGCGGACCTGAAGATCGGGGCCGCGCTCCGCAAATGCGGATGCTGACAGCACACTTTGTGCTGTCCGCATCCATTCCGTCCCCATAGAAAATGAATGGGTCCGAACCCGTTCCGCAATTTGCGGACGTGTGAATGGAGCCTAAGACCTTGCCTCTCGGCCTCAGGAAGGCCCCAATAAAGAAGCAGAAGTGCACAGTATGCAAAATCCCTAACGTATCCAGGATGAGGTTAAAACGACAGTAAACAGCACAAGGCAGTCCCTTCCAGTATCAATTACAAAAACAGCGTTTCCGAAAAACGCTAAGACTAGGCTACGAAAAAACCAGGACTCACAGAATGGCTCTAAGCCAAGCCTAAGGAGTGGACTATAAAATGCAATTGATTGCATAAAACATGACACGGATAGGACAAGATACACAAACAGGGGGTCGCAGGACATGAGCCGATGCTCCGATGCCCTCACCCGCTACAGTACAGAAAGCTTCAAGTCTGATCTATGTATAAAAAGAGGAAGGATGGGGCGACATCCTGAACCCTCCCCCTCACAATAAGAACTTCCATATCTAGTGCAGAAAACTCAGTGGAAAACGCTCCGAACAATAAAAGCGAGGAAACCTCTCCAGCGGACCAATAAAACATTGCGGTTTCTTGACTTTAGGTTCTAAAAGCCAGAGCAAATTTCACTTAAAAGTTCACAGAAAGCAATTAAAAAAATAATTGCTCCCCGCCTGACGCCTGCGGGGTTCACCTGAACCGCGTCCAAGTGCGTTCTCGTAATAATCATGTACAAAACTGATTAAAACTGGAGAGGGGGATAATGAGTGCTACGGGCTGGAAACTCGTTAGTTTGGGCTCTACTTGAAATGAAGGACTATGACAGGCCAAGCACAAAGACAGTGCCACCATTCACAGTACAAAATATTAAAGGGGGGGAGGGTTGTTGAACTACAAGTCTAAGCATGCCCCCGGTTGCTGCTGGAAAGCCAAAGGTTGCATAGGCCTGCTGTTTCATATACGCAAATAAAAGCCACCCCCAGGGTGACCACTCATTCTCAGCGGGCAGGTCAAACCTTTTTTTTGTGATAAATGGAGGCCTTCCCAGCAGCCGCGGGGTAAATTAAGGCGAGATATGCGATTGTCCGCAGCAGCCCTTACAAGATCTTAAAACTCCTCATTCCTGGGCAGGAGAGGAAAGGAAAGGGGAGCATTCACAGCATCACTCGCTAGTGCTTCCATGCCAAAGTTATCGCACCCCCCCCCTCCCCCAACTCCCATAAGCCCTTGCAGCACCAAATGGTTCTTATGAATGGCTAATTTCTTCCAAGCCCACAAGTGGCGTTCTGCAGCACGGCACCCCGCCGCGTTCCTGGTCTCTTCTGGGGTGTCTCTAGTCCGTGAACTGGAAGATAGTGTCGGGGTTATTGCTGTCGCTGTGGCCGGCTGGCTGCACAGTCTTTGTCGGAGAGGTTTTACCATGGGAGGAGTGGGAGCTCTCGCTGGAGCTGCTCCGGGTCTCTGTGCTTGTGCTGTTTTTTTTCATCTTCCGCCGCTTGGCCAGTGGAGCCTTGTCCACGTTTTGGAGGAGGAAACCTTCCCGCTTGTACTTGTTGAAGGCCTGGGGAGAAAAACTAGTTTAGCAGGTTTATAACATGAGCAAGCTGAGGCTTGCAGAGCAAAAAGGCTGCAAAGCTAACAACCCCGAGTTTGCTTCCTCCAGTCACAGCACAAGCCTCGATGCAGGATATTACCTGGTTGCAGCAAGACCTACAGAAACCTGTTTTCTATACTAAATAACTAGATTTTTGTACTTACCGCAAAATCTGTTTCTCTTCCGTCTCATTGGGGAACACAGGCATTGACCATGGGTATAGCTGTTGCCGCTAGGAGGCGGATACTAAGCACATAAAGTGTAAGCTCTTCCCTCTTCAGCTATATCCCTTCCTGCAGGGACCAAGCTAATCAGTTTAGTGCAAAAGCAGTAGGAGAAGTCAGACACAAGAAAATCACATTATGTGCAAACCCAGAACCACACAGGCCCGAAAAGGCCCATAAATAAAAGAATGGGTGGGAGCTGTGTCCCCCAATGAACGGAAGAGAAACAGATTTTATGGTGAGTACAAAAATCTAGTTTTCTCATCTGTCTCATTGGGGGACACAGGCTTTGACCTTGGGACGTTCCAGAGCAGTCCCCCTGCCAATCAGAGAACCGCTGTCTGCAAAACTCTACGCCCCAAAGAAGCGTCAGAAGATGCAAAGGTGTAAAACTTGGAAAAAGTATACAAAGACGACCAGGTTGCCGCCTTGCACACCTGAAGGGCCGAAGCCCCGTGAGGCATTGCCCAAGACGCCCCCACTGCCCGAGCCGAATGAGCAGTCACCCAGAAGGGCGGGGACCCGGTCCTTAACACAATACGCTTCCACAATAATCAAACGAACCCATCTGGAAATGGAAGTCTTTGACGCTATGGAATCACGAACAGGGAATGCGTTCGCTGGAAAGATGCCGTCTGGGACAGATAGACTCAAACTGCTCGTACCAAATCCAGGGTATGGAGCAACTGCTCTCGAGGATGAGATGGGTCCGGACAAAATGAAGGGAGAATAATCTCCTAATTGAGATGGAATTCCGACACCACCTTCGGCAGGAAGGACTGTACAGGGCGAAGGACCACCTTATCCTGATGGAGGATCAGGAAGGGCGACTGACATGACAGAGCCGTGACTTCCGACACTCTACGGATAGAAATAATTGCAACAAAAAAAGCCACCTTTTAAGACAGGAAGCGCAGCGACACCTGCTGCAAAGGCTCAAACGGAAAAGATTGGAGAGCGTTGAGTACTAGATTAAGATCCCAAGGATCCGATGGAGGACGGAAGGGGGCGCAGCATGTGCCACCCCCTGTAGAAAAGTCTGAACCACCGAAAGCGAAGCTAAATTTTGCTGAAAAAGAATGGAGAGAGCCGACACTTGTCCTTTGAGGGAGCTGAGAGCCAGCCCCAGGTCCATGTCAGACTGCAGGAAAGCCAAAAGTCGCGTCAAAGAAAAGCGAACAGGAGACAGCTGTAGCCGCTCGCACCAACTAAAGTAGGACTTCCAGGTCCGGTGGTAGATTCTGGAAGACAACGGCTTCCTGGCCCGAATCATGGTCTGGACCACCGCATCCAAAAACCCACAAGCTTTCAGTACAGCGGCTTCAAAAGCCATGCCGTTAAATGTAACGACCCTAAATTTGGGTGAAAGATTGGCCCCTGTGACGAGCCATGGGGTCCCTGGACCACGTAACGAAGTCCTAGTCCTTGTTGTTGAACCATGAGATCCTCATCCGGCCAACCCCAGCTTTTGCAGATGGCACGAAAGACCTGAGGGTGAAGAGCCCACTCACCAGGATCGAGACGATCCGGGCTGAGGAAGTCCGCGATCCAGTTGTTGACGCCGGGTATGTGAACTGCCGACATGTTTCTCCACCCAGCTGAGAATCAGCGCCGTCTCCGCCATGACTGCCGGACTCTGGGTGCCGCCGCTGTGGAGTTGTCGGACTGCACCCGAACCGGACAACCCCTGAGATGGTCGGCCCAATGCCGAATCTCCCTCAATTCCAGAACATTGATTGGAAGGGAGCGTTCCTCGAGTGACGATACTCCTTGAACAGAGAGATTTTCCAACACTCCCCCCCCCCCCCAACCCCTGAGGCTTGCGTCCGTTGTTAACACCTTCCAACGGAGAGGGAGGAACAATGTGACCCGACCTTAACATTGGAGAGGCCATCCACCATCTGAAGGCCCAGCGCATTGGGGCAAGGAGACGCATGGGCCGATCCAAGGAGGCTGGGGAACGATCCCAGCTGCACAGAATGGCTCGCTGAAGCACTCTGGTATTGAATTGAGCATAGGGAACTGCTTCAAAGGCAGAGACCATGTGCCCCAGAGCCCGCATGCAGCGAAGAATGGGAACCGGAGCTGGCCACAACAATGAGCGAATCTGAAGACTGAGAGTGGATAGTTTTTCTGGAGACAAGAACACCTTGGCCTGACAAGTGTCCAGTACCATGCCCAGATAAGTCAACCGCTGCAATGGATAAAGACAAGACTTCTGCCTGTTCACGATCCATCCGAAGCGCTCCAGGGTGTCTAAAACAATGTTCAAGATGTCCGCCGTCACCTGGAACGATGGACCCTTCACCAAGATGTCATCTAAGTAAGGGATCGCCACGATCCCCCGGGCCTGGAGCAGGGCCATGACTGCCGCCAGAACCTTCGTAAAGACCCTGGGAGCCATGGCCAGGCCGAACGGGAGAGCTACAAACTGGTAGTGAAATGGACCCACTGCGAACCAGAGAAACCTCTGATGACTGACGCATATGGGCATGTGAAGATAAGCGTCCTTGATGTCTAATCGAGGACAGGTACTCCCCCGGTTCCATGGACGCAATGACCGACCTCAGTGACTCCATCCGGAATCTGCGGACGCAAAGGAAACGGTTGAGCGCCTTGAGGTCCAGAACGGGACGGACCGTCCCCTCTTTTTTGGGAACCACAAAGAGATTGGAGGAAAATCCCTGAAAACGGTCTTGCGCATGAACCGGAACAATCACACCTTGCTGCAGCAACGTGCGAATTGCTAGAATCTGCGGCTGCGGGAGAGGCCGGAGGAGATGACAGAAAAAAACGGGACGGAAGGGAGGACTTGAAATCCAGCTTGTAGCCCTCTGCAACGACCTCCCTCACCCACGCATCTGAGACGTGAGCCAGCCAAACATGTCGAAACACATGAAGCCGGCCGCCCACCCGAACGGAGGGCGCCGGGAGCCGCCCGTCATGCAGCGGAGTTCTTAGTGTTAAAGGACTTGGAGCCCTGTTGACGGGAACGCCAGGCAGGGTGCGGCTTGAAGAAAGGTTTGCGCTTCTGATCCGTGGCTGACTTTTCGGACACCCTCTTGGGGCTGGGATATATCTGAAAGGGACGAAAAAAAGGATTCCGCTTTTTTGACCTATTAGACCGCCTGTTCTGTGGTAAATGGGTGCTCTTACCACCTGTAGCGTCCGATATTATCTCCTCCAGGCGCTTACGAAAAGTCTGCCGCCTGAAAAGGGGAGGGCCGTCAGGGTCCGCTTTGAAGCATTATCTGCCGCCTAGCAGGAGAGCCATAGGGTACGGCGAATAGCCACCAACAGGGATGAAGTGTGAGCCATAAACCTGGCCGCGTCCAAAGATGCTTCACAAATATATGCATTGGTATGCGAGAGCTGCAGGGCCACATCTGCAAGTTCCCCTTAGAGGACTCCCGAGTCGAGACCCTGACGTAAATTTCTTGCCCACTCCCCCATAGCCTTGCTCACCCCTGTAGAGGCAAACACCGGCTGCAGCGCTGTGCCCACTGCTTCAAAGGCAGATTTTGCAAATGCTTCCAGCTTCTTATCTTTGATATCAGAAAAAGAAGCCCCATCCGCCATTGGCAAGGTAGTATGTTTAGCCAAGCGGGAAACTGGCGGGTCCACTATAGGTGAGGACGACCATTTCTTAGTCAAATCCTCCGGAAAAGGATAAAGGACGTTCAAGCGTTTTGGCAACATGAAATGTCTATCAGGGAAATTCCACTCCTTGCAGAGAGAGGAATCAAACTCCTGGTGGTTGGGGAAACACTTGTGCGAATGACGGGACTTCCTAAAGAAAACACCCGCGCTGGCAGATGACGGAGCTGGATCCTCAACCTACAATGTCTCAATAACCGCCGTAATTAATGGAGAACAGTTTGGACGACTGACCCTCCGGTGAGACAACATCCTCATCTGACCCTCTCTCTTCGGAACATGCCTCTTCAGCTGAGGACATGTCGGAGTGAGACTCTCTAGCAGGAGGAGGAGAGGCCGAGGACACGGGAGACACAGAACCCCTTTTGGGGGGAGGATTTTCTGGCCGTTTTGTGGGACGGCCGTGATGGGCACGCGCCCTGTGATCCCAAGAGTCGGACCGGTCAGAGGACTGCCTTGCCGACAAATGCCCCAATATATCCACAATAGCTTTGTTGGTATTAGAGACATCCTGTACCACCCTAGACAGGGAACGCGCCCATTCCGGTTCTTCCATAGCTTGGGCAGCGGGAAGCAATGGGTCCGGAGCAGAGTCATTTGATGGCGGCGCAGCACACACAAAGCAGAGGGAGTCTGACTGAGGGAATGGAAATTTTGTGCGACAAGATACGCAGGCAAAATGACGCACCAAAGGGACTGCCTGCTTCTGGACCTGGTGCCTGGGTTCAGACATAATGACACCCCTGGCAACCCAATGAGAAAAAAGGGAAAGGTTAGGCCCTGTAAGAAGGGATAAACAACACTCACCCAGCCTGTGTCCCTCCAAGCAGCAAGCACCATCAGCGTTCCGCCAGGTGCTTAAAATCCTGGAAGTGGGCAGAGCCCACTCTCCCTCTGCTTTGTTATTGGCGTGGGGGGCGCCCTGCCCAAAAAATTTACCCCACCCATCATCTCTGGCCCCTCCCCCGGCGCTCACTGGAACACACGTCAGTATGGGGGGGGGGCACTGCAGGCCTCGTTTAACAATGGCCTAGGCTGCCCCAGAACCGGCGCGCCATGGAAATGGACGCCCCCAGTAGTAGGCCCCAAATGAAGTCGGGGCCTCAATTACCAATGGCCCCGGCGGCCCTGTGGAAGCGGTAATATCCTCAACACAGAGGCGGGTCAGCCACACAACAGGAGCAGCCCCCTGAGCCTTGCACCAGGTGGCATTTAACATTTAAAGGGATATTATTACTGCCAATGGTACAGGGCGACCACATGGGGACCATCACACATGGGGAGGAGAGGGAACTGGAGGGGGGGACTGTGGGCAGTCTCCAACTCACCTGTCCGACGTCTTCTGCCCCCCTGGCTCCAGCCGGATCACCACCTTCGGTGTGTGGGCCCTCGGTGAGGGACGCTACACTGGAAACAGAGGGGACTTTCGCTGCGGTGGCCGTGGTGATGCGATTGCTGGCAGGAGACAGAGGTTTTTACGGGAACCTCTTGTCCTCCTTTTCTTCCGGAGAGTGGGAACTAGCAGGGGGTTTGGGTTTTGGGCTTTTGCACTAAACGGATAAGCTTGGTCCCTGCAGGAAGGGATATAGCTGAGAGGAGGAGCTTACACTTTGTGTGCTTAGTGTCCGCCTCCTAGCGGCAACAGCTATACCCATGGTCAATGCCTGTGTTCCCCAATGAGACGGATGAGAAATACTAGTTTTCATACCCAGATCCTACTGTATCCTAAAGATGCAGTGGGGTGAAGTGCCCCTCATTCTGGATGCCGGTTGTTAAAAGGGAAGATACTGCTATAATTATATATATATATATATATACACACATACAGTCCTGATCAAAAGTTTAAGACCACTTGAAAAATGGAAAAAAAAATCATATTTTACATTGTTGGATCTTAACAAGGTTCCAAGTAGAGCTTCAACAAGCAACAAGAAGAAATGAGAGTGAGACAAAACATTTTTTGAGCATTCAATTAATAAAAAATAACGATTAAACTGAAACAGGCTGTTTTTCAGCTGATCAAAATTTTAGGACCACATGCCTTTAAAAGGCCAAATCTGTGCAAAGATGTGGATTCATTGTCATTCTCTGTCAGGTAGTCACACGTTGTGATGGCAAAGGCAAAAAAACTCTCCCTTTTTGAACGTGGTCGGGTTGTTGAACTGCATAAGCAGGGTCTCTCACAGCGCGCCATCGCTGCTGAGGTGGGACGCAGTAAGACAGTCATTTAAATGACTTAAATGATCCTGAGGGTTATGGAAGAAAAAAGTCTAGTGGAAGACCCCAAAAAATTTCATCAGCACTGAGCCGGAGGATCCAATTGGCTGTCCGCCAAGACACTGGACGATCCTCGACCCAAATTAAGGCCCTTACTGGTGCTGACTGCAGCCCCATAACCATCAGACGGCATCTGAGACTGAAGGGCTTCAAAAACAAAAAATGTCTTCAGAGACCTCGTCTCCTTGAACGCCACAGAACTGCTCGTTTGGACTTTGCAAGAGAGCACCAAACTTGGGACATTCAAAGGTGGAAGAAAGTTTTATTCTCTGATGAGAAAAAATGTAACCTTGATGGTCCTGATGGTTTCCAACGTTACTGGCATGAGAAGCGGATCCCACCTGAGATGTTTTCTACGCGCCACAGTGGAGGGGGACCATAATGGTCGGGGGTGCTATTTCCTTCAGTGGAACAATGGAGCTTCAGGAAGTGTAGGGGCGTCAAACGGCCGCTGGCCATGTCCAGATGTTGCAGAGAGCATTCCTCATGACTGAGGGCCCTCGTCTGTGTGGTAACGACTGGGTTTATCAACAGGACAACGCTACAGTACACAATGCCCGCAGGACAAAGGACTTCTTCCAGGAGAATAACATCACTCTTTTGGCCCATCCTGCGTGTTCCCCTGATCTAAATCTAATTGAGAACCTTTGGGGATGGATGGCAAGGGAAGTTTACAAAAATGGACAACAGTTCCAGACAGTAGATGGCCTTCGTGCGGCCGTCTTCACCACTTGGAGAAATGTCCCCACTCACCTCATGGAAACGCTTGCATCAAGCATGCCGAAACAATAACGGCGGAGCTACTCATTACTGAGTTCATGTTTGGAAGTTGGATTTCTGTTTTGGGGGGGTTTAGTTTTTTTTGGGAGGTTTGGTCCTAAACTTTTGATCAGCTGAAAAACAGCCTGTTTCAGTTTATTCGTTGTTTTCATTAAATTGAACGCTCAAAAAATGTTTTGTCTCACTCCCATTTCTTCTTGTGCTGCCCATAATTATTCATACTCCTGGCAAATTTTGACTTAAAGTTACTTTTATTCAACCAGCAAGTAATTTTGGGCAGCACAAAAATTGTTTTTTTCCACAATAATGCCTCTTATACATTGTCTTATTATCTTTTGGGAGACACCTATGTCATTTCCCGTCAAAAAAATTACTTGCTGGTTCAATAAAAGTCACTTTAAGTCAAAATTTGCCAGGGGTATGAATAATTATGGGCAGCACTGTGTATATATATATATATATATATATATATATATTGTGGGACATTGTTCCAATACTCTGTTATCCAAGATGCCCATTCTCCTGCTGTGAACTATGAGATGTAATCTTACATGAAATGTGGCTTTCACATGAGTGTGCACCGATGCTCCAGCTGAGCCCAGGACATCTGGAGTCATGAGTGGGTTGGAAGATAACTGGCTGCCATTCTGAAGCCATTCGTTATACCTCAGGGTCGACATCTTGATTCTTTTATTTGGATCTACAGTAAGAAGCCCTGAGGATAAAAAAAAAAAAAAGCAAAAAAAATATCTTAAACACTGCATGACTAAGTGTTCTCCAATCCGGCTGTTGCACAAATACAATTCCCAGCATGTGGGCTGTCAGAGAATGCTGAGAGTTATATTTTTGCAACAGCTGGGTAAACACAAATTGGGGAGCCCTGCATATAACAACAGGAGAGGATGCAACGGCACCTGCACCAGGACAACACTGTGTCCCCTGGTGGCAGCACCTATTTTTATTAAAAGGTACCCATTGTAGGACAGGTTTCATGAAGACTGCAGCCATGATGAATGCATTGTCTCTGCCGCATCCATGGCAATGCAATGACATATCGAGCCGTACAGACTAACTAGTTAGAATTGCACTTCTTGAGTTCACTATGGGGTCTGGTTTATGGTATTACAGGGCCAGGGAATGACCCACTGGCTTTTGGAAGATAGCACACGGACACTCCCCTGTTTGTCATGGTGCAGGGGGCCAATACCGAATCAAAGCTGCAGTTTCCTGGTGAATGCATTTACTTGCCTCACATCTGCATCTTTGACTAAGCCACGATGTAGCCAGACCTGTACCTTGTATTAATTCTTTCGCCTCCTCAGAAACGTTTTTCCAGCTTTCTCCTTCAAAAGAGAAGTCGCCTTGCTTAATCTTCTTCATGATTTCCTCAGCGCTGACGCACATCAGAGTCTTCTCATGACACTGGAAAGGCACCTGACCCGACAGCATTGTATACTGAGAAGAATAATAAGTTCTAATTAATTATTGTGATTAACGAAGACAAACTTCAGATTTACTGGGCAATTCCTGCAGAAGGAAGATGCTTTACATAGTATTTACCTGTCCTTCGCTCTGTGATACCACCGACTCCACTGCACAGCTCTTCGGTCCATGTCTCAACCGGACGTGGCCTCATCTTGTCGGGACCTGGGCGTAAGAGCCTACAGCCTGTGCAAGTGCAGCGGAGACAGCGGCATCGCAGAGTGAGGGACGGTTAAGTACTATGTAAAATATCTTCCTTCTGCAGGTTAATGCAAATGACTGCTTAGGTGAAATGGCTGTAGAACCCCTATAACTATGATGGCTAACCTCCGGCACTCCAGCTGTGGTAAAACTACATCTCCCAAGATGCACACTTTCATGGCTGTTTTCAGAACTCCACAGAAATAAATGGAGCATGCTGGGAGTCATAGTTTCACCACAGCTGGAGTGCCGGAGGTTAGCCATCACTGCCCTATAAGCTTGCCATTCATAAGGGGTGCACAAACTTTTTTGGTCCAAGATTGTGCTGACTAAAACAGCCCATAATAAAGTTTGAACAAAAACTGAGTACTGAAGTTTAATTTTACAATGTTACTCAAGTGCTCCAAGAAAAGGTTGGAGATAGATAACAACTTGGATTGCAAGGTTATCACAGGGTGTCCCCATAACGGTGGCTGCAACAAAGAAAACGTGTGTGTGTGTGGGGGGGGGAAGGGAGCTAACCATAATTTGAGCTTAAACTTACTAAAATGACCCCTAGACTCCAGAGATCACATGACTCATCGTAGCCACTTGCGTTCAAGAGTTCTGGTGCGGCATAATGCAGAGTAAAGCAGGGAGTTTTAAGGGGCTGGTTATCCGGTGGCTTTAAACGCGCAAACCCAAAATCTATGATTTTTATTTCAGCGTTATCGCTTTCATCCGTGAACAGTAAATTCTGTAGAGAAAAAAAAATATATGAAAAATTAAACAACAGACAAAAAGACATATGACAAGCTATAGCCTGTCACACCATACTGGGAGTTGTAGTTTTGCAAACAGCAGGAGTTATATACAGGGGTTGGTAAATCGCTAGGATATGCCATCAAGGTCAAAAAGCGGGTCCCACCTCTGGGACCTGCTCCTATCTAGAGGCTCCCAAATGAAAGGTAGAGCATACTGCGCACGTGCAGCCACCCCTCCATTCCCCGTTACAGGACTACTGAAAATAGCCCAGCCAGAGCTCAGTTATTTACGGAGCTCTCATAGCGGTGAATGAAGGGTGGCTTTGTATGTGCAGCTGCTTTCTGTTTACTTTGGGGGCCCCATTCTGGAGATGGGAGCGGGTCCCGGAGGTGGTACCAGCACCTATCTGATATTGATGGCATATTCTAGCAATATACCATCAATTTCCCAGATGGAAATACCCCTTAATGGATATAATTGATAAACTGTACCTATCAATTTGTGTTTTTTTCATATAAATAGGTGCAAATTCTCTGCTAAATAACTGCATAATATATCTTGATAGGTGTAGTTGTTCTGACACTGCTCTGGTCCCCACTGATCTCCACTTTCCGGTCCTAGCTGGACACAAAGGAAATGCCTGTTCAGCCAATTACTGGCTGGGCAGGTCACCACTATGGCCATCGATTGGCTGAGAAGGCATCTCCAGGCATTTCCTGCGTGTCGAGCATGTGTATCGACTTATGAAAGGCTGTCTCTGCCTTTAGCCACCACTAGGGGGAGTAGTGGTATGCATTCAGTATGCAGAGTTATTATTCAGGTCATAGAAAGCTGTATAAATCTGTATGCAGTGAGCTCCCTCTAGTGGCAGTTGCAGGCAGCCAGAATTTGTATTATGTATCTCTATTGAAGTGTGAAGGGAAGCAGGGGACTTGGAGCTCTGAATCAGTAAAAAGAAAGTCTTAAAGATTTATGGTGAAATTGAGCAGCAGAGAATTTTGCACCTACAGAGATGGAAAATAGTTATTCATCTTTTGCCCAATCACTGTAAAAACGTACCTCCGGCTTCAGGTCCCTGTGTACAACACCCACGTCGTGCATATGGCTGACTGCTGAAACCAGCTTTCGCATAATGTAGCTGGCTTCAGACTCGCTGAAAGATTTCTTCTTCTTGATACGCTCAAATAATTCCCCTCCTTTCAATAATTCCATCACAAGGAATGTGTGAAGCTGAGAAAATGTACAGAAGAGAAATGGTGAGAAAATTCACACAAACCGCTGTAGATGACATCATTATATTGGTCTAGTTAAGGGAAAACTGCACCAAAAGTCTGTGTATTCTGAGAGGTTGACGGTAGGACAGATGAATAGAATTTATTTATCTCTGTTATCAGCCATTTCAGATGGAGAAGATGACTGTAGGTCATGTAATGCTCCTGCTATCAGCTATTTGTAATCAATACTTGATTAATGTAGAAAGATAATCTCTGATGTTTAAATGGCATCTGTCAGCAGTTTTGTACCTATGACACTGACTGACCTGTTACATGTGCGCTTGGCAGCTGAAGGCATTTGTGTTGGTCCCACGTTCATATGGGCCTGCATTGCTGAGAATTTTTTTTTAAAATATATGCAAATGAGCCTCTAGGAGCAACGGGGGCGTTGTCATTAGACCTAGAGGCTCTGCTCTCTCTGCAACTGCCGCGTCCTCTGCATTTTGATTGACAGGGCCAGGCATTGAAAACATCATCACCACCTACCTGGCCCTGTCAATCAAATTAGAAAGAGCTGCAGAGAGAGCAGAGCCTCTAGGTGTAACGGTAACGCCCTTGTTGCTCCTAGAGGCTCATTTGCATATAACAAAATATTATATTTCTCAGCAATGCGGGCACATATGAACATGGGACCAACACAGATGCCTTCAGCTGCCTAGAGCACATGTAACAGGTCGGCCAGTGTCATAGGGACAAAACTGCTGACAGATGCCCTTTAAATTGCTTAAATCCATGTAAACGTAATACTTCTCACAGCAGAGGGTTTGCTATATCTGTATGACCACCAATGGCCACCACATCCAGGCGGGAAGAGGTCAGGAACAGTTCTAGAGATGACGTGCATCTATCAGACATTTATGACATATCCTGTGGATATACAATAAATGTCTGAGATGGGACAACCCTCGGCACGGTTCTTTCTGCTCTGATTTTTGCACATCAGCACTAGGTAACACAACCACTCACCTGGTCATGGTAAACGTCATGTAACTTCACTATATTGGGGTGACTGTCAGACAACTTCATTGCTGCTATTTCTTTCTGGGTATTACTCTCCATTCTGAATATAGAAAGCAAAGATAAGTTAAAGGAAAATTATACCATGCATTTCCACAGTACCTGCACAGCAGCCCTTGTTACTAGGGAAATTAGTCTAGATTTTGTGGGAGGATCTGCAGCTTTTACAGTAGCAGCATGGTGGATGAGATTTTACAAAATGTTATCCACAGGATGCGGAAAAAGTGCGGAGGTTGTTCACCCGATTGTCAGCAGTAATAGATGAATAGCTGTTACTGAAGTATAAGGTAAGTGGATTTCGTGTCTGATCACAATGTAATTATATTACTATTATATCAGTGATGGACAACCTGTCAGTCATGATATACAGGCTGGTTGTCAGCAGTAATAGATGAATAGCTGTTACTCTAGCATAAGGTGCGTGGATCTCATGTCTGATCACAATCACTAATTTAATCAGTGATATCAGTAACAAGGTGGCGCTGCTCTACCAAAATAATGTTTGTAGCTTTTTTTTTTAAATTACACTTATGGCTTTTATTAATGTGTTTCTTTTGCTTTTTTTTTTTTTTCAGTTTTATTTGGGAAGAACAGAAAAAAAAAATAAGTATTTTTTTCAAACTATAGCTCCTTATTCTTTAAATATACAAATTGACACCAAAATAAATTATTAAAATTAGTTCCCTATATAGTATTGGTCGTTTTTTATATATAATATGTATAATTTCACGAAAACAGGGCAATAATAGGGATGGTTTCTCCATTTTCTTTAAATTTGTTGTTTTGTCTTTTTCCCACACTTATTTTTCAAATGTATTTTTGGCACATATGTACCCTGAGAGGTCATTAAAAGACCTCTGAGCGACACCGACACTTTTTTGCAATTTGCACTTTTTCCGCCGATAGGCTAGTTTCACACTAGTGCTAGAGATCCGGCAGGCTGTTCTGGCAAGGGAACAGCCTGCTGGATCTCCCTGCATTTCAGCATCGCCGAAAACTTGAAAGTCTCTGTCCAGCCACATTAACTATAATGGGGACCGGTGGAGATCCGGCTGCATTCCGGCAAATACACAGCGGTTTTCTTCCAGTCAATTCTCAGCATATTTACCGGCTTGTGGCCGGATTATCTTTTACACACCCAAATCGCAAAGCGAATGAACGCCCGGTATTGTTGCTGTCCTAGACCAACTACACGTATAAACCCAAAACTAGACCCAGAAATACAAAATCTTTTATTGGACATACACTTGTATAAAACGCTTATGTATACGGATTATCTTTTAGATAATGGGGCTGGACGGAGACTTTCAAGCTTCCAGTAATGCCGGAATGCAGAGAGATCCAGCAGCCTGCCGGATATCTAGAGCTAGTGTGAAACTAGCAACTTGGCCATTGTTCACAGGCAGTGCTGATCTGGGTCTGCTAAGACCCTGCAGCTGTACTGTTCCCAAGATGGGTTCAATAGATAGCCACTTCCTCTATTCATTGTCTAGTGTTCATTGAGCACTATGTACAGATGAAAGAAGACTGCAGAGCAGTAGTAAACCGCTTATGTCTATATTCAGGGACCTGAATGCTCCTCCTAGATTGCGGAAGCAAGAGCTTTAAACCCTAAGGGCTCTAGATGAAAGCCCTGCACCAAGCGCTGTGCATAACGCCGCTTGGTCGTTATGGTGTTAAATAAGAAGAGATTTTTCCATCCTGCCATTTTTACAGACACACATTATTCTGATGAGCTGGGAATATGCTTGTGTCTAATCCATTACTGTACAGGAGCGCTGAGCAGCCAACCCTTTACTGTGCGTGCAATAATGAGGTCCCTCTGTCACACTTTGCAGCATTCGGGCCACGTACCGCTTGCTGATTATTTTCACAGCGTACTCCTGGTTGGTTTTCTTGTGCAAACATTTTCGACAGATGGAAAAACTGCCCTCGCCCAACGGCTTCTCCTTCAAATCGAGCTCGTAGTGCTGATAAAAAGGAGAGTCCTGCCAGGAAATAAATGGCGTGCAGTTCACAAGTTAGCACTTAACATGGGGAAAAAAAACATATTGGAATGTATATTCCAGGAAAGAAAATAAGTTACGAGTCAAGACAGCCTGCAAGGAAGAAACATCGGAGCAAAGTAAAATGTGCTGCTGCCTTGACAGATGGATTGTGTGACGCTACCAGGTTGCCTTTTCCCGTCGCCGGATGTTCTTGATCTGTGCGACAGGGTGATGCAGAGGCGGCCGTGCAGGAGCAACATGGGTCTCAGGGAGCAGGTTAGGTATGACCAGTATGAAGGGCCCGGGTTTTTTGGGGGACGTTATACGGGTTGGATAACCCTTTTAAAAGTTGGATGACATCTGTTGGTTGCTAAAACTTTACTTTTAGGGTATGTTCACACAATGTTTGTTCTTTTACAGGATGACTCTGATTTCAAGAAACCAGTGCCAGAAATCCACATGTTTACTAGCATTTACTACTTTCTGACACTGTGTTTAATTTTGCATGCTTATTTTTGCCTCCCATAGACTGGGAAAATGCGGTGCAGAAAACAGGCCAAGGAGTGATAGGTCACTTCTTTTTTTATGTGGTGCTGTATAAACTGTGGAGCATATTTCCCATTTAAATCAATGAGACATGGTTTGGGTCTACATCAGCACAAAATATGCACATATTATGCGCTGAAATTTGCACAAAGAACCATCATGTGAACATATCAACTGTGCTGCAACCATTGCTGGAATGATTCATTTTTCCATCACATTCACTGCTTGTTTCCAGGGGTTGTGCATTGCTTTTTCTTATGTGCAAGAACGACCACTTCTGTTGGATTGCAGGGTGGTCGAAACCCCTGAAAACGATCAGTGCAAAATGTGATGGAAAAATAGAGGCAATATGCAAAGGAAGCAATATGGACAATCATAATACATTAGTAAGTGCCTTGTATTAACTTTCTCTACATGATAAATGTCATTTGCTGAAGGGAGACAACCCCTTTAAGGGGCCACGAATACCTATAAGAGGGGGTCCGCGGCTGCTAGGCGGGGAGGGGTTTTGTTCAGCAATAGGAGCATGTTCTATGGCAGACACTGGTGGGGTACGCTCTGTAATACCTCAGCTGCTGCAGCACTACTTTGAAGCAATCTGTGAATGATACTCTTCAGAAAAAGGTTCTGCAGCAGCTAAGGTTGTAAAGAAATGATGTCTCCGCACTTGTACCTTCATCATAGCACTCCTTGCAATATTTGTGACTCCTGGGCGCTCCGTTCCAAGGTGATACTGGACAGTATCTGCGATGGCAGCATTGGGCTTGAATAGGATGGATGGAGCAACAAAGGAATAACCCTGTAAATAAAAAATAAAAAAAATAAAAAAATCACCTCTATTCAATATCGAATATCTAGCTAGGATATTAAGACTGTAAACACCTGCACATTAATGATGAGCATGCACAATATGGGGGTTGTGACCATAAAAAAAAGCTGGAGCCCGGGGATGGGGTGGGGGGTGCAGAGTACACTGTGTAATCATCACACGTGTAAACATGGCACGGACGTTAAAAATAAAAAGGATAAAAATACATTGCAGCTGTTCCTGCACTTGTGAAAACATTCAGATGTCTCTCAAGATGCCAAAAAGCTGCAGAAATCCATAGAAATAAAGCAAGTCAGCTTTTGTTTAATAAAGCAAGGGATCGATGGTGTTCTCATGCCAAGCTGCCAGCATCCAAGACAAGTCAGCTCAACCGTATTATAACCCACGGTGGCCGAGAAGCAGCTGTAACCTCATACTTAGGCCTCTTGCACATGACTGTATGCCCTCCGAGATATACGGTCCGTTAGGGGGCCATATGTCCCGGAGCGGCATTGATCGTGCGCACGGGAGAGCACAGCATCATAGATTACAATAATGCTGTGCACGTCGGGCCGCCCGCGCGGCTATTGTCCTGGACTCATACGGTTGTCACGGTTCTGTCCAAGTGGCCTTATCGAGATGAAGCAGAGCTCAACACACAGCAATATTCATCACTGGTCAGAGCCCAAGGGAAAGCAGAGCTCCATGGAAAATATTTACCAGGACCTCATTTAGACTTGTAGTAAAATAGAAAATATTTGAAGAGCTACAGTCACTTCTGATCACCATTTACCGTTCATGCACAGAGTGAATCTACATACAAGGTTGACTGACTTTGGAAATACATTACATTACTTATCCTGTAATGTCCTGATACTCAGTTACATCCTGTATTATACTTCAGAGCTGCACTCACTATTCTGCTGGTGCAGTCACTGTGTACGTACATTACTTATCCTGTCCTGATCTCCAGGTACATCCTGTATTGTACTCCAGAGCTGCACTCACTATTCTGATGGCGGAGTCACTGTGTACATACATTACTTATCCTGTACTGATCCTGAGTTACATCCTGTATTATACTCCAGAGCTGCACTCACTATTCTGCTGGTGCAGTCACTGTGTACGTACATTACTTATCCTGTACTGATCTCCAGTTACATCCTGTATTGTACTCCAGAGCTGCACTCACTATTCTGATGGCGGAGTCACTGTGTACATACATTACTTATCCTGTACTGATCCTGAGTTACATCCTGTATTATACTCCAGAGCTGCACTCCCTATTCTGCTGGTGCAGTCACTGTGTACGTACATTACTTATCCTGTACTGATCCTCAGTTACATCCTGTATTGTACTCCAGAGCTGCACTCACTATTCTGCTGGTGCAGTCACTGTGTACATGCATACATTACTTATCCTGTACTGATCCTCAGTTACATCCTGTATTGTACTCCAGAGCTGCACTCACTATTCTGATGGCGGAGTCACTGTGTACATACATTACATTACTTATCCTGTACTGATCCTGAGTTACATCCTGTATTATACTTCAAAGCTGCACTCATTCTTCCGTTTTAGAGCCGAAATCTCTCAGCATTCCCTGCTGTTTCAATGTCTGCACAAAGCTGGTTTCGACAATGGTCCCCTGCATTATAAGAACTAAGTTCTTAAGGTAGTGTCTGCCCACTAGCTTGCTGACTGCATTAACCGTCAGAATAGTGAGTACAGCTCTGGAATATAATGCAGGCCCTAAAGATTAGTTCTATATGCAACCTGCAACATTACATTCAATCTTACTAGTCCAGCACTGGGAATGAAGAGGCTCTGGCTCCACAGGTATCCTTCAGACACTGTGCCACTCTCAGCCAGGCACCATGCCTAGTACTGGAATACAGACCCACTCAAATCAATGACGAGTTATTCCTCGGTGCAAGCAGAACGCTGCTGCAGATCACCTCTTGTATTTTACAACACAGGAGCTTAGCAGGACAAGCTCCGAGCTCTGCAAATATCATATTAGGAAGCAATCAGTACAGACGGCAGCTTTAGACTGTAAGCTCCTATTATAATAATCCAGTGAACGCTCTTCTTTTGTCATTATTATAATGACTTATCCTGGCAGAAAGGTATTTGTTGTATACAAATCAATACTATGAGTCCTAGGTGCACTGCCAGATACTAAGACCTCCACCCGGTGTAAGACGTCTTGTTCTGCAGCTCGTTACAAGGAAAGTCTAATCTGTGACTCAGCAAAGCACATTGAGCAATGAGAGGATTAACTTAGAGGGTCAAGATATCCCCCTTGTAGAGCTGGCAGCCACGCAGAGGCCCCAGTGCGCAGAGCTCAGACCTCAGGTACCTGAAATATCCGGTCAGCGTTCATGGGGAGAGCGGCTGGAGAGTAAGTGGGATCCATTTCTGTAAATTCTTCCGCAAAATTGCCCACGTCCAGCTCGTCCTTGATGACCGGTTTAAAAGGAGCAGAGACTTTCTTTGCTGCTAAATCTTCCCAATTCAGGGTCTGAAACGTTACGCATAAGAATCATTTGAAGTTAATTTACCCAGAAAAGTCTAATTACACAGAAGCTGAGGGCAGTAAAGGGCTGGCGAAACCTGAAAGGTAAAACTGAAATTCATTAAGACTGCCCCAGGGGTCCATCTCTTAGTAAAACTCCATTAACTTGCTTAAATCGGTAGTGCATGTGAATATATGAGCCTTCTAGCAACCTGTAATTCACTTTCCCTGCCTGCAGCGTCTCTGTAAATGCTCGTAGCTACCTCAGTCACCCCAAAATATATGTTTGCAGTAACAGGGCACATAATAGGCAGGGAGGAGGGGGATGCAGCTGCAGCTTCTCTCTCTTTCAGTGCCTGCATGCTGTGAGAGGGGAAGTAGAGCAGAAGTGGGGGCGATGTCAGATTGGTTCACAGTGCTGAGCACAGCAATACAGGATCGGAGCAGCAGGAAACTGCAGCAAAGTAAAGCCGGGCATACAGGATAGACAGCCATCAGCTAAAATGTAAGCTCTCTCCTGAAACCATGCATTTGTTCTAAACATGATACTGGTCCCCTTTGTTCCTCTCTGAAAACCTCAGTCCCCCTCTACACTCCTCTGGCAGATTATCATCTAATCTAAAGGATCAGGCGTGCTGAATTCCAACAGCCTGTTCCTTTTCTGGGTCCTCATACACATTAGAAGGTCAGCCAGTCCAGCTGAAATTGGTGAGTTTTGCCAACATTAATCTATTGTGTGTGATGCTCTTAAAGGGGTATTCCAGGATTTAACAGTTGATTGCTTATCCTTAGAATACATGGGGTCATTTATCAAACTGGTGTAAATTAGAACTGGTTTAGTTGCCCATAACAACCAACGAGATTCCACCTTTCATTTTTGACTGCTTCTCTGGAAAATGAAAGGTGGAATCTGATCGGTTGCTATGGGCAACTAAGCCAGTTCTACATTACACCAGCTTGATAAATGATCCCACAACAGTGCTTACGGAAAGTCTTCAGACCCCTTCACATTTTGTTATGTTGTTCCTTGTGCTAAAAGTTTGAAAAAAAAAAAAACGTTTACATTTTCCCCCATCGTCCTTCACTTAGTACCCCACAATGAGGAATCAAAATCAGCATGTTCAAAATCTTTGCAAATTTTTTGAAAAGGAAAACCTAAAATCTTGTATTGACATATGTATTCAGACCCTTTACTCAGGACTCAGTTGAAGCCCCTTTGGCAATGATTACAGCCACCAGCCT
This sequence comes from Bufo bufo, assembly GCF_905171765.1. Classification (NCBI taxonomy): domain Eukaryota; kingdom Metazoa; phylum Chordata; class Amphibia; order Anura; family Bufonidae; genus Bufo; species Bufo bufo. Next base: position 20,931,269 of record NC_053399.1, on the reverse strand, counting down.
TCTTGGTTTCCACACTTGGATTTGGGGATTTTCTGCCATTCTTCTCTGCAGATCCTCTCATCCTCTGTCAGGTTTGATGGGGCCTGTCCGTGGATAGCCATTTTCAGGTTCCTCCAGAGACGTTCGATTGGGTTCTAGTCAGGGCTCTGGCTGGGCCACTCAAGGACATTCACAGAGTTGTCCCTGCTCCTGTGTTGTCTTGGCTGTGTGCTTAGGGTCATTATCTTCTTTGAAGGTGAACCTTCAGTCTAGTCTGAGGTCCAGAGCTCTGGATCAGTTTTTCATTAGGAATCTCTCTGTACTTTGCTCCATTCCGCTTTCTCTTAACCGTGACCAGTCTCCCTGTCCTAGCCGCTGAAAAACACCCCACAGCACGATGCTGCCACCAACATGCCTCATTATAGGGATGGCATTGGACTGGTGATGAGCAGTGCCTGGTTTCCTTCAAACATGACACTTAGAACGGAGGCTAAAAAGATTATCAGACCCGAGAGTCTTGTTTCTCACATTCTGAGAGTCTTTTAGGTGCTTTATTTTTGCTTTCCTGTGTATTTTATTGAGGAGAACCTTCTTTCTGACCACTCTGCCATAAAGCCCAGATTGGTGGAGTGCGGCAGAGGTGGTCGACCTTCTGAAAGTTTCTCCCATCTGCACACAGGATCTTTAGTGCTCAGCCAGAGTGACCATTGGGTTCTTGGTCACCTCTCTTACCAAGGCCCTTTTCTCCCAATTACCATGGTGGGGCAGCTATCTCTAGGAAGAGTCCTGGTGGATCCAAGCTTCTTCCATTTAAGTAATTAATAATTACTTTCAGGGCAACAGAAATGTTTTTGTCCCTCTCTCCACATTTGTGCCTGCACATAATCCCGTCTCTGAGCTCTACAGGCAATTCTTACTCCTCCTTCGTCTTCCAAGCTTGGTTTTTGCTCTGAATTCATTGTCAGCTGCGAGACCTTGTCAGCTGTGTCTTCCCAAATCATGTCCAATCAACTGATTCAACCAGAGGTGACTCCAAACAAGGTGTAGAAACATATTAAAGATGAATAAAGAGAAACGGGAGCCCCCGGAGCTAAATTTCAAGTGTCTGACATGTGACATTTTTAAAGTTCTGTTTTCACTTTCTCATTATGGGGGATTGAATGCAGATTGAGGTGGAAAACTTGATTTTTTTTTATTTTTATTTTAGCACAAGGAGCAACATAACAAAATTTTAAAAAAGTTAAAGGGTCTGAAGACTTTCCAAAGACACTATAGGGCTTCACTATCTGATCGTCTGACACCCAGCACCCCTCGTCGGTCAGGTGTTCTGCACTAGCTCTGGCATTAGAGATCCACAGCACTATCCACTGTGTAGTGGACAGGGCTGGTTACTGCAGCACTGCTCCCCTTCACATGCTGAAGTAACCAGCTCTGTGTACTACACACTGGACTGAGCTGTGTAGTTCTGGTACTGACTTCCAGCGCCAGAAATACTGCAGAATAGCTGAAATCGGTGAGGGTGCAGGGTGTCAGACCCCCCCCACTGATCAGATAATGATGGCCTATACTGAGGAAAGGACACTCTGCAGGCATTTTGACAGAAAATATACATTTTGTATATTTTACAAAATATATTTTATACAATATACAAGTGAGCAATACTTTCTGATGGCGAAACATCCAGAACCGTACACAGTATAGGCACGTTATATGATCAGCATTACTTACCTGGAAAAAAGGATGTTTCTTTATTTCATCGGAGCCAGCTGGACCGCAGCCAAGGCGCTTTTTAGGATCTTTCATCAATAGACTTCTAATAAGATCTTTCACCAGCTCGCTCATTTCTTGAGGATAGGGCGGGTCGCTTTTTAATATTCTCCTGCATAAAAGCAAACAACATCCGATCCGTATTCGTGCCTCCGGGAACCAAATATTAATACTAATATGACTGCTCTATCAGTGGCATGCTATGTCTTTTTTATTATTGTTTCTATATTTTAACTTTTTTGTAATTCTTATAGGAGAAAGAGCAGCACAATTTCAAGAAGTAGTGGAAGAAGCAGCAGGGTACCCGGCAGCACAGAGAAATTCCGAGGAGAGAAATAATCTTCTTTGAGGTCACAGGCTAAGCTTTATACAGTGGAAGAAACAGGGTTCCCCAGCAGCACAGAGCATTTCAGGATAAATGTGTACTGATCCAGTGGGAGGTCACAGGCTGATAATTACATAGTGGAAAAAACAGCACAGAGTATTTCAGGAGAAGTGTTTGCTCATTCTGTGAGAGGTCACAGGCAGTTTTACACAGTAGAAGGAGCAGGGTCCCCAGCAGCACAGAGTATTTCAGAAGAGGCATGATGTTAGGACAGGGCTATGCGTGACAGGGGCAGTATCCTATGGAATGGGCAAAGAAAATCATACAAGAGGCTGAATCTGACTTTGCTTTTAGAATATTTGCTGAAGTCACATCTGTCATAGTACAACAGGACGTACTTAGAAATTTCAGCTTGTGAATTTTTCTCTCCATCTACAGTGAAAGGCGACGCTCCTGTTAGCAGTTCATACATCAAGACCCCCAAACTCCACCAGTCGACAGCCTGAAACAGCACAATGAAATATGTTTAGCTTTAAAGGAGTTGTCTCATCATGGACAATGGGGGCATATTGCTAGGGTATGCCCCCATTGTCTTATAGGTGCGGGTCCCACCCCTGGGACCCGCACCTATATCGAGAACGGAGCCCCGCAAGGTGGTGGCTGGAGGACTCTGGTCCGGCCACCACCAAGCCGGCTTCCCATAGAAGTGAATGGGAGCGTACCGCGCATGCGCGGCCCCCGCCCCCTTTCATTTCTATGGGGACAACGGAAATAGCTGAGCCAGCACTCGGCTATTATCACCGGCTCCATAGAAAATGAAAGGAGGATGGCTGCGCATGCGCCCTCCTTCACTTGCGGGGCTCTGTTGTCGATATAGGTGCGGTTCCCAGCGGTGGGACCCGCACCTATAAGACAATGGGGGCATATCCTAGCGATGTGCCCCCATTGTCCATGATGAGACAACCCCTTTAAAGAATGGACAACTTGATATCAGCGACATCACGGAGAATGCAGCCTATCCATTCACTAGAGATCAGCGGTGACATCACTGAGAATGCAGCCTATCCATTCTCTAGAGATCAGCGGTGACATCACTGAGAATGCAGCCTATCCATTCTCTAGAGATCAGCGGTGACATCACTGAGAATGCAGGCTATCCATTCACTAGAGATCAGCGGTGACATCACTGAGAATGCAGCCTATCCATTCATTAGAGAGCAGCGGTGACATCACTGAGAATGCAGCCTATCCATTCACTAGAGATCAGCGGTGACATCACTGAGAATGCAGCCTATCCATTCATTAGAGAGCAGCGGTGACATCACTGAGAATGCAGGCTATCCATTCTCTAGAGATCAGCGGTGACATCACTGAGAATGCAGGCTATCCATTCACTAGAGATCAGCGGTGACATCACTGAGAATGCAGCCTATACATTCACTAGAGATCAGCGGTGACATCACTGAGAATGCAGCCTATCCATTCACTAGAGAGCAGTGACATCACTGAGAATGCAGCCTATCCACTCACTAGAGATCAGCAGTGACATCACTGAGAATGCAGCCTATCCACTCACTAGAGATCAGCAGTGACATCACTGAGAATGCAGCCTATCTATTCACTAAAGATCAGCAGGGACATCACTGAGAATGCAGCCTATCCATTCACTAGAGATCAGCGGTGACATCACTGAGAATGCAGGCTATCCATTCACTAGAGATCAGCAGTGACATCACTGAGAATGCAGCCTATCCAATCAGTAGAGATCAGCGGTGACTTCTCTGAGAATGTTTCAAGTGGCATCAATATACAAAAATATATTAATCTCAATACCTTGTCGTGTCCAGAATCTCCACCTTTGACGATCTCGGGCGCCATATATTCTATGGTCCCACAAAAGGAATAGGTTCTTTCATTCTAAAAGTAAAGAAATGGTTAATTTGATCTCAAATAAAAGAGATACAGACACAGAAGATATTTATTTGATTGCACCCACATGGATTGGAATACATTTGCAAAAAGTGAACCCTTTGGAATGATCCGAATTTTTGCAGGGATTACTAATAATATAATGGTCTAATTAATATCTACGGTTAAGTCCCAATTATAGACAAATGCAATCTAACAAAACTAAACACACACGCATGTGAGAAAAACTAAGTGAACACTTGAATTTAAAGGGGTTGTCTGGGTTCAGAACTGAACCCAGACATACCCCTATTTTTACCCAGGCAGGCCCTCTGATATGAGCATTGGAGCATTTCATGCTCCGATGCTCTCCCTTGCCCTGTGCTGTATCGCGCAGGGCAAGGGCTTTTTTGTTTACATTTCTCACTGCTAAGGGGAGGCTTCCGCCCATTAGTGCCGGTGACGTCACCGGGCTCACTGCTAGGAGGGAGACTCCTTCTAGTTTACCCATAGAGAGCCCAGTACGTCACCGGATCTCCAGAAAAAAGCCCTTGCCCTGCACGATTCAGCGCAGGGCAAGGGAGAGCCTTTCATGCTCCGATGCTCATGTCAGAGGGGCTCCCTGGGTGAAGACAACCCCTTAAATAACTCGCAGATCCCCTTCACAGCAATTACCTTCACCAAACATTTCCTGTTGCTGCAAACAAGATCTGTTTAACGTTGAGGAGGAATTGTGTCCTGTCCACCACTCCAATGTGCTTCAGTTCCCCAGTATTTCTGGGGTGAAATATTGCACGGGGTGACGTCATCGAGATTTTGCACGGTGTCTTCAATCAAGATGGCTGCGACGGCCTCTCCGCAATCAAATGGATAAGGAGAGTATGTTTTTTTTTTTACATTTTTAAACTGGATTAGCACCTGAAAGGCCTTTATTTTAATATCAGATGCCACGATCAGCGATGAACGCAGCATCTAAGGGGTTCAATGATGGGGGTAGGGGGGGGGGCCAGCGCAATCGCCGTTCACCGTCATTGCACCCGCTACATACATAGGAATGCGCAGCCGAATCAAATTCTTCATAATTTCCCTCATCTCTAATTAAAAAAACATGGGAACAACACAGATGCCTTCAGCTGCCAAGTGCACATGTAACAGGTCAGCCAGTGTCATAGGTACAAAACTGCTGACAGATGCCCTTTAAAGGTAATTCCAAAGGATTCACTTACTTATTCTTGCAACTGTAGACTACCTGCAGTGAACTATAGGCCTCTCAGTATCAGAACATGCAAGGCTGGCACAGGTTCATTCCATACAACAAGCACAATGCGGCGCTTTTGTCCACCATATTTCATCGCCATAATACTGGATCATAAGATAATAATATCTATTATACCTGAGAACATTTGCAATATTGACTCGACATTGAACGCTGATGAGTCTTACATACGATTTATTTCTGCTGACTTTTAAAGGTTACCACCCACTGGTACAAACCCAATTATGATTCAGAGGATTAAATGAGCTGAATAGGTTCCTCGTGTACTGACAGAGATATGGAAATATAGCATTAGAGACAGGGACACTCTCTAATAGAAGAGTATCCATCCTTCCAAAACAATAATCCCAATGCCTGTCCTCTCGGCACCTTATATGTAGTACAGACAGAAATTTTGGGTCTAAGGCTACTTTCGCACTCGCGTTTGGTGCGGATCCGTCATGGACCTGCACAGACGGATCCGCACCAATAATACAACCGAATGCATACGTTCAGAACGGATCCGTTTGTATTATCTTTAACATTGCCAAAACGGATCTGTCTTGAACACCACTGAAAGTCAATGGGGGACGGATCAGTTTTCTATTGTGCCAGTGAAAACGGATCCGTCCCCATTGACTTACATTGTGTGTCAGAACGGATCCGTTTGCCTCCGCATTGTCCAGAGCGGAATGGAGGCAAACTGATGCATTCTGCACGGATCCCTATACATTCAGAATGCATTAGGGCAAAACGGATCCGTTTTGGACAGATTGTGAGAGCCCTGAAACGGATCTCACAAACGGAAACCAAAACGCCAGTGTGAAAGTGGCCTAATAAGCATAATTTCGATTTTTCCCCATGTCCTTGCATGCTTTCAGAGCGGGCATGCCCTTCCTGAGGCGATGTCTGTCCTTACTTTGGTGAGCTCCTGCTTCCCACATATCCCACAATGCTCTGCACAGCCCTCTGGGCCAATCAGAAGTCTCCCCACTTCTGCTCTCTCTCCCCTCTCACAGCAACACAGAGAAAAGAAGACAAGCTGCAGCTGCATCCCCCTCCTCCCCATCTTATATTTGCTTGATGGATTTTTTTTGGGGGGTGTGTGAAGGTTTATAAAAATAGATAGAGGTGAGGAAAGGGGAATGAATGAATGAATGAATTAACTCATTTATTTTGTTCCGGCTGATAAAACCCTAACGGGACCTCACGACGGACTGAGTGAGTCACTTACCTCATCCGACAGAAACTCCTTACTCAGACCAAAGTCTGTTAGGACCACGTGGCCGCTGGAGTCCAGGAGAATGTTTTCGAGTTTGATATCCCGATAAATTATTCCCAGCTGCAAGAGAAGGAAAAAGTAAAGGAGTTCCTCATTCCCTGTGAAATGACTGTTTATAGTAGAGGACTGTGCGGGAGATGAATGGGAGAAGCTGCGGATCAGTCAGGCATCCAGCACATAAACAGCAATAAATCTTCCACAAAAAAAAAAAAAGAAAACTGAAACGTCTTCAATTTATGAGGCTGAAGAAACTGAGTTAGGCCTCATGCACACGGCCGTTGTGTGGCCATTCCGTGCATTGGGGACCGCAATTGCGGTCCCCAATGCACGGGCAACATCCGTGCAGCAGGCCGGACCCATTCAACTTGACATGTCATATTTATTTGCGGTGCGGAACAACGGAAAGAAACACCATGGAAGCACTCCGTAGTGCTTCCGGTGTTCCGTGACTCCGTTATGCATCTCCGGAATTGCGGACCCATTCAAGTGAATAGGTCCACATCCGTGATGCACATGGCCGGCGCCCGTGGATTGCCGACCCGCTGTTTGTAGGTCGCAATACGGCCACGGCTGCCCAACGGCCGTGTGCATGAGGCCTAAGGCTACTTTCACACTAGGGTTTTTGCTGGATCCGGCAGGGTTCAGCAAAAACGTTTCCGTTACTGATAATACAACCGTCTGCATCCGTTATGAACGGATCCGGTTGTATTATCTTTAACATAGCCAAGACGGATCCGTCATGAACTCCATTGAAAGTCAATGGGGGACGAATCCGTTTTCTATTGTGTCAGAGAAAACGGATCCGTCCCCATTGACTTGCATTGTGGGTCATGACGGATCAGTTTTGCTCCGGTATGAAAAAAGAACGCATTTTGGAGCGCTCCGTTCTGTTCAGTTACGTTTTGTCCCCATTGACAATGAATGGGGACATGCCTGAGATATTTCGCCTGGAGGGTTTTTCTCCATGGGAGAGAAAAGGTTTATTGTTCCTAGGACAACTTCAATCAGAAGGAGTTTTCAAATCCTTTACGCAGTTGCAGGAGGAGTTTAGCTTACCTAACAAATTTTTCTACCAATATTTACAACTGAGACATGCGTTTCAGACGCAATTTCCCAGGGGTGTACGAATTTCTGATCTTCCCCCAGTGGTTAAACAGTTATTAAAAGCCTCTTCCACTAAGGGCCTTATATTTTTGCTATATAGACATATTATAGATGTCTCCTCCTCTTCTACTACCATTAAGGCAAGGGTCCAATGGGAGAGCGATCTTGGTGCATTGTCCCAGGAACAATGGACAGATATCTTGGCCCTCACTCCCTCTCTGACGGTTAGTGAATCTCAGCGACTATCACAATTGTATCTCATACATCGAGTATATAGAACCCCACAATTTCTCTTCAGAATTGTGGAAGTGCGTTCAGACTCAAAATGTCTTAGATGTGGGGAAGGGGACGCAATATTGATCCATATGATTCGGAACGGTGTACGATTGCCGATACTACTGGGAGGATGTCAGACATATTATAACAATGGCCACTCAGATACGTCTACCTGATGACCCTAGGGTTTGTATACTGGGGATACTGGACTCTCCGGGATTGGGAGACAGAAACTCCCTATGTATTCATAGACTCCTGTTCCAGGCTAGGGTACTAATAGCTAAACACTGGATATGAGAGCCCCCCCCCCCCTACAAAACAAGAGTTCATTAATAGGATGAATATAATTTTGAGATTAGAAAAGGGAGTATACGCTAGACGAAAATGTCCAAATAAGTATTTATCTTTATGGCAGGGGAGGGTTGAGTCAGCGCAACTAGCGTCCCAGGCATTAGTTCAAATGTCTTCCTTACACTCCCTCTCCAGGGGAAACATATAGTTACTGTATAATGTTCAAAAGGCTGGCCTATTGTAGATAGACGGAACTGTCTTGGCGTCCAATTGTATAACTGCTCATACACATACTGGTACGGATGTCTCTCGGCTCAAGTTGGGCTAGGGTGGGGGGGAAGGATGTTATTGTGTTATTTTATACAAGGTACAACGTTCAACTACCTAAATGCTGCAATATTCATATAGATCTGGATTTACCATAAGTTGTCATGGGTGTCTGCGTACACCAATATTTTTGTAAGTTGATATACTTATGACCGACTATACAAAAAACTACGGACTCCTTGATGATATTCATGTGATAATGTTTATTTTAATAAAAAAATAAACTGATTTTAAAAAAGACAATGAATGGGGACAAAACGGAAGCGTTTTTTTTCCGGTATTGAGATCCTATGACGGATCTCAATGCCGGAAAATATTAACGCTAGTGTGAAAGTAGCCTTTGAATGCTGAATTTCAGTTTTGAAAAGAAGGCACACGCTACATTGGGCATTGTGGCCTGTCCTGATGGCTTGCTACAATGTATCAGTCTGGAGTCCAGAAAGTTTGCCTTGTCCAGATTGGATGCAATTGTGGCAAACTGTCAGCTGTGGGAAGAATTACACCTGTGCTGATTTATAACCTCAGACACGACCATAGCCATCTCGCGGGTCCACAAATCGTGGATCTGCAAAATATGGATGTGGTCTGAGTTGCATCCGCACTTTTTGAGGACCCACTGAAGTCCGTCTTCTATGGACATATTCTAACTTTTTGCAGAATGGACATACGGATGCGGAAAGCACACTGATCATCCATGTGCTTTCTGCATCCATATGTCAGTCTGTCTTTTTTGTGGAACAATCTTAGGATGTAAACTAAAATGCTCCTATTCACTGGAAGCAAGCAGGATCTCAACAATAGCAAGGAACAAACACAATGGGGCGATTTACTATACCTCCTATGCCAGAAACTGGCGTAAAAAAAAAAGTTGCAAACCATGGGTTTGCAAAGTTTGAAATAAAACTGCAAATAAATTTAGTCGCCATTGGTGTTTCTATGTGCCCTCGTCACTTTCTGAAAAGGGTTGGGGCATGGGCAAGGCCATTGACACACTTATTGTCATGTAAATGACGGAACAAAGAGCGTCAGAGGGCGCCCAGACTGCAGGAGGATGCCCTTAATTTATGACGAGGCGTGTGCCAAGTACATCCGCTGGAGGCGCAGGGGGTACCAAGACCAGCGTAGCAAATGGCAGTTGTAGATGTATCACTCTGTGATTTACATGAAATCAGAAACCCTCTTTAATGCCTGCCTGCTTGTTGGACGCTGGTTTGCACCTTGCAGCTGGCAATACCAAACCGAGTTCTGTCTTCATCATCCCTGCGGAGTCTTCGCTCTAGTTTTTGCATTGGCTAGGCTACATCAGACCGGCACAAGGAGACAAACTATACTAAGAAGAGGGGGCAAGGGCTCCCAAAAACCACCAGCCATCATCGTGCTGCTTCTTGCATCCATATACGCTCGTGACATATGACTCCCTGACCTGACTACATCAATGCAAATATCAATTTCGCCTTCTGCAGGCGGCCACAATCAGTCTTTTGTGTGTAACTGTGTCAAAGACTGCGGGATTAAAGATACGGAGAGTCCAGCTACGCCCTGGTCTGACAGGCTGCAAAATTTTAGGAATGCGTCTGCCTCTCACTTAAAGGGGTTATGCCCTAATTGATGCAAGAACGGAAAATCAGACTTCATATAGAACATGACAATCTCCTAATAAAGCTGGAACCAGCCCTGTGCCTCACATGGGGCCAGAGATCTCAACCTGGCAGCTCGGGAGGCGAGTCCTTTCTGGTGCAGATCTCTCCCTGTAACTGCCACAGCTTCTAACAGAACATATGGCTGGTGACAGTTGAAGATTTAAACTGAGCGCGTGCGACCACCTCAGTGAGAGGCAAAAATAAATAAAAATAAGAAAAAGAACAAACAGCAGGTGGCGCTATAGAGATACATTTTATTGACTACTGTAGCTCACTGGCTTTACCCTAAATTTTTTAATTACATGCAATTACAAAAGTCTTCAGATCCAGGAGCTGGTTTGAAAAATGTAGACTACGTTTCGTGACACAACTTCTTTAAGTAAAAAAAAACAAAACAAAAAAACATTACCATTGCCATGCATTTTTTCTTAAAGGGGTTGTCAAAGATTTTTTATATTGATGGCCTATCCTCAGGATAGGGGCCTCCTCACAGTATACCAAGCACAGCGCTGTACACTGTTTAGTGCCTCTGCTTGGTATTGCAGCCCAGGCCCATTCACTTGAATAGGACTGGTGTGCGCCTTGTCCACGTGACATCACTGGCCTAGGAGGAGGCTGCGGCGCACACTCCGGCCTCTTCAAACAGCTGATCGACAGGGGTGTCGGGAGTCGGACCCCCCACCTATCTGCTATTGAAGACCCACCCTGAGGATAGGCAATCAATATTAAACTCACAAAAAAAAACAAAAATCTTGCTCAGAAAAAAAAAATAAGAATAGTGTTAATGGATTCATCAGCATTTTTAAGACCTCTGCTTGCTATAAATGAACAGAAACATACTTCTTTAAATCTAGACGCTGAAAAACCTACTACTTTTCAAAGCTGAGGGTCTGTCACTCTTGTATCCAGCGTAGACAACCCTCAATTGGCTATACGCTTGAGGCCTCATGCACACGGCCGTTGTTTTGGTCTGCATCCGAGCCGCAGTTTTGGTGGCTCGGATGCGGACCCATTCACTCCAATGGGGCCACAAAAGATGCGGACAGCACTCCGTGTGCTCCGTTTCCGTTGTCTGCAAAAAATATATAACATGTCCTATTCTTGTCCGCGCTTTGCGTACAAGAATAGGCAGCTATATTAAAGGCTGTCCGTGCCGTTCCGCAAATTGCGGAACGCACACGGACGCCATGCGTGTTTTGCGTATCAGCGGTTTGTGTGCATGAGGCCTGACGCAGCACAAATATCTCTGATAGTTTATTACATTGTGTCAGTGCAGGTTAAATGTATCGGGCTGAAGCTGAGACTCATTACTCCGCAGAGGAAGAGGAGCGAACTGTAAATGCAGGGTGTCAATGAATGCTGCTCATACTACACATTATAGCTACTCTATGGAGGAGGGGGGATAACAATAACGACACAACTAATTCTGGATCCACAAGATCTGAGATAAAGCTCCAGTCTATTATAACTGAGCAGAATGTGAGCAAATATTGTTTTATAAGGCGTGCATGAGATCCTGTAAGTGGAATTATCCTTTAAGTGCCTGCATTTATGAGCTCTTAGCATAAGCGCCATGAAAAACCCACAAACAAAATAAAAGCAGTGGTTAATCAGTCACTTACAACCAGGCTCCCTGGCGCTGCGGGCTCCTCCTCATCGCCAATTTCCGACAACGTAAACCCACTATTTTTTCCTGCGCCACCTACGCCTCCCACAAATGCCGAAACGTGTTAATGCATTAAAAAAAAAGAGCAAAACAAACCTTGTGCAGGTGCTCGAGGGCCAGTACAATCTCCCCGATATAGATTTGTACTTCACTCTCCGTGAATTTCTCCCGCTGCGATAAATGCGTAAAAAGCTCGCCTCCGTTAATATAATCTGAAAAAAATAAGAACAACCGAATGGATTATTTAAAAGGGATGTTACAACCAGTTGAGACACACCTTATAGATTCCTTTGGGGGTCTGGATGTCTTGCTTGACTTACCCCTCCTGGAGGATGGACTATATCTACATTCAGCCAGTTCTGGGACTTAAAGAGCATCTGTCAGCAGTTTTGTACCTATGACACTGGCTGACCTGCTACATGTGCGAGAATCTAAACGATTAATTGATTAGTACCTGGCAAGAATTACCTAATATGAGGCATTAAATACCTCAAGGCCTCAGGGAAGGGAGCACACTACTCCAAAGCACAATATGGCAGCTTGAAGGGCATCTGTCAGCAGATTTGTACCTATGACACTGGCTGACCTGCTGAAGGCATCTGTGTTGGTCTCATGTTCATATGTGCCCGCACTGCTGAGAAAAATTATCTTTTTTTTTTCTTTTCTTTTTATATATGCAAATGAGTCTCTAGGAGCAACGGGGGCGTTGCCGTTACACCTAGAGACTCTGCTCTCTCTGCAACTGCTGCGCCCTCTGCACTTTGACAGCACCAGGTATAATGACGTTTTCACTGCTTGGTACTATCAATCGAAGTACAGAAGGGGCGGCAGTTGCAGAGAGAAATGAGCGTCTAGGAGTAACGGCCCTCGTTGCGCCTAAATGCTCATTTGCATATATTAAAACATGATTTTTCTCAGCGATGCGGGCACATATGAACATGGGACCAACACAGATGCCTTCAGCTGTCAAGCACACATGTAACAGGTCAGCCAGTGTCATAGGTACAAAACTGCTGACAGATGCCCTTTAAATACTGATAACCTATCCTCAGGATAGATCAGCATATCTGACTGGTGAGAATCCCACTTAGGGGATCTTTGTTGACCAAGCTTTTGGAAGGGGCAGCGCTGCTGGGGCGAGGGATACAGGCTCTTGCTCGAGTTGTGACATTACTTCTATTGGTCATATGGCCTTTCTGCAGCTCTGTCCTATTATAGTGAATGGTATTAAGCTGCAATACCAAGCACAGCCACTATAAAATGTACGGCGCTATGTTTGGTATGCTATGAAGAGGCTGAAGCTGTCTGAGCGTCCCATTCAAACAGCTAATCGTCAGGGGTGCCGGGAGTCAGACCCCCACTGAAATAATATTGAGGACAGGTCATCTATATGTAAGTCCTGGACAACTCCTTTAAGTCTATTACTTGATGTATCAACAGCGCTGGCACCTCCTGAACCAGCTCCACTTTCTCCTTTCCTATTTACAGTGCTGAAGAACCCATTTAGTAGCTCTGCTGTCTCTTAAATCCCAGTGACCAACTTCCCGGGGGGGGGGACGTAGGTGAAGCCTGGCCAATCTTTTCTATCCTCTCTTGTCATTTACAACAAAATCTGCCCACACAATGGTGATGAGGAAAATGATAAATTTGCAGAAAGGTAGTAGATATAGAACTTGCATATCTGTTCCTCCCAGACCTCAGCTCGAACCAGATGACAGTGCGGTTCTCTAATTTAGATCAAGTCATTTCAGGCAAGTGGGGAACCTCTTCGGTCTTCCTTTGCACCATCTTAGACTGGGACTACACGGCGATCTTGGCTGTGACACCCATCACAGGACTAATGATTGCTCTGTAGAAGTACAGCCTCACATGTGAATGAGTTCGCAGCTCGACTCACAAGTTGCCGTGACCGCAATCTCAGAATCGCAAAAAATTAAACACTGCTGGTTTCTTTGCGATTCTGGGGTCTCAGTAACTTGCAAATTGCACTGTGACCCCATTAACTGCCCTGCCACGTTCGTTGATTGTGCTATGGGTGTCAACGCCGAGATCGCCACCTAGCCCCAGCTTTATTATCTGGCGTTTTACAATGTATGGGTAACCACCTCTGAAAACACCCGTATTGTTTATGGTGTTTTTAGTGGCACTGGGTCATGTACATACATTTTCTTAAGCCGGTTTTTCCAGCCTTCTAGAGAGAAGACTACAGGGGGGGGAAAAAAACATATTCAGATTTCATGAGAATTTTACAGCAGATTCTGCATGAAAATCTGCATCAAATCCACCTCCAATGACACTGAATGGGGTTTCCACAACCCCTTTAGGGCACAGCCACACGCAGCCAAAGCAAATTTCTGTTGCCGATTTTTGCCTCGGTTCTGCAGGTTTCACCCTATGCATTGCAAATGCAAATCCAAGCTGGAAATCCACAGCAAAAATTGAAAAAACGCACCGCAAGTGAATTTATGCTGCAGATTTTTTTTTTAAGCACAGTGTGGAAGAGATTTGTTGTAAATCTCATCTGCTCCTGTACAAGGCTGCAGATTTTTCTACCGGCAATTCCACGTTGGAAAATCTGCAGCAGATTTTTCAATACACTATATGTGCCCCTAAAATGGTGCCATTAGAAAATACAACTTGTCCGGCAAAAAACATATAGCAACGTTGACAAAAAAATAAAAATAAAGTTATGGCTCTCAGAAGAGGAGGATGGAGAAAGGGGACGGCAATGTCTAACTGAGAATATTTTAAAAGCAAGGAAATATGGGCAATAACTGCTGCAGTGGTAGCCATATTGCTTGTCATCCAGTTTTCCCTGTTAAAGATACCCCCCCCCCCCAAAAAAAACCCATTCCAATCAACATCCTTCATCCTTTACAGAGTGTTCACTCCTCTCCACCAGCAGATACAGAGCATAATGTTTCCAAACACCATATACAGTATTTTTCGCTTTATAAAACACAGTTTTTTTTGCTCCCAGAAGTGGGGGGAAATGGCAGTGCATCTTATAAAGTGAAAACTTGTGGGCGCTTTCATTATGAAAATTCTCACTAGTATGCAGAAGGTGCGAGGAGAGCTGACTGTGGTGCTGCTAGTCAGTGATGGTCAGTTCGCAGTGTTCGCCAGGGAACACATGCGGGCTGCCATCTTTAGTAAGGTTAGACTCACCCGTCCGGCGATGCACAGGTAAGCCCTAGCAAATGCGGTCACCGGGAGCCAGCAGTTCCGAGAACAGCCCGATGAAGGCCCCCGGCGGCTGATCTCGGAACTGCCTGCTCCCGGTGACTGCATTCGATTTCAGACCGGCTCACGGCACAGGTAAGGGCTTACCTGTGC
The DNA here is from genome assembly GCF_905171765.1 of Bufo bufo. Taxonomy (NCBI): domain Eukaryota; kingdom Metazoa; phylum Chordata; class Amphibia; order Anura; family Bufonidae; genus Bufo; species Bufo bufo. The sequence continues at coordinate 20,916,113 of NC_053399.1, read as the reverse complement.
ATCGCCGGACGGGTGAGTCTAACCTTACTAAAGATGGCAGCCCGCATGTGTACGCTGGCGAACACTGCAAACTGACCATCAGTGCTGCTAGTGTTTGTTGTACTCACCGCTCTCTGGTCTTCCTGCATGCAGTCAGGTCACAGTGCAGCATGGGCCTAGAGAAGACTAGGGAGTGTGACTGCGGGAGAGACCTCATGGGGGTCTGATCTGAGCTCAGATTGGAGGTCTGATCTGAGCTACAATGGGGGTCTGATCTGGTCTGATGTGGATTGGGGGTCTGTTCTGAAGTCTGATGAAAAATAATATTTTTATTTTTCTTATTTTCCTCCTCTAACAACTAGGTGTGTCTTATAAAGCAAAAAATATAGTACATGTTTTTCCAGAAAGAACATTTTTGCCTCTTGCATACTGAACCCTCCATTATATCATCCTGTCACTTACGGTACATTGTTCTCATCCTCCTCATGGTGGAGGTCACAGGCACCAACCACTATCCCTTCACCCCCAAAAAAAAGAAAAGAAAAAAAAAAAAAAAGAAAGAAAAGAATTAACTCTTACCCAAAATGAGATGAAGTTTGGTGTCTGTCTGGAAAGCATAATGGAGCGTGACGAGGAATGGAGACTGCCGGATGTGCTCCAGCACCTGACGCTCTGTTCGTGTGTGCTCCGCTGTCTTGGCTTTTTGGATTATAGTCGCCTTCTTTAGAACTTTCATCGCGTAAAGCTTCCCGGAGTCGTGGCCGCTGATTTTCCGCACCAGGAAAACTTTGCCATATGCTAGAAAACACCAAGTATTTTTCGTTACTAGTCATAATGAATACAGCATTCTGCATGGGCTAGGTGGAGTTTCCATAGTTGAAAATTAGATAAAGTGCAACCAAAATTTGCAAACTGAGGGGGAGATTTATCAAAATTAACAAACTGGCTTATGCTGTTTTCACACCTAAACTCCTGAATATTTCCGGAGATTTGCTGCAGTTGGCCTTTAGCTCTCACCCCGGAGATGTTCCATGTCGGGTGCGTTCTCACTACAGAGGAAACGTTCCAGGTCCCAAGGTAAGGGGCAGGAACTTTAGGCATGGTCTACTGTGATTTTCTGGAACATTTACTGCTGTCTTCACATATGCGCTCACTCAGACAAAATCTGGAGTTAGTACTAGGGCTCTGGGGAGAAAGTCTGGGTAAAATCCGGGACAGATATTGCGGAGGTGTGCGATCACACATACAGCCCCTCCAGGTAAACTCCAGAAAATGTCAGGATTCCACTGTAAGTGTGAATGGGGTTTAAGTTACCCAATTGGAACCAAATTCTTTTCAGAGCTCTTTTGGCAAATGAAAGAATCAATCTGATTGGACTCCTAGGACTCCTCTGTCCCCCTTTTTTCTTCTTTCCCGCTTCTATGTGCACAATGCTTCCCACATCCTCCGATATCAGCACATCTCCATACACATAAGAAGGATGGACGGAATTGACAGGTTCGTCCAACTTTGCTCTAATGCATAATGCACCTTTACACTTCTCGCCATATTACCTCTTCTGAGGCCAAGCACAGGGTCTGCAAGTCTCAATGTAATCCTCCTGCTAAGATTCCCTCACTCCAAGATCTATCAACGGCCAGCGTGTCCTCGCAAAGGACATGAGGGTGCTACAGAGCACCCACCGAAACTGCTGGGCTCCCCAGAGGGATGCTACTCTTTGCAAAACAGGGAATCTGCTCTGGATAAAGTTTGCTCCAAACAGAAGAACCCTGTATGGCCGTTTATTTTTACGTTCTTCTGATCTGTCAGAAAAACAAAGAAAAAAAACAAAAACGGATCCTGTAGTTTGAGCATCCACTATGCTCAGTTATGCACATATCGCCTCATAAGTCATTTCTGTCTGAGAACCGTTACTCCGTCTAAAATAACATACATGCAGGACTTTTTTTTTCCGTCTAAAGTAACGGATCTCAGACGGAAATGGCTAAAATGGATGCCAAATGTGCATAACTGATGCTTTAAATAAAGGATCCGTTTTTTTCAGGGATCAGAAGAACGGAAAAATAAATGGTGATGTGAACCCAGCCTAAGGCTTCGTTCACATCATCGTTCAGCCTTACCGAAAACGGAAAGGACGGATTTGGAACAGAAATGAGCTGAACGGAACCTAAGGACCCCATAGACTCTAATGGGGTCTGTTAGGTTTCCGCTCAGAAGAAGATTTGGGAGTGGAGACAAAAGTAGTGCAAAAAGTAGTGCATGCAGGACTTTTGTCTCTGCTTCAAAAATCTTCTTCTGAGCGGAAACCTAACGGACCTCATTCGAGTCTATGGGGTCCTTAGGTTCCGTTCGGCTCAGTTATGTGCCGAATCCGTCCTTTCCGTTTTCCTGCTCCGGAGAACGGAAAGGCTGAACGGTGATGTGAACGAAGCCTAAGATGAACATTGCAGTAATAAATACCCACTGCAAGCTTCACCTTGTGTCTTTCCTATGTAACTGCAACAAACTGATAAAGAAAGAGATGTCCACGAGAAGACAATCTGCTGACTGCTCCAGCAGGACTTCCCCCGGTGGGTTGAGTAACACCACTGACTCTGAAGCCACAATGACACACCTAGTTTTATGTTGCACAGATAATGCACAGTTTACAGCTTCTTCCCGCTGCTGCTGCTACTACTATTTCTACACAGGTATGTGACTATAAAAGGTTTCCTAAGGACCTTTCACACAGGGTGAGGATCGGAAAAAGTATCGGAGACGAGCGTTTGTAGGAGAGCTCGTTCCCGCCTACTGCCCCCTTGTAAACGTGCCACTGATCACCTGAGGAATGAGCAAATGCTGGTTTGTCAGGCGATTGCATCTTTTATGTGACACAAAAATGTCTCCTTCATCAGCAGCACATCGGCCTAAGAAAACAAGGATCTGCTGCCGGTAAAAAAAAATAATACATCTGTACCGACTGTATCGCCGAACATCCCCCATCACCGCTGCATGTAAATGCACATAACAAACGGGCAATGATCGGAAACAAACGTTCATTGGATGGGAATATTTGTTCCCAATCATTGCCTGCTCTCTCTGCCTTTGTAAAAGGGCCTTAAAGGGGTTCTCTCACTTCACCAAGTGACATTTATCATGTAGAGAAAATTAATACACGTCACTTTCTAATGCATTTTTATTGTCCATATTGCTTCCCTTGCTGGCTTGATTAATTTTTTCATCACATTATACACTGCCCGTTTCCATGGTTACGACCACCCTGTAATCCAGCAGTGGTGGCCGTGCTTGATCACTATGGGATAAAGCGCCGGCCTCTCTGGTGGCTGGGACCTTGAGAGTGCGCATGGACCGCTGCTTTTTCCTATCGTGTGCAAGCACGGCCACCACTGATGGATTACAAGGTGGAAACGAGTAGCATATAATGTGATGGAAAAATGAATCAAGCCAGCAAGGAAAGCAATATGGACAATCACAATACATTAGTATGTGCTGAAGTGAGACAACCCCTTTAAGACGTTACACCCGCCATATATATATATATATATAGCAGAGATAATAGTACCCATGTGATAAGCGCAGGAGAAGATGTTTTTACAAAGCGGTTGCTCTGTTTTTGGCAGCATCTCAAAGTGATGCAGAGGGCGCGCCACAAATCTACTGCGCATGTTGCACAATAGGTGTTCAAAAGAAGATCAGCGTCTATATGCTGCCCGCCTGCGAGACAAAAATAAATCTCGCAGTGATTGGGGCCGTGCTGCAAATATAATACAAGCCTGGGTCAGGAGAAGTTTCAGATGCTTTTACTTATAAGCATGCATTCACACTGTGTTCGCAGTGCATGGGAGGCATACGTTGGGAGGATCTCTTGACAGATGCCTCCAACATATGCCCATGTTAAAAAAAAAAATATTATATATATATAGTATGTGGTATACATTTTTGACAGATCGCCTTTGTGTGGCACAGCATAGCAGACCATGCTATAATGACGTATACCAGTACACTGTTTTGACAAAGGCCAGGTGAATGAGACCCTATGGATATACCCAACTCCTCCGCCGGGAGCTTTCCTAATTTACACGGCAAAGGCAGCCTGAGACTGGACAGCTCTGTAAAATTAGTACTTTTCATTAGGCCCTGTATTTTTGGCCCGCATCCGATCCGATTTCAATGGGTCCCGAAAGAAATGTGGACGACACTCCATGGGATGTCTGCTTTCGTGTGTCAGTTCCAAAGTCCCGCAAAAAAAGATAGAACATGTCCTATTCTTGTCCGTTCTCAGGACAAGAATAGGCATTGTTACAAGGAAACCGCAAAAAACAAAACAAAACAAAAAAAAACGCGGATGCAATCTGTATTTTTTGCGGACCGCAAAACACAGTCGTGTAAATGCCCCCTTAGTCTGTTAAAAAAACAATAACTTAATCATACATTGGGGGAGATTTACAAATCAAAATGAGCCACATGCTTTACACCACATTCATGACGGCAAAATGCATCAAAGTGCGCCAAAATTGTAAAAGTTGTTAGAAACTTGCATCCATCATCAGCCCTTTTGAAATCTGGCAAGTTTTCAGACCATCCGGTGTAAGTTACACTGTCTAAATCTTAGATATTATTATCAAATCTGCCCATTTTGTTTCAATTTCATGACATCTTCAAGATACCTGCTTGTCAGTAAATTGAAACCTTCTTACTGACAGATAGAGAATGCAGACAAATGTAGCAAACCCACACATCAAAAAGTAATCTGCTCCTCAGTCATCTGTTCTCCTCTCTGCATGTAAAGAAGGTTTCCATTCAGCAAACAGAGATCTTGGAAATGGCGAAGAACTAAAACAAGAAGGGGATAATTTATTACGGCCCCCTATACCAGAAACTAGAGTTAGAAAACGGTGCAGGGTCACGTTTTGTAACTGTTTAAAGGCACGGGCGCCTAAATTTGGGGAGTGACGGAGGTGGGGGCCATCATCCCTGGCAAATTCCTGGTGTAATTGACAATATTACATCTACTAAAACACAAAGGGGGTATAATTTATTATGACCTCCTATAGCATGCCTCGTCATAAATTAAGAGGATCCTCCGGCAGTGCGAAGGATATCAAGGTCCGATGTAAAATGCAGGTCTTTGATGAATGACCCCTTAAGTCTATTAGAAAGTTGCAGAGTTTTTTTATTTCATTTGACAAAAATGAAGCTTTTTAGAATGAACGCCCCCCTCCCACACACACACATGTACAGACCTGCTCGCTATCCACAATGCAGCCGAACTGTTTCGATAGCTCCGGCCTGGGAAGTCACTGGTGCCATTTTATAGATAAACACCCAGTGCCAATTGACTGAGGGAACAATCAAATGTGCCGCCTACACAGAAAACTTCAGAAGCCAACTCAATATATGGAGGAGTGAACTATAGGAAAATGTCAGGATGAGAGCCGGCGAAAGACTTTTAGCTGCACAATGCTTGTCAAAGGGGACTGACATCTTGAGATTTCAGCTACAGTCTGACCAAGAGTGTTAGGCACAGTGGCTGTATGATGGCACACTGAGCCCCCCTGCGGTACTGCCATACCATGCCCCACTAGCTGTGGTATGTACAAAGCTATCATTCCCAAGATGCAATTTTCCTTAAAACTCTGCACATATAGGTGATAAGGCTGTACGTCAAAAATCTTGACTTTTCTGTGATTTTATGTATCGCTTGCTGCTTTTGAAAAAACTGGGTAGGGGTTAGCAGGAGGGGCCTAGCCTTCCACAGCCCAAAAGATTTACTGTAATTGACGTTCATAACGGGCGTCGATTTGCTTTACTGATGCGTGGACTGCCCGCTCCAGTGCATTTTTATTTATTATTTTATTAAAGCCCATCTGTCAGCAGATTTGTACCTATGACACTGGCTGACCTGTTACATATGCCCCTGGCAGCTGAAGACATCTGTGTTGGTCCCATGTTCATATGTGCCCGCATTGCTGAGAAAAATGATGTTTTAATATATGCAAATGAGCCTCTAGGAGCAATGGGGGCGTTGCCGTTACACCTAAAGGCTCTGCACTCTCTACAACTGCCGCAACCCTCTGCACTTTGATTGACAGGACTAGGCAGGAGTAATGATGTTTTCACTGCCTGGCCCTGTCAATAGAAGTGCAGAGGGCGCGGCAGTTGCACAGAGAGCAGAGCCTCTAGGTGTAACAACAACGCCCCCGTTGCTCCTAGAAGCTCATTTGCATATACAGGTGAAACTCGAAAAATTTTAATATTGTGCAAAGTTTATTTATTTCAGTAATGCAACTTAAAAGGTGAAACTAATATATGAGACTCATTACAGGCAAAGCGAGATATTTCAAGCCTTTATTTGGTATAATTTGGATGATTATGGCTTACAGCTTATGAAACCCCAAAGTCACAATTTTGAGGTACCCTTTGCTCAGGGGATATGGATTAATTAGCTGACTAGAGTGTGTCAATTTGAGCCTAGAATATTGAACCTTTTCAGAAAATTCTAATTTTAAGCTGCAATAATGCAATTCTTTTTAATTTGCATTACTGAAATAAATGGACTTTTGCACGATATTCCAATTTTTCGAGTTTCACCTGTATGAAAACATTCTTTTTCTCAGCAAGGCGGGCACATATGAACATGGGACCAACACAGATGTCTTCAGCTGCCAAGGGCATATGTAACAGGTCAGCGAGTGTCATAGGTACAAAACTGCTGACAGATGCGCTTTAAGACTGGCGTACCAACTGCCAGTCGTAATAAGTTCTCCCCACAGCGTCCAATGGAGCGTGCTAAAATTTCATACAAATGAAAGTAATATGGTCATGAACGTAAGGCCTAAGGGTGCATTAAAATGTTGCGGGTTTGCATAGATTGCTGCAAAACTGAGACAAAACCGCAAGACAGGAATGCAACTGCTATATTAAAATGATGGGTTTCTTAACGTGACCTACCTCCTGTACCCAGGACCTTCAGGAGCTCAAAGTTCTCGATTCCAACCTTCTCTTCATGTCCTGTCAAATTCGCTATAGAAAAAGAAAAAAATAGAAAAAAGAAATTCATTAGACGTAAAGGGGCCAAGTTAATTAGCGAAGCATCAGAGCGGCCGTACATTATCTTTACATCCCATTATTGATCGGATAGAACACGTCCGGCTCAGGCTCACATCTAATCCAGCAGACCGATCTCATTCAATCACCGCTGGATTGATTAAAACTTAAATGTGTAAGAATCTGAGTCAACAGGAGGGACAATCAGTGATGGCACAAATTCAAGGATATAACAATAAAAACCTGAAAGAGTCAACATCTTACTAATGGGGTGTCGGTAATTAATACCCGATCCTATCCCCCTACATCTGCCGTCTGGGGAGAGTGGGGGACACCATACACATTATATAGTTGCCCGCTTAAGCAAAAAATTTTATCTAATGTGTATGAGTAGTTTTATATTCTTAATGGGTCCCTAACTTCGATCTGTGACGCTATTCCTCACCATATCTCCCGGATTGCGGACCCATTCAAGTGAATGGGTCTGCATCCCCAGATGGAGGGCACGCGGTCGGTGCCAGTGATACGGTGCACACACGGCCGGTGCCAGTATATTGCGGACCCACTGTTTGCAGGCCGAAATACGGGCAAGGCCAGCACATAGTCGTGTGCATGAGGCCTAAGAAGGCCCGATAGTGTTACCTAATTACCTATACAGCAATGTGTACCCCAATAGTCAACATGCATACAAATAAATATTCATCCAATAACCTCAGCGTTTAGCCCAATAATAACCGAAATACTAAACCCATCAATGTGCACCCTAATGTGTATCCCTATATTTACCAAATAACCCATCTAGCTGTGTGAACACTACTGTTTTTGTTTTGACTGTAGGATCCATTGTCATTTGCTACAATGTATCAGTGCAGACTGAATACAGCAGCAGCACTAATACCCCCTTCTGTCCTGGAGTCCAGGCTCACAGCTCTCCTGGGGTAATAGCCATGAGCCTGGAGTCCAGACCTGGGGGAGATTTGTGCCGCTGACGATCTATACATCAGGAGCGATCACAATATCTTGGACGGTGGTTACGAAGGAAATCTTGTTGTGCAGCACAATGCACGGATAATGCCAGGACATGAAGGACTAAACTGGATTCAGTGCTGGGAATAATGACACCCCAGTGGATCCCACCGGGGCAGCGGCACATTACAGTGCCTTGAAAAGTATTCACCCCCCTCCTTGACTTTTTTCGTATTTTGTTACATTACAGCCTTATGTTCAATGTTTTGTTAATTTGAATTCTATGTGATAGATCAGAACACAATAGTCTAAGTCGGTTAAAGTGAAATAAGAAAAATATATAAATAAAACTATTGTTTAGAAATAGAAAACAGAAAATTGCCATGTGCGTATGTATTCACCCCCTTGGTTAGGAAGCCCATAAAAAGCTCTGGTGCAACCATTTACCTTCAGAAGTCCCATAATTTGTGAAATGATGTCACCTGTGTGCAATCTCAGTGTCACATGATCTGTCATTACATATACACACCTTTTTTGAAAGGCCCCAGAGGCTGTGATACCTACCGTAAGCAAGAGGCATCACTAACCAAACACTACCATGAAGACCAAGGAACTCTCCAAACAAGTAAGGGACAATGTTGTTGAGAAGTACAAGTCAGGGTTAGGTTATAAAAAAATATCCAAATCTTTGATGATCCCCAGGAGCACCATCAAATCTATCATAACCAAATGGAAAGAACATGGCACAACAGAAAACCTGCCAAGAGACGGCCGCCCACCAAAACTCACGGACCGGGCAAGGAGGGCATTAATCAGAGAGGCAGCACAGAGACCTAAGGTGACCCTGGAGGAGCTGCAGAGTTCCACAGCAGAGACCGGAGTATCTGTACATAGGACGACAATAAGCCGTACGCTCCATAGAGTTGGGCTTTATGGCAGTGGCCAGAAGAAAGCCATTACTTTCAGCTAAAAACAAAGGCACGTTGTGAGTTTGCGAAAAGGCCTGTGGGAGACTCCCAAATGTATGGAGGAAGGTGCTCCGGTCTGAGGAGACTAAAACTGAACTTTTCAGCCATTAAAGAAAACGCCATGTCTGGCGCAAACCATCACATCACCCAAAGAACGCCATCCCCACAGTGAGACATGGTGGTGGCAGCATCATACTGGGGGGACTGGGAAACTGGTCAGAGTGGAGGGAAAGATGGATGGTGCTAAATACAGGGATATTCTTGAGCAGAACCTGCACCTCTCTGTGCGTGGTCTGAGGCTCGGACGGAGGTTCACCTTCCAGCAGGACAATGACCCCAAACACACGGCTAAAGCAACACTTGGGGGGTTTAAGGGGAAACATGTAAATGTGTTGGAATGGCCGAGTCACAGCCCAGATTTCAATCCCATAGAAGATCTGTGGTCAGACTTAGAGATTGCTGTTCACAAGTGCAAACATCCAACCTGAAGGAGCTGGAGCAGTTCTGCAAGGAGGAATAGCCGAAAACCCCAGTAGTAAGATGTGGGAAGCTCATAGAGACTTATCCAAAGCGACTTGAAGATGTGATTGCTCTACAGAGTATTGACTTTAGGGGGGTGAATAGTTCTGCACATTGACTTTTTCTGTTATTTTGTCCTATTTGTTGTTTGCTTCACAATAAAAAAAAAAAAAAAAAAAAATCTTCATAGTTGTCGGCACGTTCTGTAAATTACATGATGCAAATTCTCAAATAATCCATGTTAATTCCAGGTTGTGAGGCACCAAAATACGAAAAAAGTCAAGGGGGTGAATACTTTTGCAAGGCACTGTATATAGCAAGATGTGCAGATCCTGCTGCCCTATCCTATGGCCGATGACCGACCGCACTACAGAATATTCATAAAAAAGTTGTGTGCAGACTGGCTAAATGGTACATATGGGTACGAGGAGTGATGCCAAAGATCTAGCTGAAAAGGCTTTGTCACCTTTTGACCTTTACCAGATCCCATAAGGGCATTATCCTAAATATGTCAGAAGAGCTTCAACTGAAAGCTTACTGGAGATACAGGGTACATACTGGTACTATATACTGGAGATACAGGGTACATACTGGGCCTATATACCATATTTACTGTATACTGGAGATACACGGTACATACTGTAACTATATGCCATGTTAACTCTATATACCGTATATACTGGAGATACACGGTACATACTGGTACTATATGCCATGTATACTGGTACTATAAACTGTAAGGCTTTTAGAGATACTTTTATAACCCTTTCCAGCTTTATGCAAGTCAACAATTCTTAATCGTAGGTCTTCTGAGAGCTCTTTTGTGCTTCTTGTGAAAAGCAAACCCAGAACTGGTGTGCGTTTTTTATAGGGCAGGGCAGCTGTAACCAACACCTCCAATCTCATCTCATTGATTAGACTCCAGTTGGGCGACACCTCACTCCAATTAGCTCTTGGAGATGTCATTAGTCTAGGGGTTCACATACTTTTTCCACCTGCACTGTGAATGTTTACATGGTGTGTTCAATAAAAACATGGTAACATTTAATTCTTTGTGTGTTATTAGTTTAAGCAGACTGTGATTGTCTATTGTTGTGACTTAGATGAAGATCAGATCACATTTTATGACCAATTTGTGCAGAAATCCATATCATTCCAAAGGGTTCACATACTTTTTCTTGCAACTGTATATTAAAACATCATTTTTCTCAGCAATGCGGGCAGATATGAACATGGGACCAACACAGATGCCTTCAGCTGCCAAGAGCACATGTAATAGGTCAGCCAGTGTCATAAGTACAAAACTGCTGACAGATGCCCTTTAATGTGACCCTGCAGCAGAACCCAAAATAAAAGGTGGCACCACCATGCTTGTGTGACCATTAACCAAGCACCCTTAGCAGTTCACACTACAGTACTCTTCACAATATATTCTAGAGCTACATGGTACATACTATAGTAGTATGTACCATAGGTATATACGGTTGGTACCTGGCATACACTTCAAACACCCAGGATACGCCATAGGTACTAGGGATAAAATGCAGATACCAGGGATGCACTATACAGTATATACTAGTTACACTGTATTTCATTACATTTGCTACTTTGCTTCTCGTAGGACGGGCAGTGATGGGGTCTAGAATAGAATAGTAACAAGGCGTTCAGGACATGACGTGGTTAAACCCATCAGGGCCTCTCCACTATTTCATTATGGGAAGAGAACAGTATGTTCTAGCACAGGGAGGCAAGCAATTAAAAGAAAGCAATCCACAATTCTATTAAAATAATAGATGGTGTCCCAATCATTAATTGGATGCTGCGCTGACAGTGTCATGGATGAGGATTAGTATTTTAATTCCCTGTTCCAAAACTATTAGGTAAAGAGTAGAAAACCTCTCAGCTTAAACAATAGTGGAGCACCTGCCTGCCACGTTTACTGCCAGCACGGGGCATATCCAGTGTCGGCCCACCAGTAAAATGTACTGTATGGATACATCGAAATATTTCCTGCTCACACAGCAGCAAGACGCTACAAGATGATTGATTATGGGGGTCCACGTTGAGAAGGCAAGTCCCTGGGAAAGGAGGACACTGGATGTCCTGCCTCTGTACCTAGAAATCATCTGCGCTACAGTCCTGATCAAAAGTTTAGGACCACTTGAAAAATGGAAAAAAATCATATTTTACATTGTTGGATCTTAACAAGGTTCCAAGTAGAGCTTCAACATGCAACAAGAAGAAATGGGAGTGAGACAGAACATTTTTTGAGCATTCAATTAATTGAAAATAACGACTAAACTGAAACAGGCTGTTTTTCAGCTGATCCAAATTTTAGGACCACATGCCTTTAAAAGGCCAAATCTGTGCAAAGATATGGATTCATTGTCATTCTCTGTCAGGTAGTCACACGTTGTCATGGCAAAGGCAAAAAAACTCTCCCTTTTTGAACGTGGTCGGGTTGTTGAACTGCATAAGCAGGGTCTCTCACAGCGCGCCATCGCTGCTGAGGTGGGACGCAGTAAGAAAAAAAATTTCATCAGCACTGAGCCGGAGGATCCAATTGGCTGTCCGTCAAGACACTGGACGATCCTCGGCCCAAATTAAGGCCCTTACTGGTGCTGACTGCAGCCCCATAACCATCAGACGGCATCTGAGACTGAAGGGCTTTCAAAAACAAAAAACGTCTTCAAAGACCTCGTCTCCTTGAACGCCACAGAACTGCTCGTTTGGACTTTGCAAGAGAGCACCAAACATGGGACATTCAAAAGGTGGAAGAAAGTTTTATTCTCTGAGAAAAAATGTAACCTTGATGGTCCTGATGGTTTCCAACGTTACTGGCATGACAAGCGGATCCCACCTGAGATGTTTTCTACGCGCCACAGTGGAGGGGGCGCCATAATGGTCTGGGGGGCTTTTTCCTTCAGTGGAACAATGGAGCTTCAGGAAGTGCAGGGGCGTCAAACGGCCGCTGGCTATGTCCAGATGTGGCAGAGAGCATTCCTCATGACTGAGGGCCCTCGTCTGTGTGGTAACGACTGGGTTTTTCAACAGGACAACGCTACAGTACACAATGCCCGCAGGACAAGAACATCACTCTTTTGGCCCATCCTGCGTGTTCCCCTGATCTAAATCCAATTGAGAACCTTTGGGGATGGATGGCAAGGGAAGTTTACAAAAATGGACAACAGTTCAAGACAGTAGATGGCCTTCGTGCGGCCGTCTTCACCACTTGGAGAAATGTTCCCACTCACCTCATGGAAACGCTTGCATCAAGCATGCCGAAACTAATTTTTGAAGTGATAATCAATAACGGCGGAGCTACTCATTACTGAGTTCATGTTTGGAAGTTGGATTTCTGTTTTGGGGGGGTTTCGTTTTTTTTTGGAGGTGTGGTCCTAAACTTTTGATCAGCTGAAAAACGGCCTGTTTCAGTTTATTCGTTGTTTTCATTAAATTGAATGCTCAAAAAATGTTTTGTCTCCCTCCCATTTCTTCTTGTTGCATGTTGTTTTGTTTCGAAAATTGTTTCTATTGGTTTTAAAACAACGAAATTGTACACTAGTTGTTTGCCCAACCAGGGCAGCCATATAAGTATACAACTGATGCAGTACAATCAATGAGAAAAGCAACTTAAAAGAATAGGAGGGGGAAGAGGAAGGTCCGAGGGGAGAAGAAAGGGTGGGGATGAGGAAGTTGAGTTTGCTGCAGTTATGTAGTACATGGATAAACAATTAATAAAACATTGGTTTATGTGCTCACAACCAGTAATCCGTAAGTTTGTTAGTTCGAGAAATCCCTATATTTTTTCCAAGGTTTCCATATGGCTTCAAATCGTGGTGGCGTTCGGGTCTCCCAGTGTGCAATTTGCTCAAGGCGGTATAATTGATCACACCTTTGAATCCAATGTTTGGAAAGGCTGGCTATTATAGGGTGCTTTTTCAGTTCGTCGAAAGTTGGGATGTCATTATCTGGGCATAGAGATAAAACCGGTGTGGTGATAGATTTGGCTCTGTCAGATAGGGTTTCCCAGAACTTAGTTGAGGAGTGGCAGAGGACATCACAAACCTGCATCGGGGTGAGGTAATTTGGTAATAAGTGATCTTTCCATTTAGAGTCTTTCCACATGTCTAAAGTGTATTTAGTGATATTGTTATATGTTTGTAGTTTACCGTTCTTTTGGGATTGGTCCAGGAAGATTAAAGAATGAAGTGGGAGGTTTAACATATTGTCTTCAGTGATTAGGTCTAGTCGGTTCGAGTAAGGTCTTAGCCATTCTAGGCATCTAAGAATGCTTTGTGATAGGTATATAGTTCCGGGATACCAAGCCCACCATTCGTGGGGTGTTGTGACATAAGTGTGAGAGGTAGTCTAGATCTCTTACCACCCCAGAGGAATTTTGATAGGATCCCTTGCATTTTTGCAAAACAAGCTTTGGGGATTGGAAGAGGCAATGTTTGAAGGTAGTAAAGAACGGTGGGCAGGAGTACCGTTTTAATGAGCGTCCTGCGACCAAACCACGATATAAATGGAATATCCCAAGAACTTATCAAGTCTTCTAATCTTTTTGGTAGTGCTTGAAAATTATCTCGAAACAAATTAGAAAAATCCGGTGTTAGTGTTATCCCTAAGAATACTATCGTGAGCGTTGTTTTTCACACATCACTTCTGCGTTTCGTGAAAAAAGCAGCATGTTCTATATTCTGCGTTTTTCACGCAGCCCTGGCCCCATAGAAGTGAATGGGGCTTCAGTAAAAAACGCATTGGATCCGGAAGCAAGTGCGGATGCAATGCGTTTTTCCCTGATGGTTGCTAGGAGATGTTGTTTGTAAACCTTCAGTTTTTTTTATCACACAAGTGAAAAACGCATCAAAACGCATTGCACCCGCGCGGAAAAAACTGAACAGCTGAACACAATCGCAGACAAAACTGACTGAACTTGCTTGCGAAATGGTGCAAGTTTCACTGAACGCATCCTGACCTAATCCGTCACGTCCGTGTAAAAGAGGCCTTAGGCTGGATAATGTGCTGCATGTACACTGCCTAGTTACCCCTGTGGGCTTGTCCGAGCCTGGACATATCCCACAATGTAAATGCATGCTATTACTTATATATTACACTCCAGAGCTGCACTCACTATTCTGCTTGAGGATTCACTGTGTACACTTGCTTGGCTGTTCTCAGAACCCCATAGAAAAATGAACGGAGCATGCTGGGAGTCGTAGTTGCTGCTGGAGGTTAGCCATCACTGTTATAGAAGGTCGAGTAAAAAGGAAAACGCCTCTTCTGAGACAGTAATGCAGGATAATGATGGGGGAGTAGTTTAAATGGGGTTATCCAACCCTAAAATTCCTCCCTATACGCCCATGCCCCTCACACAAGTTGTACTTACCTGGCCCCACCCCGACACCACGTTGCGTGTTTGAAAACATCCGGCAACATGGGGGGCAGCCTGACGGGAACGAGCCTCCCTAGTGTCACTCACAATGCTAGGGAGGAGCGCAATGAGCGACGGGGAGATGCAGCGGCAGCCGTCCGCGCATCAGTGCCAGGTAAGTATAACCTGTGTGAGGGGTCCGGATGTTTGAGGAGGCATTTTAGGGGTTGGATAACCCCTTTAAGTTTAAATGTAATATTGCTACAGGGGCTGCAGAGAACCCTGACCCCATAAGAATCTCCTCTGCCTAATGAAAGCGCAGCAGCAGATTTTGCATTGGGGTCTAGGCGCTTGCAACTAGGCCCGGCGAGCGGCTTCCTTCAGTCGACTACAAGCCCCTTGATTCCCCCCATTACTTATAATGGCAGCTGTGCCACGAAAACCAGCGGCGTGCATGTCCCCTTCTCTTGCGAATATCGCTGAATGGCTCCTTCTAACATCTCGATAGTTTACGCTGTCGCCTACACAGCCCCAGAACTGCAGCAAGAGGAAGACTTTCACTGTTGTGCAGTGAGGAAAATCCCGGGGCTCCCGCCACCCTCTTATGTTTCCTCTTCTTCTTCTTTTTATTTGTTCTCAACCCAAATCCTTTCTAATGAAAACTTCCTCTCCATCTGCTAAAACAGATCACTTTGTGCCTTCCTGCTGAGCTACATGTGAGTACATGAAATGTTTGTGCGATTCAAGAAAAAGAGGCAAGGATCCAGAGCTGCGGCAAGGACCCTACGTGGAGGGGGGTAGAACCACAGGTCCCAGGGTGCCACAGATTACTCGTAGTCAAGTGCCCACCTCATTCACTGACCCCCTGTGGCTGAGGTTTGTGAAATATACTGTGTCCCGGGGACATCTGCTGCATTAATTCCTGAACACGTTCAATCTTGGCATGGGGCTTTGCAGGGAGATAAACAGCAGATTAAATAAAAAATTAAAAAATAAAAACGCTTCAGTCCATGTATCTGCTGGGTGTATATTATACCTGCACCCATCTACTGGTCGATACGGAAAATCAATGGGCTGATAACAGGGAACGAAGGTGCGTATGTTCGTGAAATCGCCAGGACGTTGCCCTGAGTAAACAGGGGACGTGCCACCTACAATATGCAAAGTGATTGAGGGCCGAACGATCGTAATTAGTGTTGAGCGAACTTTTAAGTTCGGCGTCTAAAGTTCGGGTTATCGAAGAATCGCGTTATGGATTCTAAATTCCGTTATGGTCCGTGGTAGCGGAATCCATAACGCGATTCTTCGATAACCCGAACGTTAGACGCCGAACTTAAAACACAAGTTCGCTCAACACTAATCGTAATGATGATCATTCGTGCATCTTGCATCGGGCCACGTGAAAGACCCTTCAAAGGCGTTGTCCCATTACAACTCAGGCCGAGTTCACATCTCCTTCAAGGAGATCCGTCACAGAGCACCGCCAGATCCCGCATTGACTGTAATGAGGTCCGACTATGTTCCGGACGCTTCCAGCATAAACGATGCATTCAACAGTTTTTTGTCCGCCCAACAGCTGGCATTTGTGCCGGATCAGGCACTGGGATCTCCATGTACGAGGCCATATTCCTTAGGGCTCATTCAGATGGCCGTAGTGTTTTGTGGATCCGCAAAGCACGGATACCGGCCGCGTGTGTTCTGCATTTTGCGAAATGCACATAGCCAGCGCTGTGATAGAAATGACTATTCTTGTCGGCGATTGCGGATAAGAATAGGCCTTGCTCTATCTTTCTTGCACTGAAATTAATGGGTCCGGACCCCGTCCGCAAAATTGTGGAACGGATGCGGACCCATTCATACGGTCGTCTGAAGGAAACCTTATCCACAGGATACATGATAAGTGTCTGATCGGCATGACTCCGGCTGCTTTGGCTCCCAAGTTTATATGGAGCTCCAGCGGTCAAACCATTAAAGATCAGACACTTATCCCCTATCCATTTACCACATGCAACTGTTGCAGCCAATCACTGGTCTCTGCGGTCTTGTGCTGCACACCACCGAGACCAGTGGTCATGTGCCAAAAAACATGACATCAAGGCAGGATCGGCGGGATAGGAGGAAATATCACATTTTTTTGTCTTGTTTCATCCCTGCCCTGCCTTTCTTCGTGTTTTTCATTTTATTCGGACAGTCCCTTTAATGGAACGACATACCACGTAGTAGTGCATGTGTACTTTACAGTACGATTCATAGGCCGGTTGTGTAAGCACGGGCTAGGATACCTATTGGCACAAGCGCTTCATATGTGTCCTGACTTGTCCACGACCAGAACAGTCCTACATTCCTGAATAACCAGGTGCTGTCTAAAAGCTTTCTACATGCATATATGGCCAGTTCAAGATCTCTGCTTTCTGTCATTGACTGAAAACAACCTACCCTCCATAACTGAGGGTTTGCCACAGTTGTATCCAGTCTAAATAATCCTCTGAAGTAACTAGTCTGGACTTCAGGCTGATGACAAGTAGCTTCCAAGGTAGATCTGATGGGAAGAACAGTCCTGCGGGAAAAGCTAAGGGTACTTTCACACTAGCGTTATTCTTTTCCGGCATAGAGTTCCGTCCTAGGGGCTCAATACTGGAAAAGAACTGATCAGTTTTATCCTAATGCATTCTGAATGGAGAGCAATCCGTTCAGGATGCATCAGGATGTCTTCAGTTCAGTCTTTTTGCCTTTTCAGGACGGAGATAATACCACAGCATGCTACGGTTTTATCTCCGTCCAAAATTCCGGAACACTTTCCCATTGAAATGCATTAATGCCGGATCTGGCCCTGAGTGTTTTGGCAAAACGGATCAGTTTTTGCGGTCTGCGCATGCTCAGACCGCAAAAAAAATGTGAAAAAAAATAAATGCCGGATCCGTTTTTCCAGATGACACTGGATAGACGGATCCGGCATTTCAATGCATTTGTCATACGGATCAGGATCCTGAGCCGTCTGACAAATGCCAACATTTTGCATGCGTTTTGACGGATCCAGCAGGCAGTTTCGGCGATGGAACTGCCTGCCGGGAATCCTCTGCCGCAAGTGTGAAAGTACCCTAATGTCCCCCATCAAAACATCAGACGCTATGACAAGTCAAGGTGGCCGAGGTCATTTCCAGTGTGCAACAGATCCAGCGCTGCGTCGTAGTTTCTGCTATAAACCATGACAGATGTGAACAGAGCCTTAGCAACAAAAGGTCAACGTGTCCTTTCCGTTTTTTTTTTTTTGCAGCCTGTATGCAGAACCATTCACTTCGATGGGGGTCACAAAAAAAAAAAGTTAATGACAGTGTGAATTCCGTTTCCGTATGTCCTATTATTGTCCGCATTACTGACAAGGATAGGACTGTTCTATTAGGGGCCAGCTGTTACCTTCCGTATTTTGTGCGGATCACAAAATACATACGATCGTGTGCTCGAGCCCTAACTGTAAGATTATCTGAGCTGTGAAAATGAATAAGTTTGTACAAGCATGCAATTGCAAATTATTCCTTTCATTAAGGGCCCATTCACACGACAATATATTTCTGTCCGCATCCATTCTGCAATTTTGTGGAATGGATCCGCACCCATTCATTTCAGTGGGGCCGCAAAAGATGCAGACAACACACCGTGTGCTGTCCACATCCGTACTTCCGTTCCGCGGCCCCGCAAAAAAGATAGAACATGTCCTATTGTTGTCTGTAGTTGCGGACAAGAATAGGCATTTCTACACAGGAGGAGGACGTTCCAATCCGCAAAATGCAGAACGAACAAGGCCGGTATCCGTGTTTTGCGTATCCGAAATTTGCGGACTGCAAAACGGATAAAGTCATCTGAATGAGCCCTAAGGGAGGGACTTTCTCCCAACTTTCATTAGCTTCTGATGCGTACAGCACTATGGAATAGGTTAGCGCTATACTGCAAGAGCATTGCTGCATTAAAACGGCTGGGGGTGCGTGGTGTCGGACCCCTGCAGATCAGAGAGTGATGGCCTGTCCTGAGGATGAGAGATCACCTGTAATAAGCAGGACAACCCCTTTAAGTGTCTGGCCTGAGTAAGGTGACAGGCGTATCCGTCCACGCATTATCCGGGTTGCCTCCGCATAGCACACGGACCCGTTAAAGCAAATTGTCTGCCGTTAGAACGTGCACAGACACTCGCGGCATGCGCCATTCTTGTCCTTTTTCCACCCAAGACTCATTCATTCAAGTGAATTGGTCCAGAACAGCCCAGGATGCCATACAGATGTCCTTGTGTACCCTTCACTGAAGTTCTGCCATTTTATTTATGAACCAGGAAGCTCGGGATGAACAAATGCAATAGGTGCTGCTAAAAGACGAGAGGGCACAGACTGAAAAGCAAAAAAAAAAAACCCAAATGAGTCTATGGGGCCTCCTTTAAAACAGGACGCAAGTAACGTGCAGCAAGCATCGGGCTGGTTATGGATGCTGCAGAGCAACGCTCATAGTTCTGCAGTCTCCGCTCAGCGTCGGACCACCAGATATCAATACTGAGTGCTCCAAGCTGCTAATACCCCCCAAAACACTGCGTGACGAAAACCGACCCTTCTGCGAGGAGACAGAACAAAAGCGGCTAATTATAAATCTTCGTCAGACGAGAAAGCATAATCCCTATTTATAAACTCTATGAACCATCATTTTCCACACCCTGCAGCTCAGGCAATGCTATGAAGGGGGGGTCCTTAAATGATGGCCACCACGGGTTACCAAAACATGGCGGAGAGGTAGAAATCGCTGATCCTGATGTACATGAGGATCGGATAGTGAACAGATGGGGCGATGGGACGAATCTGGGCGTACACACAGGCATGGCGTGCCTGCCGTCAATGTGTTCCCTGTACAGCACAGCAATGAGCGAGGCGCTGGAACCGCTCCAGGAGAACAGACAGTCGCAGAGACGCTCGCACGCTCGAAAAGGAAAACAGATCCCGTTTAGACAACAAACGCTGCTCTAATCTTCCGGTGACACATATGGACATGGGGGGCAGCGGGGACCTCCGCAGACGACGAGGAAGCGGCAGGCCACACCGCGAGATTGCCGGGTTACCAAGTATAGAAAACAACACGGCACCAGAAGCTACGGTATAAAAATACTAAATTAAAAATACTGCACATTTCTATCATTTTCAAGATCCCTGCTTGCTGACAATGAATGGAAGCATTCTCACTTCTCCTGTTGTAGTATCTACATGCATTTCCCATGTAATAATGACTCTGGAACATCTATTCTTATGACTCTATGTTGTGCCATTACTTTGGCATTTCTACTGAAATTTTATGAATGAATTTCTAGCAGCTTGCAGTAAAGGTACAGCTGGGTGTTACCAGTTGGGGGCGCGTCCCTGCGCAGTTTGACACTGGCAGCACTTGTAGGACATAATTCAGACTCCCCATCTATTGGTAACGCCCAGCAGTACCTTTACAGCAGAACGCTGGCAATTTATTTTTAAACTTCTAGGAGGAATAATATAGGAGTGATAAAAATAGATGCTCCAGGATGATTATTATTACAAGGGGAATGCAAGCAGTTGCTAAAACTGACGTGCCAAGAGAGGGGACGGGTCCTCTTCAAATACAGAGGCTGAAAAGTGGTACCGATCAGCTACTTCTCACAGCTGAGGGTTTGCTGCAACTGTATCCAAACCACAGGTTTGCAATATAAGAGCTGCCGTCCCCGGAGTCCAGGACAGGAGAGAGTTGTGCTCCCGCTCCTACGCAAGTTCTGTCAGCTGGGTAAGCAGGACTAGGACAGCACAAGTTTCCAGCCTCTGAATGCAGACAAGCATGTCCACATTCACCGACAGCGGGCAGAGATCCTGAGAATTCTGTTCACACTTCTAGCAGGAGCCGGCATCATATAAAACAGTGCAACGCGCAGCGCCCTCCTTCCCTTCAAAAGTGCGGACACCCCAAGGACCCTATTATACGCCGCTGGAGTGCGTCGGGTGCCGTTGTCTAATGAAATCTGTCAGTCACAGTATTAGGCTACATGCACACAGCCGTATGTGTTTTGCGGTCCGCAAAAAAAAATAAAAAATTATGAAATTCGTATGCCATTCGTTTTTTTTTTTTTTGCGAATCCATTGTAACAATGCCTTAAGCCACATGCACACGACCGTGGTGTGTTTTGCGGTCCGCAAATCACGGATCCGCAAAACACGGATGGCGTCCGTGCACGTTCCGCATTTTGCGGAATGGCACGGACAGCTTTCAATATAAATGCCTATTCTTGTCCGCAAAAAGCAGACAAGAATAGGACATGTTATATTTTTTTAGCGGGGCCACGGAACGGAGCAATGGATGCGGACAGCACACGAAGTGCTGTCCGCATCTTTTACGGCCCCATCTAAGTGAATGGGTCCGCATCCGAGCCTCCAAAACGGCGGCTCGGATGCGGACCCAAAAAACTGCCGTGTGCATGAGGCCTAAAACGGACAAGAATAAGACATGTTCTATTTTTTTTGCGGGGCTACGGAACGGACGGTGTGCTGTCCGCATTTTTTTCGGACCCATTAAAATGAATGGGTCCGCATCCTATCCGCAAAAAAAAAACGGAACGGGGACAGGAACAAACGACGTTCGTGTGCATGTAGCCTTACAGTGCTAGGACCAACGCGTTTGCATCCACGGATTGCTGGGCTGCACATGGACTTGGTTTACTTCAAGTTGAAAGTACAGGTGCAGAGCAGCAAGTACTGTTAAGGGTCCAATCACACGTCCGCAAATGGGTCCGCATCCGTTCGGCAATTATGCGGAACAGGTGCGGACCCATTCATTCTCTATGGGGATGGAATGGATGCGGACAGCACACAGTGTGCTGTCCGCATCCGCATTTGCGGAGTGCGGCCCCGATCTTCAGGTCCGCAGCTCCGCAAAAGATAGAACATGTCCTATTCTTGTCCGCAGCTGCGGACAAGAATAGGCATTTCTATAGGGGTGCCGGGCGGGTGTGTTGTGGGTCCGCAACACACCACGGACGTGTGAATGGAGCCCGCAAGCTGAGAATGGAGGTTTTCAGCCTCTGAATGTAGCATGTTCCCGTTCACTGACAGGGAGCAGAGATCCTGAAAATTGAGTGGAAATGAAAAACAAAGACTATTAGAAAGCTTTTTCCCCACCCTGCATCCTGCAGTTCAGGCAATGCTATTGGGGAGAGGGGGTCCTCAAATAATGGCCACCACGGACTACATAATAGCACCATACAGTAAATACATTTTCGACCAATCAGGATCCAAAGCGTAAATACAGCGCATGAACAGTGAGTCCCGAGATCTCAGATCAGGTTATAGAGAGCGCCTTATAGACCACAGAGCATCACTATTTTATAGTTTATGTACTCATACAATCTGCGTCACTTTGGAAATACATTACATGTCTCGCGGTTCTGCTGGCTGGTTTTGGAAACAGTCAGCAAGCATGTGGACAAACCATCACACGTCCGTGGTGTGTTGCGGACCCGCCCGGCACCCCTATAGAAATGCCTATTCTTGTCTGCAAGCTGCGGACAAGAATAGGACATGTTCTATCTTTTGCGGAGCTGCGGACCCAAAGATCGGGGGCGCGCTCCACAAATGCGGATGCGGACAGCACACTGTGTGCGCTCTGCATCCATTCCGTCCCCATAGAAAATGAATGGGTCCGCACCCGTTCCGCAAAATTGGGTGTGGATGCGGACGTATGAATAGAGCCTAACAGGTTCCGGTGGTATTTTGTACTTTCAGGGCGGTTTTATTGCAGAAATCATCAGGACAGGAGACAGACTTGTGCCGCTGCATTCGCATCAGAGGCCTTTCTAGGCTGGATACAACTAGAACAAACCCTCAGCTGTGAGAAACATCAGGGCAGGTTTTTAGCCAAAACAAGATTTTTGTAAACTCACTGACAGCAAGCAGAGATCTTGAAGATGGTAAATAATTCGGAGGTTATGGATGCAAAAATACACGCCAGGCAATAAATATAAAAGAATATTTACAACATTGGGGGTCGACGGCAGTATGTGCCCCCCAAGATGAAGGGGAAATTCTCCTGTGAAGGCACTGGGAAGGGGGGGTACAGGAAGATATGGGTGCAGGATGGCACTAAGGGTTGTCAGGCAGTGTAATAGCCGGGTATACAAGATGCCAACAACGGCATGTGTGTGATACTATGTATGGGTACTTGAGGGAAGGCACAGCGATGTCAGGAGTACTGTACTGTACATGTGGTGACACTAGGTTCAGGAGTACTGTACATGGGGTGACACGGAGGGGGGTCAGGAGTAGCGTACATGGGGTGACACTGAGGGGTCAGGAGTACTGTACATGGGGTGACACGGGGGGGGGCAGGAGTACAGTACATGGGGTGACATTGGGGAGTCAGGAGTACTGTACATGGGGGAGTCAGGAGTACTGTACATGGGGTGACACTGGGGGGTCAGGAGTACTGTACATGGGGTGACACTGGGGGGTCAGGAGTACTGTACATGGGGTGACACTGGGGGGTCAGGAGTACTGTACATGGGGTGACACTGGGGGGTCAGGAGTACTGTACATGGGGTGACACTGGGGGGTCAGGAGTACTGTACATGGGGTGACACTGGGGGGGTCAGGAGTACTGTACATGGGGTGACACGGGGGTCAGGAGTACTATACATGGGGTGACACGGGGGTCAGGAGTACTGTACATGGGGTGACACTGGGGGGTCAGTAGTACTGTACATGGGGTGACACTGGGGGTTAGGAGTACTGTACATGGGGTGACACTGAGGGGCCAGGAGTACTGTACATGGGGTGACACTGAGGGGTCAGGAGTACTGTACATGGGGTGACACTGAGGGGTCAGGAGTACTGTACATGGGTGACACGGGGGTCAGGAGTACTGTACATGGAGTGACACGGGGGTCAGGAGTACTATACATGGGGTGACACGGGGTGACACTGAGGGGTCAGGAGCACAGTACCTGGGGTGACACTGGGGGGTGAGGAGTACTGTACATGGGGTGACACTGGGGGGGGTCAGGAGTACTGTACATGGGGTGACACGGGGGTCAGGAGTACTGTACATGGGGTGACACGGGGGTCAGGAGTACTATACATGGGGTGACACTGGGGGGGGGGGTCAGGAGTACAGTACATGGTGTGACACTGGGGGGGTCAGGAGTACAGTACCTGGGGTGACACTGGGGGGGTCAGGAGTACAGTACATGGGGTGACACTGGGGGGGGGGGGTCAGGAGTACAGTACATGGGGTGACACTGGGGGGTGAGGAGTACTGTACATGGGGTGACACTGGGGGGGGGGGTCAGGAGTACTGTACATGGTGTGACACTGGGGGGGTCAGGAGTACTGTACATGGTGTGACACTGGGGGGGTCAGGAGTACTGTACATGGTGTGACACTGGGGGGGTCAGGAGTACTGTACCTGGGGTGACACTGGGGGGGATCAGGAGTACTGTACCTGGGGTGACACTGGGGGGGATCAGGAGTACTGTACATGGGGTGACACTGGGGGGGATCAGGAGTACTGTACATGGGGGGATAGGAGTACAGTACATGGTGTGACACTGGGGGGGTCAGGAGTACTGTACATGGGGGGATAGGAGTACAGTACATGGGGTGACACTGGGGGGGGGGGAGGAGTATTGTACATGGTGTGACACTGGGGGGGTCAGGAGTACAGTACATGGGGGGTCAGGAGTACAGTACATGGGGTGACACGGGGGGGGGGCAGGATTACCATACACGCGCTGACACTACAAATACACTCAGTGACTGAGGCTCAGCAGTCCGGTTCATGACGTGACTAGGAAGGAGAGAAGCACTCACCGCTCCGGAGCTCATGGGTCACAGTGAGCAGGTCACCTTCCCGGGAGGGCCCCTCCATGACCCGTCAGTCGTACACAGACACAACACGGGGAGACGTTGATACTAGGAATCCTGCGCTGTTTGCCCCGCAGCGCTACCCGCTCCCTCCCTCACACACCCCGGGCGCCGCTTAGCCCCCCGGACCACTACCGCACAGCGCAACCCATCCCCCTGCCAACCAGCGCTACTACCTAGCCCTGGACAGCTCGCCGCACGCTCATTGGCTGGCGCCCAGAAGAAAGGGGCTGGGCCCGACGCGCCCCAGAGATTCCCTTCCTTACTCCCTCTAGGTTGACTGACAGATTGGGCGGAGCAACTGGCACGTCAACAAACCCGAAGACCAATCCCTGGCTAGTATGTGCCCTCCACTACCAACAGCCTTCTCGTTTGTGATTGGACGATTCACCGGCTGACCGTCAGCTGATTGGTTGGCAGGAGTTGTCTGTTGATGAGACGAGTTCCCGCCTTTTTCATGTCTTCTTCAGTCACAGTGCCATTGAGGTAGAATGCTGTCAGTGCGTTCCTGTCAGCCGTGAGGTGACGCGGTCGGTGGTGCTCTCAAATAACGTGCATCCGCCTCACACGTGTACAGAAAATATCTGAATGAAGTGTGGAGTCTATAACATCGTATAATAATAAGAGACAA
The DNA here is from genome assembly GCF_905171765.1 of Bufo bufo. Classification (NCBI taxonomy): domain Eukaryota; kingdom Metazoa; phylum Chordata; class Amphibia; order Anura; family Bufonidae; genus Bufo; species Bufo bufo. The sequence continues at coordinate 20,890,724 of NC_053399.1, read as the reverse complement.
TAGAATTGCAAAGGGGGGAGGGGGGATTTGTGCATTCTTGGCAGAAGAGCTTACGCTCTAACTTCCCACTGCAGTGTTATTGCTTATGTTGCTAATGGTAAACTTTGTGCATGAAAGTAAACGGTACAAATGTAAAATTTAGAGAAAGCGATGGAAAAGCAGACTAATTTTACATATGATATGGAGAAATTAGCAACTTTTCTCGGGGCCCCAATTAGGAAATGTTCACACTGGGCAGATACGGCAAGGCTTTGTATCATTGCAGATTTTTGTGCGGTAAATCCTCAGCATTGTGCAGTGTTTGGGGTTGTCACTGAAGGATAATGAGCAGTAAGGGTGTGTTCACACATGGCGGATGCGATACGGCAAATCCACAGCATCAGCAAAGTTGATGACGTTTTACATAACCCAAAAGCGTCACCAAAATTCTTCCCGGGGCCTGCATGATGTCCACCGTCCATTGGGAGGGAGTACAGCCGTTCGTGCAACCGCGACAAGAAGGGACATGTCCGACAGACACCGCTGGAAGCCGCGCCGGGTGTCTGCTCACAGTTTAGCTTCATTCAGTGGGGCTGAACCGCAAACTGGTCCACAGCATTTAAAGGGGTATTTTAAGTTACGCTTATCCATAGTAAAGGGAATAACTTTCAGATCGGTAAGGGTCCTACCGCTGGGACTCCCACCAGTCACGAGAATGGGGGCCCCGTACCCCCTGCAGCCCCCCTGAATGCAGCGACGGGTCACACATGCACTCACCTATCTCCGGAACTCCCATAGAGATGAATGGAGCGCCCGCTTTCCGAGGGGCTGCAGGGAGTATGGGCCCCCATTCTCGTGATCGGTGGAGGTCCCAGACGTAGAACCCTCACCGATCTAATAGTTATCCTCTATCCTGTGGATGGGGATAACTTAATCTAATCGGAAAACCCTTTTAAAGTGAAAAAACATGGCGGCCAGCATTAAAATCACGTGACCGTACCCCAACTCCATTAAAATCACGTGACCGTACCCCAACTCCCTACTTCTGTGTTTTCCTTGTCTTACCCTTTGCTTAACCCCTTTGGGACCAGGTGCGCTTTCACCTTGCCTCTTGACTGTTGCTAGGATGTGCCACCAATGTCAGATAGATGTGGGTCCCACCTCTGGGACCCGCACCTATCTCTAGAACAGAACACCCGAAGTGAGAGGAGAGCAGCCACGCGTCACGGCCTCTCTCCATTTATTTCTATGGGACTGCCGAAAATAACCGAGCACTGGCTCCGCTATTTCCATCAGTCCCATAGAAGTGAACTGAGCCGTGACTGCGCAAAGAAATTCTTTGTTGGGTGAGACAGGAAAAAAAAACCTACACCAATTCTGCCATTATTTTGGTGGTTTTGTTTTTGCAGTCTTCACTGTACGCTAAGGCCTCATGCACACGACCATTGTGTGTTTTGCGTTCCGCAAATTGCAGATCCGCAAAACAGGGATGGCGTCCGTGTGCGTTCCGCCATTTGCGTAACGGCACGGACAGCCATTGATATAACTGCCTATTCTTGTCCGCAAAACGGACAAGAATAAGACAGGTTATATATTTTTTGCGGCCCACGGAACGGTGCAACGGATGCGGACAGCACACGGAGTGCTGTCCGCATCTTTTGCGGCACAATTGAAGTGAATGGGTCCGCACCCGAGCCGCAAAAACTGCGGCTCGGATGCGGACCAAGACAACGGTCGTGTGCATGAGGCCTTAAAATTACATGATGACTTTTCTGTTGTTCTGTACAACTACAGCAATACCAAATGTATATTGTGTTTTTTGTTTTACTATATTTAGGCTTTTTTTTGTCTAGAGTTGTTTGTTCACAAAAAAAAAAGCACTCTGCGTGCAGTTTTATGCTCTTTATTTAGTAGCGTTTTATCAAATCAAATTCGTAGATTTTTTTTTGCTTTAACATGCTTGGTTAAAAAAAGAAAGCCAGAAACACAAAAAACACCCCCAAATTGGAAAAAAAAGCGCATTTGCTAAAAACACTTGTGTGTCCTGCATTTAATATTTCCCACAGACTTTCAGCTAACATCTGGAGGTGGCGTTTTTTTCAGCAAACACAATTGTGCAGAAAAACACCACAAAAAAAAATTAGATTTGAATCCACCCTAAAAATAAAAAAAAATTAAAACTTTCTTTGCATTGTCATATTTTGACACTAACTTTAGTAGATTTCCATAGCCGTGTGTTTTTTTGCGGGGCAAGCTTTTTTTTTTTTTTATTGGGTTCATGCTACTTTTTTTTTATAAATGTAAGCGGTGGGGTGAATAAAAAATGACTTTTTTTTACTGTTTATTTTTACAGTTACTGTGTTCACCACACAGGATATTATATATATATTTTTTGTATTTAGTCATCCTAAGGGAAGTTTGGATCGCTTGGACCATAGACTGCAATAGTTTATTACTGCAGTCTATGGAGTTTACAATGGCCTGGGAGGCTTCATAACACCCCAAGGCTGCCGTAGCAACCAATCAGCATCCAGTGATTTATCAAAGGGGTGTAGGGGGTAGTTAGAGGGAACCCCCTCCCTGTGACTAACCTCTCAGATGCCACATTCGCAATTAACCACGGCATCTGATGGGATTAAACAACCAGGATTGGAGTCATCTCTGGTCCCAGTCACTGCGGATGGGCGTCAGCTGTATTATACAGGAGACTGGCGGAGCGCTGTTTCCACCTGAACGGCTCCTTGTGTGCAGAGTATACTCCCCCATTCTTGGACAGAAGGAAGTTCGGGTCAATGTGGTGTTTATTTAGTGCAGAAAGGAAAAAAAAATAGGTCGCTGGTGCTTAAATAAAGCGCTCACGTAGGCGTTGTGTGGTTTTACAGCTGGAGCAGACATCACATAATGTGCCCTGCGCTAACCTGGCAGACGACTAAATATAGTCCTATATCCAGAACCCCAGTGTTTTACTATTTCAAGGACTGAGTTCTGCTAACACACTTCATGTTTTATTATATATAGGTATTCCTGGATCGGAGAGCATGACCGTTCATATCCAGGATATACAATACTGCCCAAGTCAAGAGGTAAGGTTATGTTCACATGGGAATTGCAAAAGGCAAATTGACAGTGGATTAAAAAAAAAAAAAGAACTCCGAGGCTTAGGCTACCTGAGCACAAGTGCGGGTGAACGCACATAAGATCTGCACAAATTTCTGTTGCGTTTCTGCAACATATTCGCACCAATATCTAACAGCATTTTTTGGTTCAGAATTGTTGCGGTTTTGCCACAGATCTCACCCATCCATTGAAAAGGGTGAAATCCGCACTGCAGATTTCAAAATTCGCACAACAGGTCGCTTTCCTCACCTAAGAATAAAAAGCAAAGTGTCCATGAGATTTGTGTAATTTCATACACTTTGCTTGTTCTGTTTTACGCTGCATTTTTTCCCCACACAAAATCCGCATGGAAAAACCGCACCTAATCTGACTTGTGTGCAGGCACCCTAAGGCCCCTTGCAGCCGAGCGTTCCTCTCTCAGCGAGTCCGCAACGCAGCGGGGGTCACATAGCATTATATTGATTTATGATGCTATGTAACCCTTAGGCCTATTTCACACGGGCGAGTATTCTGCGCGGATGCGATGCGTGAGTTGAACGCATTGCACCCGCACTGAATCCTGACCCATTCATTTCTATGGGTCTGTGCACACGAGCGGTGATTTTCACGCATCACTTGTGCGTTGCGTGAAAATCGCAGCATGCTCCTCTTTGTGCGTTTTTCACGTAACGCAGGCCCCATAGAAATGAATGGGGTTGCGTGAAAATCGCAAGCATCCGCAAGCAAGTGCGGATGCGGTGCGATTTTCACGCACGGTTGCTAGGTGACGATCGGGATGGGGACCCGATCATTATTATTTTTATAAGGGAAAATAATAGCATTCTTAATACAGAATGCTTAGTACAATAGGGCTGGAGGGGTTAAACAAAAATTATTAAACTCACCTTAATCCACTTGCTCGCGCAGCCTGGCTTCTCTTCTGTCTTCTTTTTTGCTGTGTGCAGGAAAAGGACCAGTGGTGACGTCACTCAGGTCATCACATGGTCCGTCACATGATCTTTTACCATGGTGATGGATCATGTGATGACCGGAGTGACGTCACCACAGGTCCTTTTCCTGCACACAGCAAAAAAGAAGACAGAAGAGATGCTGGGCTGCGCGAGCAAGTGGATTAAGGTGAGTTTAATTTTTTATTTTATTTTTTTAAACCCCTCCAGCCCTATTGTACTATGCATTCTGGAAAATAATACAATCTAAAAAAAATACTACAAAATAATACAATCTACAGAACACCGAACCCAAGCCAGAACTTCTGTGAAGAAGTTCGGGTTTGGGTACCAAACATGCGCGATTTTTCTCATGCGAGTGCAAAATGCATTACAATGTTTTGCACTGGCGCGGAAAAATTGTGCATGTTCCCGCAACGCACCCGCACCTTTTCCCGCAATGCCCATGTGAAAGAGGCCTTACAGTTCTGGAATGTATTGGATAACACTGACATAATGCTGCCAGTGTTATCCAATACATTCCAGAACTGTAAGGGTTACATAGCATCATAAATCAATATAATGCTATGTGAATCCCATCAGTGCTGGAAGGTCAGGCCGGGTGCTGCGATGCGGACTCGCTGCGGGAGGAATGCACGTCTGCAAGGGGCCTAAGGCCATCTGCACACATTGCGGAATATGGACGTTTTTTTCCGCGCTGAAAAACCTCCGCGTCTCACAGTACCAGAAAAGTGTAGGAGATTACACAAATCTCATGTACACTTTGCAGTTTTTTTTCCGTCCGGAAACTGGCCTGCATTGCGGTTTTGGGGTCAGCGGTGGATGGCAGTATACAGCAATGCCTGCTGGATCAGGTTACTGGAGATGTGAATGTAGCCTAAAGCCTCATGCAGACGTCAGTGTTTCACGGACGTGTGCTGTACGTGTTCTCCACAGACAGCACACGTCCCTATTCATTTTAATGTGTGTATTCACACATCAGTGTTTCAGCATGATCCGTGGGTCAGTTTTTTTTACCACGGATGCATGCTCTATTTTGTCCGTGTTCACGGATCCATCACGCCCATTATAGTCTATGGGTCCGTGAAAACCACGGATGCCATCCGTGTTGCATCTGTGTTTCACGGATCATTAACAAGAGATTCTTTGAAAATTATTTTTCAGGTGTTCAGTGTCAGTGAAACACGGATGCAACACGGACAGCAAAAAACGGACCAAACATGGATCTGTGACGGGAGAAAACACGGATTGAACACGGTCTGTGTTTCCACTGATCCAAAACTGACACGGATGTCTGCATGAGGCATCAGACCTCCCATTGATATCAGTGAGAATTTCCGCCCAGAATTCGCACCAAGAATGTACATGTTGCTTTTTTAATCCGTCATATGAATTTTCAATCCGCACGTGGAAAGTAAGCTACTGTTTATGAACTACAGAGCGGATTTGCCGTTAAAACAATGTCAAACAGATTAAGAGCCGATACAAGACGTATTTTGGTGCCAAAATGTGTCAAAATCAGCATAGAAAATCTGCTGTGTGAACATGGCCTTCAACTCACCCATGGATTAGTCCCATTGTCATCCAGTGGAATTAATCTGCAGATTTTTTAGGGTGATATCTGCAAAAATAATAAATATTCTGTCGACTTTAAAATCTCTAGCTGATTTATTATACAGTACAGTTTTGTGTCTATGAACAGCAAATAAAATACCCCGTTTGCTTGCATCACCTGCAGATTGTAAACATGCAGACGTCCGTGCAACACGGTCCGTGAGATACCGGACTGGCATTGTAGGAGCGCACGGCGTCATTGGTTGCTATGACGCCGTGCGCTTTGTGCCGCCGCCGCAGTACAGTAATACACTCGTATGATCTATACAAGTGTATTACTGTACAGCAGCGGCGGCATGGAGCGCACCTGTCAAAGCAACCAATGACGCTGTACGCTTCTGCAATGCCAGTCCAGTATCTCACGGACCGTGTTCTACAGACGTCTGCATGAGGCTTAAATCCTGACAGAATCCTGAATGTGTGAACATGGCATAACACTTAATACTGCTTTTTAACTACTTCACACTGTTATTTTTATTTTTTTTACATTTTAAAATGCCAGCTGTTTTTCTTACTTGTTTTATGGCATTGTATTGATGTTTTTGGTGTCATTGCCCTCCCCCGTCCTTAGGGCTCATGCACACAAACATAATTGTTTTCCGTGTCCGTTCCCAAAGGTGTGCATATCCCAAAGGGCTCATGCACACGACGGTATGTATTTTGCTCTCTGCAAAACACAGATCTGCAAAAAAATACGGATGACGTCCATGTGACATCCGTATTGCATCCGTTTTGTTTTTTTTGCAGATTAATTGTAACATTGTCTGTCCTTGTCTGCAAAACGGACAAGAAGAGGACATGATCTTTTTTTGCGGAACGGCCATGCAGACATATGGATATGGAAGGCACACGGAGTCATTTCCGTTTTCCGTGTGCATTCCGTTTCCATATGTCTGCATGGCCGTTTCGCAAAAAAAGATCATGTCCTCTTCTTGTCCGTTTTGCGGACAAGGACATGCATTGTTACAATGGATCTGCAAAAAAAAACCAATGCAATACGGATGTCACATGGACGTCATTTGTAATTTTTTGCGTATCCGTGTTTTGTGGAGAGCAAAATACATCCGATCGTGTGCATGAGCCCTTAGGTTATGGACACCTTTGAGGGTAATTTCTTTATTATTGAATTTTACCCAAGTTTGGGCAAAAATCATTGTTTAACTTGGTCTTGCACACGACCGTATTTCTTTTCTGTGTCCGTTTTTTTTGCAGCCTGTATTCGGAACCATTAACGTCAATGGTTCCGCAAAAAAACAGAAATGACTCTGTGTGCATTCAGTTTCCGTATGTCCGCGAGGCCGTTCCGCAAAAAAAGATCTTTTCTTGTCCATTTTGCGGAGAAGGACAGGCATTGTTACAATGGATCCGCAAAAAAAAACTGATGCAACACGGACGTCACACAGATGTCATCCATATTGTTTGCGGATCTGTGTTTTGCGGACCGCAAAATACCTAAGGTCATATGCCCTTATACTGATGACTGATCCTCTGGATAAGGCCTTATGCACACGACCATTGTTTTGGTCCGCATCCGAGCCGCAGTTTTTGCAAGGATCTGTTCACAGACCTCCACTAATGTAAACCTCTCTGTATCAACCCAATCAGCTCTGTTGCATTGACAAACTCACCCCTGCTACATTTTCATCTGGAGAATACTGCCCAGATTGGTAAACCTTGACTTTTTTTTTTGCATCACAGCAAATATTATCAGATTATTTAATTTAAAATAAAAAGGGGAAGAAAAGAAGGTTTCAATTTGAAACATGAGAGGAAACGTTAGTATTCTGCCACAGTGTGCAGAGATATAGTGTGGAGATTGTGCAAACCACAGCATGAAATGCATCAGAATTTCAGTGCAACGTTAGATGGCCTAGGCCTACAAATTCTGCCCACAGAGGAAAGAAATGTTTATTGGTGCTATTTTTGCAGTCTAGAGGGAAATGCCTTTAATCTGGCATCTGATAATCAGTAAAGAAATGTGTTACTGGAAGCCCGTGGACTGCAGTCAGGGCTGCCATCAGAAATTTAGGGTCCCCTTACACAGCTCAAGGCCTGCCCCCCCCCCCCTAGACGAAAGCTAATTTTGCCGCCCCCCTTGACTCAGCTCATTGACCACACACTTTAACCCGCCCCTTTTTGTCGGCCACCTATTTAATGATTGTTTCATGCAACATTTTACTTGACCAGCTAATTTTAGATATTCTAGATATTCTTGGTGGTCATCTGTGCCATTTTGGCCTCAAAACATTACATGGCCCCCTACACTACATTACATTATTGACAACTAAGTTTTTACCTTGACTGGTGGTGTCCTAGGTGTGTTTATCAGCAGGTCTGCTCCAGTCACTGTTATGGGGGGGATCTGTGGATGACACTGTTATGGGAGATCTGTGGATGACACACTGTTATGGGGATCTGTGGATGACACGCTGTTATGGGGGATCTGTGGATGACACATTGTTATGGGGGATCTGTGGATGGCACTGTTATGGAGGGGGATCTGTGGATGGCACTGTTATGGAGGGGGATCTGTGGATGGCACTATTATGGAGGGGGATCGGTGGATGGCACTGTTATGGAGGGGGATCTGTGGATGGCACTGTTATGGGGAGGGGGATCTGTGGATGGCACTGTTATGGGGAGGGGGATCTGTGGATGGCACTGTTATGGGGAGGGGGATCTGTGGATGGCACTGTTATGGAGGGGGCTCTGTGGATGGCACCGTTATGGAGGGGGATCTGTGGATGGCACTGTTATGGAGGGGGATCTGTGGATGGCATTGTTATGGTGGATCTGTGGATGATACATACCGTATGTAGCATCTTATGCTATATGTGTCATCCACAGATCCACCCCATGACAATGTCACCCACAGATCCCCCTCCATAACAGTGTTCTGTGGATGGCACTATTATGGGGGGATAAGTGGATGACACTATTATGGGGGGGATCTGTGGATGACACTTATGGGGGGGATCTGTGGATGACACTTATGGAGGGGATCTGTGGATGGCACTGTTATGGGGGGATCTGTGGATGGCACTGTTATGGAGGGGGATCTGTGGATGACACATACCGTATATAGCATCTTATGCTATGTGTCATTCACAGATCCCCCTCCATAACAGTGTCATCCACGGATCCCTCTCCCTATAACAGTGCCGTCATCCATAGATCCCCCTCCCCGCCGCTCACAGTAGTATACATTTATAAACTGTAATCTGCAGGCTGCAGACAGTAACTTTAACTTTAAATCAGCGCTCATCTCTTTACTACCTTACATTCAGCTCCCTCCAGTAACAGGCAGTGCGGGCGGCAGCGCTCACTCACTGACATCATGCGCCTGCGCCGCCTAGTGGGAGGAGCAGGTCCGTGACGTCAGTGAGTGAGCGCCCCCCGCACAGCCTGCTGTTACCGGAGCTGAGTCAGTGTAAGATAGTAAAGAGATGAGCGCTGATTTTAAAGTTAACACACTGACACAAAAAAAAAAAAATTTGGCTTGGGACCGGCCGGGCCCCCCTGGGGTCCGGGCCCCTTACTGGGGTATCGGCTTTACCACCCTGATGGCGGCCCTGACTGCAGTTACAGATGCATCATTGTTTCTTGATGATAATCATTTTGTTGAACAAGAGTAAGTCACGTTCTGTTCATCCTGAGCCTCCCAGTTCATGTATAGAATTCTAGAACTACATGGAAGACTTAGCCCCTTTCACACGAGCGAGAATTAACGTGCATTACGTGATGCAAACGCATTGCGCCCGCAAGGAATCCGGACCCATTCATTTAAATGGGTCTGTGTACATAAGCGGTGGTTTTCACGCATCACTTTTGCGTTGCGTGAAAATTGCAGCATGTTCTATATTCTGTGATTTTCACACAACGCTGGCCCCGTAGAAGTGAATAGGGCTGCGTGAAAATCGCATCCGCAAGCAAGATTTTCACGGATGGTTGCTAAGAGATGTTGTTTGTAAACGTTCAGTTTTTTATCACGCGCGTGCAAAGCGCAGTAAATCGCATTGCACCCGCGCGATAAAAACTGAATGCAATCACAAACAAAGCCATTCAGTTTTGTTTGCGATCGCGCAGTTTTCACTGAATCAGCAACGCATCCGGACATAATCTGGACACGCTCGTCTGCAAGGGGCCTAATATACAGAAATCTCATTAAAGGGGTCGGCCACTTTCTGGTTATTGCTGACCAATGTGTTTGTGAGATAACTATATGACACTTAGGGCCCATTCAGACGGCCGTATGAACTGGTGTTGACCCATTTATTTCAAAGGGGCCGCAAAAGATGCGGACAGCACACATAGTGCCGTAATTCCGTTCCGTGGCCCGACAAAAAAAGAAAGAGCACGTCCTATTCTTGTCCACAATTGCGGACAAGAATAGGCATTTTCTATGATAGGGCCGGCCATGTACAGTCCGCAAATTGCGGAACGCACACGGGCCGGCATCCGTGTTTTGCGGATCCGCAAAACACTACGGTCGTCTGAATGAGCCCTTACTAATATAGTCCTTGTTAAATTTCTGCACCATTTTCTATATTTTATAAGGTATGCCTCCCTGTTTAAAAAGTATTTTCTTCTGTCCACATAGAGGTCCTGTCCATAAAATGGCTGCTGATGGAGGGTCATGTGACCAGGCAAATAATCTCCACGCAATGCCACCTCATTTCCAATGAATTGCACCTGCCCTAAACTCTGAACAGAACTAGTGCTCTTGGCATGTGCAGCGTGTTTGAATAGTGGAGGTGATTTGTCTGGTCCCATGACCCTCCATCAGCAGCCATTTTATGGACAGGACCTCTATGTGGACAGCAGAAAAGACTTTTTAAACAAGAAGCATTTCTCTTAAAATTTAGAAAATTGTGCAAAATTTCAACAAGAACTATATTAGTAAGTGTCATATAGTCATCTCACAAACACATTGGTCAACAATAATCAGAAAGTGGACAACCCCTTTAAAAGTTATATCAAATACAGATATATGTGCTGATCAGGGCGCTGCAGGAAGCTGGGTGATAAGCCTCAGCATCAAAAAGATGGCTCAAATACTGAGTACCAGTCTCTGGTGTCCATAGATTCAAAGTACCCAGTACCCCAGCTTCTACATCTCTGCTCACATGCTTTTCCCAGTCTTGTGGAGTTCTACTGTGTTCCATAGCAAGAACAGTGTAATCTACAACTCTCTTCTTGCCATAAAAAACAGAGACCTGACGGATCCCATTATAAGTCAATGACATCTGTCGGAACAAAAGCTGCAATGATAATGTGAACAGAGCATGAAGGTCAGATGTGTAGCCTCGCAACACTGGTGTCCAGAATTCACGTCTGACCAGGAGCAGGCTCTCTCCATGCTTGTGTAATCCAGTGGCACGTCCGTGGTGTAGTCATGGCCTGTAGGGCCGGTGCTGTCTTCATGCAGTGTAGGCGCAGAGGCAGCCATTGCTGCAACAGTGGATAACTTTAGGGCGCCTTCACATGCTGCAGATTTTGTTGCAGAATTTTCTGCGACTGAAAATCTGTTTTATTCCTATAAATGGGGCTTGCAGAAATCCGCTTGCCGCCCCATTCAAATGAACCAGACAAATTTTTAGTCACAGAAAATTCTGCAACAAAATCTGCAGCGTGTGAAGGCGCCCTTAGGGTGAGGCCAGACAGTTTTGCGGTTAAGTTGTGTGTCCATTGATCACCGCAGGTGGGCAGGGTCTTGGACAAATGGCACCTGTCCCAGGATTGGAGCTCTGGATACTTACAACAAGTCGGCAACAAGTCGTCTCAGATGGGAGGAACACTCAAGTTTAGCATTGATGATTTCCACATGGTGCGGATGCACGGCTGGTGTTTTCTCCTGGATTCAGCTGCATGTGGTTGTACGATATCTTTATGTTGCAGTGTCTCCTTGAGAACTGCTGGAGGTTGTGATGGTATCGAGACGGGACCATCGTGGAATTCGCCCGGGCAGACTGTAGCAACTAGCATCCAGCACCCTCACAGTATCCTCCCAGGCTGCAGCCTTTTTCAGAACCCCTCTTGTCCCACAGGGGTACAGTCACAACACGAGTGGGAAGCACAACCCTAATTATAATTTTGTTACTAGCCAATATGGAGTGTGGTGCCACTACACATCTGCACTCTGATACTAAAGAGGGTCACTTGCAACGGGCGCCTCCCCCCAGGGCCCTTTAAGTGGAAAAAAGTACTTGTTTTGTGACGCCAGTTGCAATGAAGCAACAAGGGCACAGGGCCCCTTTTAGTGATGTAGTAGATGGTACCCTGGTGTAGGAATGCCACAGTGATGTAGGGTGGCCTAAATGTCCCTTAATGTTGGTGCACATGTAACGGTGCTCCTACCTGGATACGCTGGACCCTAGGCGTTGGCTCCGAAGCAATGAAAAGGGGGTTGTTGATAAAAGGGATGGAGAAATAAATTGAGTCCAGACCTTGTGATGAAGTTGAAAACAGCTTTACTTTGCATAAACGTTTCTCCAAACAGTTTCAGGCTTTGTCTTGGTTCCTAGCAGGCTTTAGCATGTAAACTGGCAGGCAAACTCGTCTCTGCTATGTCTGTTGCTCTCGGGCTCTGCTGTGCTGGCCAGGCTGACTGAATAACTTTGCTTTTGCTCTATGCTGCAACTTCTCTCTTTAGTCCGACTCTAGGTTTGTCCAGAGAAAACTTTACTCCTGGCTTCTGAGGCTTAAAGCTGTGGAAGGTGCTCTAGCTGAGCGGAAGGTGCTCTAGCTGGCTTGGGCAAGGCACGTCCAACAGAGACGTGCACCTGCTTCTTTCCCCTAGCAGGGGGTAAGCTAGACCTTCCCCTAGAAGGGGGTAAGCTAAACTTACTCTAACTAACACTCCACTCTCCCTGCAGCAAGTGGGACACACCCATCACACCACAGAGGGGGGTGTTAGAATGGAAAGCTCCATTCACTGTACCTGTAGCTATGACATTTATGCTGCCACCTGCTGGTGAACCAGGCATATTACACATGAACATAAACAGTTACATAGAAAGAGATGTGCACATTATACATGACCTGGTAATAAATACACAGAATGACATTAGGTTAACCATAGAAGATAGTAGAGAGGTGCAGAAGTGATAATGCAACTCTGGGGCGTTACATACCCCCTTACTTAAAAACAAAGCCGCCCTCGGCTTGTGCTTAGGGTATATGCTCTAAGGGTCAAAGTGCTGCATGAAAATACACATACCTCCCAGTAACCTCCAGCATGTGACCATGCATACAATGGGAGGAGGCAGAGAGCTCTGAGCCCCACCAAAGATTTGCTGATATAGCCCGGGCCTCACATGTGCACCAAAATGCTGCCTGTAGGCACATTCAGACTAGGAGTTTCTACACCCGAGCTACTTGAGAAACCTTGGCACGGTGCTCGGGCTCAGACATGTCCTCACGTAGGACATGTTGGCTAATCTCTCAATTTTAACACCAGTTTGAGGGCTTAGTAAGACCGCAGAGTGCACCTGTCTTTGTTTTTGTTACATTATATATACTGTTTATCACATCCACACATTTGCTATCCTGTGTAGGATGTCCATTGTGGTACTTGTGGTCCGCTGCAGGCATCCTCCATTGTATGCATTTTTGCCATTAGCAGTGGACCACAAGTGCAGGATATGCTCCCCCGGTATAGATGCACCACTGCATATGGGGTTGAGCACTTCCTGCTTTTTAATACCACGCCAATTTGTAGTTCATAAACAACCTCGGCAAAGCACAAGGCCTAAGGACATACACAAATTAGGAGAATAAGGCAGTGCTCTCAAATATCTCCAAACACATACTAGCAGGGGGTCACCCTTGACGGTGTTAGTTCTGCTTGTGACTTACCACTTGGTTCCCCCTGTGTAGAAATACAATATCATGTATACCTAGGCTATCTAGCTAACACAAAGCAAAATGAGAACCATTAGTATGTAACGTCCTCAGAGGCAGTCCATATGAGCAATGACAATGTAAGATCTGCTTGTGACATACCAGACGTCCTCAGAGGCAGTCCATAAAGCTAGAAAAGTAAGGTCCTGACTATCTGGCTAATGGTATAAAGTCCATATAGAAGTGCATAATATCACATTGCGGCACCTGAAAAAGAATACACACCATGGGTACAATTCTTCCTCGTTGCTGAAACTATAAAAAGGGTTAGTGCAAACACAGTGCAAATAGATAAGGCAATACTTAATGCAATAAAATAGTGCAAGAAAATCACATTAGAGTCCATTTCTTCAATGCTTGAGGATTCATTGCACCAAACTGGAACTAAAGTGCAAAAGAGTCCTTTGTAATCCACGGGAAATAACGTAACGTCATTATTTGTAATCCACATGAGGTAACGATATCACTTGTAATCCACATGAGGCAACAATGTCACTTGTAATCCACATGGGTAGCAATATAAAATAGCAGCACAGGTCATGAGAACCCTTTTGGCAAAGGGGGCTCCCAAATAATCTGAGAAGGGGGGTAAAGGAATAATATGCGTAACCGTACACAACTGGGATATAGCTGATAGTTGGGGGGAGTCCTGACTAACATGGCCATCTGGGTGAAGAATAAAAAAGGCAACAAAAACACAGCCAACTTTTCCTCACCCGTCAGGTCGAGTCCAAGAAGTGGCTCCCATTAGTCCTGGTTTTTCTTTAAATGGTGATGTTGAGGCTCCTCAGGGGAAGGACCTCAGATCTTCCTCGCTACTACTGCTACTACTGAAGATCATCAATGGACGGTCCTGCCTTTTATAATCCAGTCTTGCTGCTGTAGTGGAGCGCCACTGCCCTCCTGTGGTGGAACTTGGAATGGACCGGGTGGTCACACTCTTCATGGCAGCTGCAACCTTCTGTTTGACGGTGTTGGAACCTCCTGCCAGGCAAAATTGATCCAGGACCTCCGTCTACAAGGGAGATGGTAAGCAGTCCTTCTCACATATTGGCGAAACCTGGGCCGCGCTCTCTCTCGCTGCTGCTGCTACTTTCCACGGTAGTTGATAGACAACTTTTGGGCTGAAGGAAAAAGTGGAGGTGGACACACAGCCCATTAGACAAACAGGGGGAGCAGGCAATCCTGGAATGAGTGGCTCTGGCTGAGGCCTCTCGCGGAAGCGCAGCACACCATCTGCCGATTCCTGCCATGTCCTCCTGCCATGTCTCCGGTGCCTTCAGGGGTTTCTGTCATGCCAGTGACAGGTTTGAGAAGGTCTGAAAGAATATCTGCACATTAGTTATCTGACAGCCTCTTTTGGTTTCACTTTGTCTGTGTGTTGCTAGTATGTCCACACCCCCTGTTCAGGTGTGGATCATGTGACCTTCACCTCTCCCTATTTAGTCTGACTTTACCCATCACTCCTTGCTCTGGATAGCTTCATTTGGTTTTTGGAAGAGCTGGAGTGTGGTTCGTGGTGAAGTCCTGTTCGTCCATCATCCATCAGCCTCAGAAGTTAAGTGTTCCGCTTGTTGTGTTTTGTATTCCCCCCCACCTTTGTTGTTTACTAGGCCCCAGCGAGACGCTGGTTCCTTCACCAGGGAAGGAGCGGGTTGTCTCTGCCCGGTCATTACTATTAGGGCAACTGAGGGCCACCAGGGTTTTCTAGGTTCCTGTGTATGGGCATCTCTACCATGGAGAGGTGCCCATATGGATAGAAGTTAGGGCCAGGAGCAGGGTTTTATAGGCGGTGACCCTTTTCCTTCCCTAGCGGTGAGGCCTAGTGTCTTTTCCCTTCCTTCTTGTTGTCCTTTGGTGTTCTCCCCTACAACATCAGTGACAGTTTCTCCATGAGGATCACAGCTATGGCAAAGGGCCCCTGGAGGGACTCCATAGGAGTATACTCCACTCTGTCTCCTTGGTAAAGACTGTGCCTTGCCTGAGTAAGATAATGACGCTTCACGGAGCGGCGTCCCACGAAGATCTCCTGCCCAGTCTTATCATCCATCAGGAAGCCGCTCCTTCGCTGGATGGAAAACCACACCACCGACCCGGTTCTCCGCTCCAGGATAGGATCTCAGGGCTGCGGTCAGTCCCGTACACGCATGGCCCAGTCCTCTATTGCCCGCTTGTACTGCCACATATTGGCAGCGTGGGCCGTCACCTCCTTGGGCACTATAGGGTTGAGGCCATCAAAGGTGCCTCTCTTACTGGGCGATGGAGTGGTAACTCCTGCCGCCTCCAGCACGGGAAAAGCTCCGGACCCCGGCCTGGGTCTCCGGACTATCTGCGGCACCGCTATCTTTGCCATGGTACCGCGCGATTCCGGCAGTTCATTGCCGTAGCACATATTGCTCCAGTCTGGCTTCAGAGGACGCGCCATCTTACTTCCTCGACGAGCAATACCAACTGGTGAAGAAGGAGGGGCTTTAGGGGAAGAGCCTCCTCTTTCTGTGCTGCAAGGTTGTTCCCTGTGGGCAGGGCTGGATTTTCGCACTCTAGATTAGGGCGTTCCTTTACTTTCTCGCTCTAACTGTACAAGAAGATAATGCGCCATCGCTGATAAAAATGGTGGATTAACCCTTTGGATGCTGACGCTCACCGTTTTGCACCTGTCGCTCCACAGCAAATTCAATAAAGTAATTTTTAATGGGTTTTTTTGTAAATCCTATAGGCCTTGTAGTTGTAGGACACACAGATTAATCCTGTTTGTGACGCCAAAATTGCAGCCCCCCCAGGGCCCTTTAAGTGGAAAAAAGTACTTGTTTTGTGACGCCAGTTGCAATGAAGCAACAAGGGCACAGGGCTTCTTTTAGTGATGTAGTAGATGGTTCCCTGGTGTAGGAATGCCAGAGTGGTGTAGGGTGGCCTAAATGTCCCTTTATGTTGGTGAATGTGTAACGGTGCTCCTACCTGGATACGCTGGACCCTAGGCGTTGGCTCCGAAGCAATGAAAAGGGGGTTGTTGATGAAAGGGATGGAGAAAAATATTGGGTCCAGACCTTGTGATGAAGTTGATAACAGCTTTACTTTGCATAAACGTTTCTCCAAACAGTTTCAGACTTTGTCTTGGTTCCCAGCAGGCTTTAGCATGTAAAATGGCAGGCAAACTCATCTCTACTACGTCTTTTGCTCTCGGCTCTACTGTGCTGACAGGCTGACTGAATAACTTTGCTTTTGCTGTATGCTGCAACTTTTCTCTTTAGTCCGACTCTAGCTTTGTCCAGAGAAAACTTTACTCCTGGCTTCTGAGGCTTAAAGCTGTGGCCTCCACATCCAGCAGAGCTGAAGGTGCTCTAGCTGGCTTGGGCAAGGCACGTCCAACAGAGACGTGCATCTACTTCCTTCCCCTAGCAGGGGGTAAGTTAGACCTTCCCCTAGAAGGGGGTAAGCTAAACTGACTCTAACACTCCACTCTCCCTGCAGCAAGTGGGACACACCCAACACACCACAGAGGGGGGTGTTAGAATGGAATAGAAAGCTCCATTCTCTGTACCTGTAGCTCTGCCATTTATGCTGCCACCTGCTGGTGAACCAGGCATATTGCATGTGAACATAAACAGTTACATAGAAAGAGATGTGCACATTATACATGACCTGGTAATAAATACACAGAATGTAGTATATATTGGAGGCGTGGCGATCTCCATGCAGTCATGCACACCTGACCAGTCAATCTGTCCTGGAGGCTGGTTTTAAAGTCAGTATAAAACTGAGCCTGCATATATAGCACCTACCAGTAGCCATTTGGCTCCAGGAGAAGTATATAGTGGGCTCAGCATGCATGTTGGTACTTGCATCCCTGGATCCGATGAAAGCTGTAATGGCACCGGACGGGGTTAAAAGCAGAGTGTACTTGGCGTGCATGCTGCACCTGCATTCCCTGGACTTTGTGTGGCTGTCATGGCCCACAAACAGGTAGGAACTAGTGTTAGGGACCACTCCATAGAGGCGACCTTGACGTGGTGAGTGGCTTATTACGCTTTGGCCAAAATGTACACCAATGCCTCATCCAGCATAGAGGCAGGGCAGAGTGCTGGTTGCAGAGTGCCATTGCATTTGTGTCTTTTTCTTTGTATATGTATTTCCCCATAGCAATGTGCACCTACATATAGGGTTGTGCTGATTGAATCCCCCACATTTTTTCTTTACAGAATGACATTAGGTTAACCATAGAAGATAGTAGCGAGGTGCAGAAGTGGTAATGCCACTCTGGGGCGTTACACACTACCATGTCATTCCTCATGGCGTCTGGAAATGTACCTCACCCCAGTGACATGGGACATGGCCATCTTGCCTCCAAGAACCACCACATTTTACATAAAGTAAGTAATATACAAAATGCACAATCACCACTATACATAATAAAGCATTATAATGTATACTAGTGCTCAGGTGTAGTATAAGACATTATCCCAGTAACTTGTGGACTGGCCATAAACTCTACAGGGAATTTTCCTGGTGGGCTGATGGCCATAGGGCCACCCGAGCCCTCCTCACTGCCACTGGCTGGATACGTACAACTGGGGGAACTATAGGGGTTATTATTAGAGGAAGTCCAGGCAGCATGTTGAATGTAGGACGGGCTTGGTGTTGTGGCCCACATCTCATCTTCTAAGCCTCCTGCTCCATATCCATATTAAAGACAATTGGATGAGGAGGACAGAACGTGACTGCTATTGATGGCCACCCCAGAGGGACAGCTTCTGGGAAGGTATGTTGTGCTGCACTGTGGTATTTGTTTCTGTAGGATGGTATTCTGTGCTGCCAACTTGTATTGGCCCCATCTACTTGTGTTGCCCAACCTTCTGTCAATTTGGACCCACCTACAACATTGGGGCCAGGTTTAGGTTTTTGTCCAGGGCCACTTTAAAGGGATTCTGTCACCAAGTTTTAGGCTATAGAGATACGGACATGCACGGCTAGATCGCCGCTAGCATGTCCGCAATATACCGGTCCTATAGGGCTGTGTGCTTTTATTTTCTTTAAAAAAGAATTTTAGAGATATGTAAATTAGTCTTGTAAGGTGACCAAGGGGCTGTACGAACCTTCCTGGTGCCCAACCACGCCCGCCTGTGAAGGAGCCCAGCACCGCCTACGTCCTCCGAATCTCATTCTTTCGTCACCGTTAGATAGCCGTAATCTCGTGATGAGCAAGCTCGCGCATGCGCAGTGCCGGTATAGTGTTCCTTCCCTGTGCTGGCATCAGCCTCAGGGAAGGAACTGCGCATGCGCGAGCTCGCGCATCGCGAGATTACGGCTATCTAACGGTGACGAAAGGAGGAGATTCGGAGGACATAGGCGGTGCTGGGCTCCTTCACAGGCGGGCGTGGCTGGGCACCAGGAAGGTTCGTACAGCCCCTTGGTCACCTTACACGACTAATTTACATATCTCTAAAATCCTTTTTTAAAGAAAATAAAAGCACACAGCCCTATAGGACCGGTATATTGTGGACATGCTAGCGGCGATCTAGCCGTGCATGTCCGTATCTCTATAGCCTAAAACTTGGTGACAGAATCCCTTTAAGTTCCCAGTCCGCCCCTGCCTATAGTAGCAGAAAGGAATGCACCAGCACAATTCACACAGGCATGGTGTGGTATAAAGCTTGCATAAGTTTCCTACCACACTTTGAATTTGCTGCGGTTTTCAAAAATAAGGCGAAAAAGAGCATGAATGCAAAGTGTGAATATACCCTTAGCGATTTCCTGGGTATAGGGTAGTGGTGGCGAACTTATGGCACGGGTGCCAGAGGCGGCACTCAGAGCCCTCTCTGTGGCCACCCACACCCTGGAAAAAGTCTATGGTGTACCAATATGCCTTAGACTTTTCCTGCCATTCATCAGTGCAGGGCGCGCTATGAACAGCACAGGCAGCGCATTGAATGTAGACAGGCTGTTATAGCTAAATTATAAAGTACATGGAAGATATACTATATTGGTATTTAGGTTAAATTGCCGTGTTGGCACTTTGCAATAAATAAGTGGGTTTTGGGTTGCAGTTTGGGCACTCGGTCTCTAAAAGGTTCACCATCACTGGTATAGGGAGACGGATGTTACTGATGGGAGCCTATATAGTTGCATCAGTGGGAAATGATGCAACTTATGTAGTGGCAGCGGAGTTGTCTCTTGCAGTTTTATAATCATGATGCAATGTGCTTACACCAGCAGCAATAATGTTAATTTACCACTGTGGAATTTATGCTGGCTCATTTTGCAATGTAGGTTTAATTGCCGTAACCTAATTTTAGGGGATTGGTCGGCACCCGTTATTGATCTGTCTTCGGCTCTGATGAAGTCTTTCTGCAGACGAGACTCCCTTGCAACCAGCTGCACTATTAATATTACAAGTGTCCTTATTTCCATTGACCTGATTTCCAGCGTGTTCAGACTCATTCGCCAGGACTTAGTTTCCTTCTAAGCTTCTCTCTGCTGCACATACAAGGAAAGCAGGGCCTATTTTGGGTCACATATTATAACTGATTCCTCCCAAACAAACATTAGTGAATAGGGAGTCAGTATTTAGTTTGCAAAGTGTCAATTATTTTGATAGGGATATGGTACGTTGAGGGCTTTTTGTAGTCCATTAGGTTTATGCAAAAATAGAATTGGGTCCAAGGCTTCTACCCTTGTGCAGAGATGTGTGCTTAGTGCACTGAGACCTTTGATGAACCTATACTGGTATATTTGCAAAACTGAATGGTATAATATACTGCTGCAATTGGGATAATCACTGAATTGTACCATTAATTGATTTCCCCTCATTAGACTTTCCCCTCTTCAATCTATCCTGAATGCAGCAGCCAGACACATCCACCTGTCTAACTGCTACTCCGATGCCTCCACCCTGTGCCAGTCACTACTCTGATGCCTCCACCCTGTGCCAGTCATTGCACTGGTTGCCCATACTGTATAGCAGGGATGCTCAACCTGCGGCCCTCCAGCTGTTGTACAACTACAAATCCCACTATGCCCTGCTATAGGCTGTCCGGGCATGCTGGGAGTTGTAGTTTTGCAACAGCTGGAGGGCCGTAGTTTGGGCATCCCTGCTTTATATGATTCAATTTACACTTCTCCTTCGCACCCACAAAGCTCTCTATAGTGCTGCACCCCCTACATCTCTTCCCTCATTTCTGTCTACCACCCTAATGGTGCCCTCTGTTCAGCCAATGACTTATGATTAACATCCACCATAACCTGAACCTCTCACTTTCATCTCCAAGACTTCTCCCGAGCTGCACCAGTTCTCTGGAATGCCCCACCCCAAGCAATTAGGTGAATTCACAACATCCGCAGTTTTAGGAGCTCATCTTTTTAGGCTGTCCTATCATATCCCCTGATCTAACTCTTCTTCATTCACCCCTCCCTTCCTTCAGCATCATTTTTCTGAACCTGACCCATCGTCAAAAATCCGCACCCCATGCACTCGGAAGCTCTACAGATATTGGCTGGTGACTGGCTCATGGAGCTTTATATCTACTCCCCTATTGTGTTAATGCTACTTTCACACTAGCGATTTTAGATCCGGGTGGCTGCCGGATCTCTCTGCATTCCGGCATTGCCGGCAGCTGCGCACATTGCCATTCCGCCTCATTGACAGTAATGGGGTCCGGCAGAGATCCGGCTGCAACCCTGCAAATATGCTGAGAATCGGCATGTGTGCATGTTTGCCAGGTTGCGGCCGGATCTCTGCCAGTCCCCATTATAGTCAATGATGCTGGCGGGTGTCAGGTAGCGTCCCACAGTGCTGGATCCAGACATCTCCAGTAGGCTGCTCCCTGCTGGAATAGCCTGGCGGAGATGATAAACGCTAGTGTGAAACTAGTTTAAGATGGCCTGTACAAATTAAGAACTTGTTACCTTCTGTGTCACCCCTATATCTTCATAGATTGTAAGCTCTTGCAAGCAGGGCCCTCATTCCTCTTGCTTTAATTGTTGACCTGTTTGTTACTATGTTATTTATGACAGTTTGTACATTAAACCCCTGATTGTAAAGCGCTGAGGAATATGTTGGCACTATATCAATAAAGATTATTATTATTATTATTATTATTATAATAACCCTTCAAATCTGCAGCTGTCACATTTTACCATTACTCTCAGCCTGTGAGAACACACAGGTTGTTTATGGCTGCCTGTGCCTGCTGCAGGCTACCATAAACAGCACCTGCTCCAATCCTAGTGATTTGCTGGGCAACAGTGGGGAACTGCATATCTTTACTGCCATGAAAGTGTAATTGGCAGGGTGGTAGCAAATGGGGCATTGGACACCCCAACAGAGGTATGGTGCAGCACACACACACGTTGGGTAGAACAGAGACGGTTTCTTAGTCTCTGGTTTTCTGGCTAGAACAAGTTATTCCCTGTCCACTAGATAGAGGGTAATTATTAGATTGGTCTGACTACTGGGACCCAGTCAGGTCGAGCCGGAGAGAGTAAGTACTGCCAGCGACTGACTACACGGTAAGTCTCAAATTGCTATGTCAGTGAGAAATTGATCCGCAGAGGATGGTCCACAGCTACATTCATCTCTATAGGACTGCCGGAGATAGCCGGGTACATCTCTCAGTTATCTCTGGCAGTCATATAGACTTTGAATGGAGTGGTGCTGTTGATGCTCGACCACCTGCAAAGTGGTCGAGCATCTACAGCAGAGATAGCCATTCCGTCTCTGGCAGTACACACTGGGGCAGATTTATGAAGCTCACCTTTTTTTACGAGTAAAAAAAGACTGGCGTATTTGAAATGCCTGTCTTTAAATTGCCTCAAATTTATGATCCTTTAATAAATCAGCTTAATCGTATTTGGTTTAAGTTTGACCTCTGTTTTCTTGTAAGACAGGTTAATTTTTACTCAGACTTGTCTCAATTGCACAAATGACCAAAAAAAAAAGGTCGCAACTCTATCTTTTTCAGTGCAACAAAAATTGCGCAAGTTTCCTCTCAAAACAGACCGACCAACATCAGGGTGCACCAACATAAATACATCGGAAATAAGGCGCAAAACCAAGACAACTGCAAAATTAGTCTCAAAATAAGAATTAGACTCAAAATAAGAATCAAACGTTGATGTTAAAGGTAACCTGTCACCGGGATTTTGTGTATAGAGCTGAGGACATGGGTTGCTAGATGGCCGCTAGCACATTCACAATACCCAGTCCCTATAGCTCTGTGTGCTTTTATTGTGTAAAAAAAACGATTTGATACATATGCAAATTAACCTGAGATGAGTCCTGTACGTGAGATGAGTCAGGGGCAGGACTCATCTCAGGTTAATTTGCATATGTATCAAATCAGTTTTCTTACACAATAAAAGCACACAGAGCTATGGGGACTGGGTATTGCGGATGTGCTAGCGGCCATCTAGCAACCCGTGTCCTCAGCTCCATACACAAAATCCAGGTGACAGGTTCCCTTTAACTTAGCCTTAGGGGCGGTAAAGTCTATTAAAAATGCAAAATACATTAATAAAGTATATTTCAAAAAGTGTTATTATGAATTTTTTTTCTCATAAATGTCTTTTTTATTAAAAGTTTTGTGTATACACAATAAAGTATTATAGAAAAGCAGACGTACGTGTGTCTGTCTATCAAACGAATGAACATTATAGCCACAGTGAGCTCAAATACAGAAGATATAACATAATGTCAAGAGACAACAACATATTCGAGTAACATTATACAGGAGAGCTATAAGCTATATCGGAGCAAAGATCCAGAGTGGTCGTTAGAAGGATCATTGAAAATAAACAAAAAAAAAGGACATTAAAGACAGACAGGGGAGAAGACATTACAAGACAAGACCAAATGAGGGAGTTATTATGACATTTTAACAAAAATGTCTTTAAAAGTTTAGTTACTCTTTAAAAAAATAAGACGGGCTGAATCAGCTTTTTTACTCCTGAAAACAGGCGCAGACACTATAGTAAATGTGCCCCACTCTCTCCTGTCTGTCCTAGATCTGCACTCACCCAGTTGGTGCTTCTTTTCTTCCCTCTGCAGCAGCACAGCTGGGCCTTTAAGATCAGCAGCTTTCGTCCTGATATATATATATATACATGCTCCTTCTTAGGTATGGTGCAATGCACTGCTTACAGCCTCCGCATGTCATCTGTAACCCCTAAGCAGCCTCCATCACATAAAAGCTACAGTACCCATATAACACAAATATTGCATATAACATACACATAACTGTGACATTACTATACAGCCCACAACTTGAGGAAGGAGTAAGTTATCACTAGAGTTGTTGCGATACCAAATTTTTGATTCGGTTTCGATACCATGAAAAAGTATTGCGATACTCGATACCATTCGATACCACGCGAAAAAAATAAACAAAAAAAGCCACGTGCATTCCTCATTTTTAAAAATGGCGAATCGCGCAGTTTTTATTTTATTTTTTCTGTTCCGGCATTCACCACCTAGATTTTTTTTTTTATATTTTAATAGTTTGGACTTTTCTGACGTGGCGATGTAATATGTTTATTTATATATTTTATATGTGAAATTGGGAAAAGGGGGATGATTTATACTTCATATTTTAGTGTTTTTTTTTTTTTCACTTTTTATTTAATAACTATTTCCCCCTTAGGGGCTAGAACCTGGGATCTTTCATCCCTTTTCCTATTCACCCTGATAGATCTCTATCAGGGTGAATAGGACTCCACACTGTCCCTGCTGCTCTGTGCTTTGTGCACACAGCATCAGGGATGTTACCATGGCAACCAGGGCTTCTGTAGCGTCCTGGCTGCCATGGTAACCGATCGGAGCCCCAGGCTTACACAGCTGGGGCTCCGATCAGAAGCTGCCACTGCACCACCAATGAGGGGGAGTGGAGAGGTCCCTGTGGCCACTGCCACCAATGATTTTAATACTGGAGGGTTGAGAGGGGCCGGCGCACTGTGCCACCAATGATTTTAATTGGATGGGGGGATTGAGGGGGGGGGCACACTGCACCACCAATGATTTTACCCCTTTATACAGGAGGCGGGTACTAGCAGATCAGCGGCAGTTAAGCTCCCTGTCAGGGGCAGGGTGCCGGCAATGCGATTCTGCTGCCGGCACCCGCCTCCTGTATGTGTTAAAGACTGACTACTGTATATGAGTCCAGACTTTCACTATTAGGCCACACAGAGCGGCGCCCAGCGATGTCTCAGCACTCACCATTTAGTCCTGGGCGCCGCTCCGTTCGCCCGCAGTGCCCCATTACTGTCTCCTCTCCTGCTCCACATGCTGCTGATTACTATCGGAGCGATGGGAGGAGACATCAGCTTCACTAGTGGGCGTTCCTTCTCCCTGGCTGTAGCGCTGTCCAATCGCAGCGCAGGGAAAAGGAACGCCCACTAGTGAAGCTGATGTCTCCTCCCATCGCTCCGATAGTAATCCTATCATTGGTGGCGCAGTGCGCCCGCCCCTCCTCCGCCCCTCTCTTCTCATTGCCGCCCCTCCTCCACCCCCTCTCTTCTCATTGCCGCCCCTCCTCCGCCCCTCTCTTCTCATTGCCGCCCCTCCTCCGCCCCTCTCTTCTCATTGCCGGCAGCGGCAGCAGCACAGGGGGGAGGGAGGACAGCTTCCTTCTCCCCGTGCTGCTGAGAGAGAACATGAGCGCGCCGATAGCAGCGCGCTCATGTTCAGAGATACTAGACTGCGCAGAAGCGCAGCCCAGTATCGAAAAAACGGAAATCCCGGTATCGTATCGATACCGGGACAAAAGTATCGATTGGGTATCGAAATTTCGATACCCGCAACAACCCTAGTTATCACTGTGATTTCTTGATGGCTATAACCCTATTTCTCTTTTTATTGCAGAGCTCCCTTCTTGTTATATGATTACAATAATTATGAATATGTGAATGAAGCTGCTGGATTCCCATCTTCTTGCTCTGCAGCCTGCTGTGAGCCTGATGGTTTATAAAGATTTATTTTCTGTATATATGCAGAATATGTGCATAACTAATATCGTGCAAGAGAAACGAGGACTCAGACGTGTTGTTCCTCTGTGTAAGGCCCCTTGCAGACGAGCGTGTCCGGATTATGTCCGGATGCGTTGCGAATACGCTCAGTGAAAAATGCGCGATTTCGCAGGCAAAGTCATTCAGTTTTGCCTGCGATCGCGTTCAGTTGTTCCGTTTTTATCGCGCGGGTGCAATGCGTTTTGCACGCGCGTGATAAAAAACTGAATGTATTCAAACAACATCTCTTAGCAACCATCCGTGAAAAATGCATCGCATCCGCAAGATTTTAACGCAGCTCCATTCACCTCTATGGGGCCAGCGTTGCATGAAAAATCGCAGAATATAGAACATGCTGCGATTTTCACGCAACGCACAAGTGATGCATGAAAACCAATGCACATGTACACAGCCCCATTGAAATGAATGGGTCCGGATTCCGTGCAGGCGCAATGCATTCGCATCACGCATTGCACTCGCACGGAATACTCGCTCGTGTGAAAGGGGCCTAAGAGTCAGTGCTATGCCCGGTGTAGATATCTGTACATTGGAGTCCCTCAGTGACAGCGCTTTGGTACCGTCCTGGCACTTGTTTCAACTTCAGTAGAGCAACTGCGCATCTCAACCTTTTGGAATAACCCTCATAGCTGTGCCCAGGAGGTGGCCGGTGGTACAGAAACAGCCAAGCGGGTTGTGCTATGCTGTTTGCAAGCTTTTATGCACTTCAGTGGGAGCACTGCTGCAGTAACCAGGTCCAGTAGACGGGACTTTGTAGGTCCAGTGCCTATTTCCGGCACCAAAGCTACTCCTGAACAGCTGACCGGCAGGGGTGTGGAATTTCGGACTCCCACCGACCTGATATGCATAGGTCATCAGTATTAAAATTCCAGACAACCCATTTAAGTAAAGGTCCCTTTAGACAGAACTATTCAGCAGGTGATTGTTGGGAAGAAAGCATTCCTGCTCTTCAATGAAGGCTACACATTTACATGCAGCGATCTCCTCCACAGTATAGGAAGGGGTGATTGCTAATGCCATGGCTTGCCCCATACCGACTCGTTTGCCGGCAGCAGAGGCTGTTTACACAGCACAATCTGCTGCCAGCAAACGGTGATTTAGGTGTCTGCACAGGCGATCCAATTACCCGACAAACGAGCGTTTCGCTCATTCATCAGGTCATTGGCGGCACCTTTACACCGGCGGATAATCGCTAACAAGCATTCCTATGAACACTCGTTAGCAATTATCTGGCGTATTCTTGGCCCATGTAAGTGTAAATGTAACACTTAAGTGGGAAGTATGATGTTTACGCTGCTTACATGCACGCTGCCTGAAGCGTCTAGCAGCAACGTATTCATCTGTTCCTCTAAAACAAACAAGGCTTGTGTTTGGGGGAGTTCAGTAGAAATAAAGGAATGTGGGAAAACATTTCCCCTTTTTGGAGCTAAATATATGGCTACCACACAGAGTAATTAAACAGCTGTCTGCAAAGTCCACAGGGTTCTGCTGTATGTTCAGGGAGGAATGCTGCATTTACACATAGTTACCCATAGTTACCAGCAGGGGGCATTTCATAACTGTACTGATTTTATGGGTACAAGTGTTATGTTCACATACTTTGCCTTGGGAAGGCAATGTTATTTTCATACTAAGTGGTTTTCTGAGAAAGTTTTACACAATGTTAGGCCTAGAGACAGAGCTCAGAAGACACACACCTGATAGGATAAGAAGCCCGGCTCAGCAGGCCATATCACACACGATAGGCTTACATACAGTGGCTCCGCAGGACATATCACACACGATTGGCTTAGATACAGCGGCTCAGCAGGCCATATCACACACGATAGGCTTAGATACAGTGGCTCAGCAGGTCATATCACACACACTAGGTTTAGATACAGCGGTTTGGCAGGCAGTATCACACATGTTAGGTAGGCTTAGATACGCTGGCTTATCTGACAGTCTCACACATGACAGGATTAGATACTGCAGCTTAGGAGGAGACCACTGTGGTACTCAGCAGAAGTGGCCAAAATCATTAAAAACAAAAAGATAGCATTTAGTAATTATAAAAAAAAAAAACGAGGATGACAGGCAAATTTATAAGATTAGGCAGAGAGAGGCCAAGCAAGTTATAAGAGCTTCTAAAGCACAGGCAGAAGAGAAATTAGCTCAGTCAGTGAAAAAAGGCGATAAGACATTCTTTAGGGCTCTTTCACACTTGCGTTCTTGTCTTCCGGCATAGAGTTCCGTCGTCGGGACTCTATGCTGGAAGAATCCTGATCAGGATTATCCTAATGCATTCTGAATGGAGAGAAATCCGTTCAGGATGCATCAGGATGTCTTCAGTTCCGAAACGGAACGTTTTTTGGCCGGAGAAAATACCGCAGCATGCTGCGCTTTTTGCTCCAGCCAAAAATCCGGAACACTTGCCGCAAGGCCGGATCCGGAATTAATGCCCATTGAAAGGCATTGATCCGGATCCGGCCTTAAGCTAAACGTCGTTTCGGCGCATTGCCGGACCCGACATTTAGCTTTTTCTGAATGGTTACCATGGCTGCCGGGACGCTAAAGTCCTGGCAGCCATGGTAAAGTGTAGTGGGAGCGGGGGAGCAGTATACTTACCGTCCGTGCGGCTCCTGGGGCGCTCCAGAGTGATGTCAGGGCGCCCCAAGCGCATGGATCATGTGATCGCATGGATCACGTCATCCATGCGCATGGGGCGCTCTGACGTCATTCTGGAGCGCCCCGGGAGCCGCACGGACTGTAAGTATACTGCTCCCCCGCTCCTACTATGGCAACCAGGACTTTAATAGCGTCCTGGGTGCCATAGTAACACTGAACGCATTTGGAAGACGGTTCCGTCTTCAAATGCTTTCAGTACACTTGCGTTTTTCCGGATCCGGAGTGTAATTCCGGCAAGTGGAGTACACACCGGATCCGGACAACGCAAGTGTGAAAGAGGCCTTAGATACATAAATGAAAAAAGAAAACTAAAAACAAGGAATTACCAAATTAAACAAGGAATTACCAAATTAAAAACAAAAGAAGGAAGGTATATGGAGGAAGATAAAGAACTAGCTGACTGCCTCAATGAATACTTCTGTTCAGTTTTTACAAAGGTAAATGAAGGAAAAGGACCTCAGTTAGGAAGGAAGACTAATGAATCTTTTGATGCATGTGTCTTTACAGAGGAAGAGTTTCTAAGTCAGCTGTCTAAAAGTAATACAAATAAGTCACAGGGGCCTGATGGGATACACCGAAAGCTATTAAAAGAGCTCAGCGGTGAACTAGCAAAACCATTAACAGATTTATTTAACAAATCACTGGTAACAGGAGTCGTCCCAGAAGATTGGAAATTAGCAAATGTTGTGACCAGTCACAAGAAAGGTAGTAGGGAGGAATCGGACAACTATAGGCCAGTAAGCCTGACATCAATAGTGGGGAAATTAATGGAAACCATACTTAAGGAGAGGATTGTGGAACATCTAAAATCCCATGGATTGAAAGATGAAAAACAGCATGGGTTTACTTCAGGGAGATCATGTCAAACTAATCTTATTGATTTTTTTGATTGGGTGACTAAAATAATAGATGGTGGAGGTGCAAGATAATGCACCTGGGGCGTAAAAACCCAAGAGCAGAATATAAAATCAGTGATACAGTCCTAACCTCAGTATCTGAGGAAAGGGATTTAAGGGTCATTATTTCTGAAGACTTAAAGGTAGGCAGACAATGTCATAGAGCAGCAGGAAATGCTAGCAGAATGCTTGGGTGTATAGGGAGAGGGTCACGACCATGGTCTGGTTTTGTTGTCAACCACAGGTGAGGGCTGTTAGTAACTTGCCTCACGTGTGGTTGCCGCTGGCAACATAAGGTTGTTGGCAGGGGAACAGCCTGAGCTGGTTGCTAGGCGGCTTGCTGTCCATGCATGCGGTTGCCTCTGGCAACGTGTGTTTTTATGTGTGCACTTTGTTTGGTGTGCACGGGATTAACTTGTATGTACACTTCCCCTTTAAGTGGCTACCTTACCTTGCCTGGTGTTGGAAGGGTTAACTCCCTTCCTAGTGTGTGTCTGTGGCTGCTTGGGCTATTTAGCTTCCGCTGGATGCCTGACTGTGAGGGGTACTCCAGCCATGCCTTATGCTGGAGTCATCCTCCTGGTTTAATACCATCTATCCAGTGAGGGCCACCCTTGTGGTCATAGACGTTAAGATGTTAAGTTTATGTTCTTGTGTTGTCTCACCTTTTTGCAGCTATGGTTTCCTGGGTTCCTGTGTGATGTGTGTTGTGTGCTGTGTCCTTTGTATGTTGGTGTGGACATCAGCACTTGTACATGGGTTCCAGGCTGTGTGTCTGTGGCAGGTAAGTGTGGTACTGGTTTCACTTACCTGCCATTGCCATATGCTGTATATGTTCCCCTTACCTTCCAGCCTGGCCAGTGAGACTCCTGTTCATCCGTGTTGAGGAGGAACAGGTCGTCTTACCCTTCTCCTAGTCCAGGGATTTCCTGAGGGCTAGTAGGGACCCGAGGTTCCGGAGTATGAGCCCTCCTACCATCTGGGTTGGCTCATACGGATAGGAGTTAGGGTCAGTATTAGGGACGCATTAGGAGGTGACCTGCTCCCTGATCCTGTCGTCCTGCCCTAGCAGCTTCCCATTATCCCAATTCCTATAACATCGCACGGTTGAGGGTTTCCTCCACTCTCAGCCGTGACAGAGAGGCATTACCAGTAGACAGAGGGAGGCGCTCATGCCGCTCTACAGAGCACTAGTGAGACCTCACTTGGAGTATTGTGCTCAGTACTGGAGACCAGATCTCCAGAAGGATATTGATACTTTGGAGAGAGTTCAGAGAAGAGCTACTAAACTGGTACATGGATTGCAGGATAAAACTTACCAGGAAAGATTAAAGGACCTTAACATGTATAGCTCGGAAGAAAGACGAGACAGAGGGGAGATGATAGAAACTGCTAAATACATAAAGGGAATCAACAAGGTAAAAGAGGAGGGAATATTTAAAAGAAGAAAAACTGCTACAAGAGGACATAGTTTTAAAGGGAGTCTGTCAGCACATTTTCCCCTTTTTAACTGTTCCCATAGCGCTGTAGCCGCAACACAGATGATTAAAACGGTACCTTTATATGCTTTTGTGGATTTGTAAAACGGCCAAAAAACGAACTTTGATGCATATGTAAATGAGGGCTCGCAAGTGCCCAGGGGCGGCTCTGCCTCTTCGGCTCTTATCCCCGCCCAGCCTCTTCCTCTGCCCGCCCATCTGTTTTCTCTCCCCCTCAGCGAGATCCTGTGCCTGCGATGCCCATTGCTGGTACGGCATTGCAGTAGCTTATGCGCATGCGCCGGCTAACGGAGCAAAAACTGCAGAAAGGAGGTGGTCAATCGGCGCAGGAGAAGAGGAGGAAAGCCGAGCGAGCAGCTGTCACTGCAGACACAGAGAGCCAAGAGAGGTAAATTTACCTGTATAATCCGTTAGCCGGCGCATGCGCATAAGCTACTGCGATGCCGTACCAGCAATGGGCATCGCAGTGCGCATGCCCCGGCCAAGGAAGTGCGAGCCCTCATTTACATATGCATCAAAGTTCGTTTTTGGCAGTTTTACAAGTCCACAAAAGCATATAAAGGTACCGTTTTAATAATCTGTGTTGCGGCTACAGCGCTATGGGAACTGTTAAAAAGGGGTAAATGTGCTGACAGACTCCCTTTAAATTAGAGGGGCAAAGGTTTAAAAGCAATATCAGGAAGTATTACTTTACTGAGAGAGTAGTGGATGCCTGGAATAGCCTTCCTGCAGAAGTGGTAGCTGCAAATACAGTGAAGGAGTTTAAGCATGCATGGGATAGGCATAAGGCCATCCTTCATATAAGATAGGGCCAAGGCCTATTCATAGTATTCAGTATATTGGGCAGACTAGATGGGCCAAATGGTTCTTATCTGCCGACACATTCTATGTTTCTATCACAGCTCAGCAGACGGTGTCCCACATGATAAAATCAGATGCATCAGCTCAGCAGACAGTGCCACACATCATATTACTAGATACACCAGTTCGGCAGACAATACATCACAAAATATGCTTAGATACATCAGTTCACCAGGTGGCACCACTCATGATAGACTTAGAAATACCAGATCAAACGGTATCACACATAATAGACTTAGTTACAGTGGCTCAGCAGGTAGTATCATACATGATAAGATCAGATACACAGCTCAGCAGACAGTATCACACATGAGGCTTAGATGAACCAGTTTAACACAACATACATCACTTTCTTACTGGTTCTTTTTCAAGTTTTTGCAAATGTGTTAGGCCCCTTTCAGACGAGCGAGTTTTCCGCGCGGGTGCAATGCGTGATGCATTGCGCCCGCACTGAATCCGGACCCATTCATTTCAATGGGGCTGTGTACATGAGCAATGTTTTTCACGCATCACTTGTGCGTTGCGTGAAAGTCGCAGCATGTTCTATATTCTGCGTTTTTCACGCAGCCCTCTCCAGAATTCTAGTAACTATAACCTGTAATGTTATTATACTGAAGAAATGACCCCACAAATGCTGTGGTCATGCAAAAATAGGTTAATAGTGAAATCACCCAATTTTGTAGCGGAATCCTCTGCATCACTTGGTCATTGGATGGGCCAGTCTGGTGCTACAAGTGAACTGAGTTCATGTAGATCAATCTATCCAGCTCATCTATAGAGTAAACCTGTCCATACACCACTGTTAAATGAAATTTAAAGAAAAAAAAACGGTAATTTGATAAGTTAGAGATATGGAATTTGTCAGGGTCTCTTCAGTGAAAAACGAATGATTTTGCATGCAAGTTGAATTACTTTTGTCTTTTGTTAGTGTTTCATTTTTTCCCCATCAGGATTGCATCTGTATCACATCCGTTTTCCACATAAAAGAAGACAAACTGAAGCATAACACACAACATCTCCTAGCAATCAGCAGTGAAAAATGGATTCTATCCGTGCACTGTAAGTTTTCTTTCACTGACCCATTGACTTGAATGGGTCAGTCCTGCGTGAAAAACTGACGAAGACAGAACCTGCTGCGATCTTTCCTGAACGGACAGATACTAAGGACAGATAGTAAGGAGAAAACAACGCTTATGAGGGTATACCCATTGATATAAATGGGTCATTGTTCAGTGCGGATGCTATGCATTTAAAAAATGGACAGCATCTGGACAGAAAACTCCTTCGCGTGGAAGCCTTAGGCCTCTTTCACATGGGCGATTGGATGCAGGTGCATCACGGGAAAATCGTGCGATTTTGCCTGCGAGTGGGGTGAGTTTTGTATGCGATTGCGTTACGTTCTTCAGTTTTTTCCGCGTTTTGCACGCATGTGAGAAAAAACTGAATGTGGTACCCAGACCCGAACTTCTTCACTGAAGTTCAGGTTTGGGTTAGGTATTCTGTAGGGAATACACTTTAATGGGGTCCGGGGTTGCTTTCATCCCTATCATCTCCTAGCAACCATGCGGGAAAATCGCACCGCATCCGTACTTGCTTGTGGATGCTTGCGATTTTCACGCATATCTATTCATTTCTATTGGGCCTGCATGAAAAACGCAGAATATAGAACATGCTGCGATTTTCACTCAACGCACAAATGATGCGTGAAAATCACCGCTCATGTGCACAGCCCCATTGAAGTGAATGGGTCCGGATTCAGTGCGGGTGCAATGCGTGAGGGAACGCATTGCACCCGCACAGAATTCTTGCCCGTGTGAAAGGGGCCTTAGGCCTATTTCACACAAGCGAGTTCTCCGTATGGGTGCAATGCATGAATTGAACGCATTGCACCCGCACTGAATCCTGACCCATTCATTTCTATGGGTCTGTGTACATGAGCGTTGTTTTTCACGCATCATTTGTGCGTTGCGTGAAAATCGCAGCATGTTCTATTTTCTGCGTTTTTCACGCCACCCTGGACCCATAGAAGTGAATGGGGTTTCCATGAAACGATACAGTCCAGATGCAAAGCGTTTTTTACTTATGGTTGCTAGGAGATGTTGCTTGTAATTCTTCAGTTTTTTTTTTTTTCACATACGTGAAAAACGCATCCAAAAGGGATTGGAAATAACTGAAACACTGAACGCAATAACAGACAAAACTGACTGAACTTGCGTGCAAAACCATCCGTTTTTTCCTGACCAAACCCTGAGAGAATCCGTAATGTTCGTGTGAAAGAGGCCTTAGGCCTCGTCCACATTTCCGTGTTAGATTCACATCCCTGAAAAAAAGCGTCTGTGTTTTATCCGTGAAGATGTCCGTGAAGGATCTGTGTTTGGTCTATTTGTCTGTTTTTACCCTTCGTGTGTCATCCATAATCCACGGACACTGCTCAGCTGAAAATTTCCAAAGCATCTCCAATCAGTCATCAGTGAAAAACGCCATCCGTGTTGTGTACGTGATTTTCACAGACCCATAGACTTTAATGGGCGTTTAGTCCGCATCACGGATCAAAGTAGTTCATGTCCCTAATAAGTGCACAGAGACATTCAAATCAATAGGTAAGGCCCATTTCACACAAGCGAGTTTTCCGCACGGGTGCAATGCGTGACGTGAACGCATTGCACCTGCACTGAATTCTGACCCATTAATTTCAATGGGTCTGTGTACATGAGCGTTTTTTTTTCACGCATCAGTTCTGCGTTGCGTGAAAAATGTATTGGCACTATAGAAGAGAATGGGGTTTCAGTGAAAAACGCATTTCACTCGCGCTAAAAAAACTACAACTGAACGCAATTGCAGGCAAAACTGACTGAACTTGCTTGCAAAATGGTGCGCATTTCACTGAACACATCCGGAC
Source organism: Bufo bufo (assembly GCF_905171765.1). Classification (NCBI taxonomy): domain Eukaryota; kingdom Metazoa; phylum Chordata; class Amphibia; order Anura; family Bufonidae; genus Bufo; species Bufo bufo. The sequence continues at coordinate 20,856,334 of NC_053399.1, read as the reverse complement.
CTAATCCGTCAAGCTTGTGTGAAAGGGGCCTAAGGCCTCTTGCACACAACCGTATGGCTTTTGAAGTATTTTGCCATCCGTTTTTAACGGATCCGTTGTTCCGTTATTTGTTTCCGTTATGTTTCCGTTCCGTAGTGCCTCAAAAAATCTCTGTATGGTTTCCGTATGCGATCCGTTGTTTGCGGATCGCAAACAGAAACATAATTTTTTTTAATCATTAATGTAATGTACAGTAATGTGTTTTAACAGTTGTAAGAAAGTACCAGGAATCATCGTGGATGACAGGTACATGTCACTGAGGTTCCTGGCCTCGGTGGAGTAAGAGCCGGTTTTCATGTGTCAGCAGCAGTTGCTGTTTGACACCTTGGTACTTAGCATGGCTGTAATAGCTGATCCGGGACGGCTCTTCCTGGGAGTAGTCAAAGTGCTGGGTGGGTGACTACTCCCCACGTTCCAGGCCGGGTTTTGCCAGGCATAAAACCAGCCAGCACTGCCAGGTGGAGAGGATTACCTCCGTCTGACAGTGGAGCTCAGGAGGTCTGTGTGCTGGGAATTGAGGCCTGTGCTGGGCTGGAGAGCGGAGACCCGTGTGTCAGGGGAACAGGCCGTCTAAAGCCTGTATTTGAACTTTCTGAGGCAGAACTGCCACCAAGGTGACTTTTGTTATATTACCTTGCTATTGGGTGTGAAGTAACACCAACACTGCAAAAGTAACGTTTTGTTTTTGGCATCGTGTGTGAATAAACACTGAAGTTTGAATTACGAACTTGTATTTTGCCTCTGTACTGGGCCCGCTTATCCTAATTACCAGAGCGAATCCCCACACAGTATACACATGGGCAAAGTTGGCATGGATCCTCAAAAAACGGATGACATATGGATGTGTTCTGTATGCATTCCGAATTTTTTGCGGACCCATTGACTTGAATGGAGCCACATATCGTTATTTGCGGGCAATAATAGGACATGTTTTATGTTTGAACAGAAATTCGGAAAACGGAAGGCATACGGAGTACCTTCCATTTTTTTGAGAATTAATTGAAATTAATGGTTCAGTATACAGTCCATATACGGAACGCAAAAAACGGAATGTAACATAGTAACATAGTACATAAGGCTGAAAAAAGATATTTGTCCATCCAGTTCGGCCTGTTAACCTGCAAGTTGATCCAGAGGAAGGCAAAAAAAAACCCTGTGAGGTAGAAGCCAATTTTCCCCACATTAGGGGAATAAAAAATTCCTTCCCGACTCCAATCAGGCAATCAGAATATCTCCCTGGATCAACGACCCCTCTCTAGTAGCTATAACCTGTAATATTATTACACTCCAGAAATACATCCAGGCCCCTCCTGAATTCCTTTATTGTACTCCCCATCACCACCTCCTCAGGCAGAGAGCTCCATAGTCTCACTGCTCTTACCGTAAAGAATCCTCTTCTATGTTTGTGTACAAACCTTCTTTCCTCCAGACGCAGAGGATGTCCCCTCGTCACAGTCCTGGGGATAAATAGATGATGGGAGTGATCTCTGTACTGACCCCTGATATATTTATACATAGTAATTAGATCTCCCCTCAGTCATCTTTTTTCTAAAGTGAATAACCTTAATTTTGATAATCTTTCAGGGTACTGTAGTTGCCCCATTCCAGTTATTACTTTAGTTGCCCTCCTCTGAACCCTCTCCAGCTCTGCTATGTCTGCCTTGTTTACAGGAGCCCAGAACTGTACCCAGTACTCCATGTGTGGTCTGACTAGTGATTTGTAAAGTGGTAGGACTATGTTCTCATCACGGGCATCTATGCCCCTTCTGATGCAACCCATTATCTTTTTGGCCTTGGGAGCAGCTGCCTGACACTGGTTTTTGCAGCTTAGTTTGCTGTTTATAAAAATTCCTAGATCCTTTTCCATGTCAGTGTTAGGCTTATTGCACACGACCGTATGGCTTTTTCAGTGTTTTGCGGTCCGTTTTTCACAGATCCGTTGTTCCGTTTTTTGTTTCCGTTGTGTTTCCGTTTTTGTTCCGTTTTTCCGTTCCGTTTTTCCGTTCCGTTTTTCCGTATGGCATATACAGTATACAGTAATTACATAGATAAAATTGGGCTGGGCATAACATTTTCAATAGATGGTTCAGCAAAAAACGGAACGGAAACGGAAGACATACGGATGCATTTCCGTATGTGTTCCGTTTTTTTGCGGACCCATTGACTTGAATGGAGCCACGGACTGTGATTTGCGGGCAATAATAGGACATGTTCTATGTTAAAACGGAACGGAAAAACGGAAATACGGAAACGGAATGCATACGGAGTACATTCCGTTTTTTTTGCGGACACATTGAAATGAATGGTTCCGTATACGGACAGTATACGGAACGCAAAAAACGTCCAGTAAACGGGGAAAAAAAACGTCCGTGTGCAATAGGCCTTACCGAGTGTTTTATCATTTAGTATCATTTAGTATGTAAACAAAAAAAAAAAAACGTTTGTGTGCAGCAGGCCTTAAGGTCCATTCAGACGTCCGTAGAATGGGTCCGGATCCGTTCCACAATTATGCGGAACGGGTACAGACCCATTTATTTTCAATGGGGCCGGAAAAGATGCGGATAGCACACAGTGTGCTGTCCGCATCCGCATTTCTGGTCCGCGGGCCCGAACTTCCGGACAAGAATAGGAATCCTCTAATAAGTGCCGGCGATGTGTGGCGTCAGTGTTTTGCGGTCCGCAATATGCAGACCGCAAAACACTACGGACGTCTGAATGGACCCTTTTAATCTGATGCTCCGTTCCTGAGTTATGATACTTTTTTCTTATTATGTGAATTAAGCATTTGGTGCAATGTGGGTGTCACCATTGCTCTTGTTGCACCAAAGCTCCCTCCCTCCATCACTGCTTTGCCATTGCCTGGCCCTGTCAATCAAATCAGGCAAGAAGAAGCTGGCTACAGAAATGAGTGGAGCTTGGGTGAAACAAGAGCAATAGTGATGCCCATATTGCACCGAAGGCCTAATTTGCATATTAAGAAAAAGTATAATAACTCAGGAACGGAGCCTCAGATCTACAAAATAAAAACAGATCAACCACAGCTATGTGTCCGTGCAAACAGTTGGATAGGGAGGTCGCTGGTGACAGATTCCCTTTAAGACATGCTTGTTGACTGTTTCCAATGGCAACAATATGTGATTGAGGTGGAGCTGCACATGGCAGTCTTCTTTTTTAAAATAATACCATTGATTAATACAGGAATTTATCGTTTCCAACATCTAGAGCAGGGATCAGCAAACTTCAGCACTCCAGCTGTTGTGAAACATTTCCAGCATGCTTCTTCATTTATTTCTATGGGAGTTCACAGAACAGTTGATCAGGTGCGCATGCTGGGAATTGTAGTTTCACAACAGCTGCGGAGGTTGCTGACCCCTGTTCTAGAGTATTTGATAAAATGTGGAGGAGGATGACCAACAGACATATGAATGCAGAAACGATGACCATTGAGAGACATGAAGATTCAAAAAGAAAAACTATGACCATTGAGTAATTTGAAGATTCAAAAAGAGTAACATTATTCATATGGTTACCAGGATTCACAAAGAGTTACTGCACGTACTATTTATTAATAGCAATAACAGTAGTAAATAATAATAGTCCTAATAGTAGTTCTGTTCTTACACCACTAGGTGTCGCTGAAATACCAAGAACTAATTTTCCTCAGGAACCTTGGTTTTGTGTTCCAGTTTCTGCGGGGATAATGTTTAATTGCACATTCAGAGTACAAGGTGAGTGTTTTGACTGCTGTTTGTATCATTAGCCCTTCATTCTCGATTTCCTAGTGCAAATGAAAATCCTAGTAACCTATAAGAGTACAATTACGCACAGCGAAAAATTATTGAAGAAATATATTGTGTGACTGGTGAAACAGCAATTCCGTGAAAAAAATGAGTATAGCTTCTGTTGAAGCGTTTGTCCAGGATATTTCTTCGTAAAGGCAAGAAATGAATTAAAAAAGCAGTACTCGTCATTTAATAATCCGGCACAACGAGAGTCCATAACGGCCATTGTTTATCGCTATGCAGTCGATCATGTGCCGTCTATGCGCAAGACCGCTGCAGCCAATCACTGGCCGAGGAAAACATTGCAGGGCTCACTTGAGCACCATGGCCCTTTCCGGCAGCCAGTGGCGTAACTAGAACTGACTGTGCCCCACAGCAACTTTTGCATCTATAGCAGCATTCCAGCATTGGGGGGTCATTTACAAAGACCGGCTTTTTATGAATGTCTTTGTTTCCCCTCTCCACTGCTGGAGGACTCCCATAATTTATTTGTCATAAATTTAGCGCACCTCTGGCAGTCCATGTGCCTGGAGTAAAAAGTACTGAAGCCCCTGAGTGGAGTAGTTTTTACTTCTCTTTTACGCCTGGTTAAATTTCCCAAATCCAAAGTGGTGAGGACGGCATAAGCAGGCTGTGTTACAAAATACTGTTGCACAGATATTTAAAAAGTTGCAAAAAGGGGTCTTGCGACATTTTTTATGCCAAAAACTGACATACCGTACATGTGTTTGTAAATGGCCCTCGTTGACTTTACAGGGAGTAATTGCTAATAGTCATCATAGTGCTAAGCCAGGGATCAGCAACCTTCTGCACTCCAGATGCTGTGAAACTACAACTCCCAGCATGCAAACTTACTCGGCTGTTCTTGTAACTCCCACAGAAGTGAAAAGAGGATTCTGGGAGTTGTAAGTTTCAGAACTGCTGGGGTGCCGAAGGTTGCTCATCCCTGTGCTAAGTTCTAGTTCAGGGATGGCCAAATTGCGGGCTCTCCAGCTGCTGTAAAACTACAACTCCCACCATGCCCTGCTGTAGGCAGTCTGGACATGCTGGGAGTTGTAGTTTTACTACAGCTGGGGAGCATCAGGTTGACCATCACTGCTCTAGTTGATGACATTTTAAGATTATATTCACATATTCTGTTCTATACAAGTCAATGGTAAAAGACGGCCTGACTTTGAGTCCTTCCAGTGACGTGGACTTTCTTCTTTCACACTTTATAACTATTTAACCAGTTGGTTAAAAATTGATACCAAGTGAGCAAAATCTTAAGAATAGATTCTGGATGTATTATCTGGGGTGCACACGCCACCAGTCATGGATTCACCTGTATCGTCCGCACCTGAGGTAGGTCATGCTGTAAAAGGGCGACAGTAATTAAAAGAATTGTGGGATCCATGGTTAGATACCCCAGGTATGGCTCTTCATGCTACAAAGTAGAATGACACTTCAGTCGTTGCACTCGGTGACACTGGTTAATCTCTATTTTTTGATTCATTGTCTGAGTCTAAATGGCTGTTGTGATGATCTTCGAGGATCCTCGAGCAGACATTGAGATGATTAATATATCTTAGTCCTTGGATATTATAATCTCCTCATGTGCCCGTGTACATGATAAGACACGGTGTCTCTCATGCATATGTTCATTTAAACCGGACCGGGGTAAGGGGCTTGGGAGGGGTCCAGGAGTTGGGTTTTCTTTGTATTTCCATGCTTTAAATCCTAATAAAGATTATCTGATTAAGGCCTCTTTCACATGGGCGTGTGCGCCCCGTTGCCATATTGCGGACTGCATTTGCGGATCCGCAATACACGGGTGCCGCACCCATTCACTTCAATGGGTCCACAAATCCGGAGATGCGGAACGGAAGCACGGAAAGGAACCCTACAGAAGCACTACGGAGTGCTTCCGTGGGGTTTCGTCCCGTACTTCCGTTCCGCAAAAAGATAGGACATGTTCTATCTTTTTGCGGAACGGCCGGATCGCGGACCCATTAAAAGTGAATGGGTCCGCGATCCACTGCGGTTGCCCCACGGACTGTGCTCGTGCATGGGGCGCACACGCCCGCGTGAAAGAGGCCTAAAAAAAGACAGACCATAAGGTACCTTTACACGAGGCGATTATCAGCGCGTCTAAAGGGTCATTATTGCAAAGTTCATTACACCAAGAAACGAATCGTTCGTCTCTCAGTCGTACCAATCATCTACCCCTGTAACGGGACCTTTAGGCCCCTTTCACACGAGCGAGTTTTCCATGCGGGTGCATTGGGTGACGTGAACACATAGCACCCGCACTGAATCCTGACCCTTTCATTTCAGTGGGTCTGTGTACATGAAGTTTTTTTTTTTTTATCACACATCATTTCTGCGTTGCGTGAGAATCGCACCATGTGCTATATTCAGCATTTTTCATGCAGGACGGGCCCCATTGAAGTGAATGGTGCATTCAGATGAAATGCGCTTTTCATTGATGGTTGCTATGAGATGCTGTATGTAAATCTTCAGGTTTTTTTTGCACGTGCGTGAACAATGCATCAAAATTGATTGCACCTGCATGGAAAAAAGTGAAACACTGAATGCAATTGCAGACAAAACAGACTGAACTTGCTTGCAAAATGCTGTGAGTTTCACTGAACGCATCCTAAGAGAATCCGTAAACGCTCGTGTGAAAGAGGCCTTAGTGAGCCATTCCAATAAATAAAGCCTGGTTGCAGTCACTACTGATAAGAGATTAGTGGAATCTCAAGGAATTACTGGTTTTATGTCAACAACAAGACCTATATAATGGAAAGTTCATGATTGTGTCAGTTTGTCACTATTTTAAAGATCTTTGATTGTTGTCAGTGGATGAAACCATTCTTGATTACACCCAGCATCTGTAAACCTGACCTGTCCAGTGTGTCCAAGTAGAAGGCATGTTGCAGTGGAAAGCCTGATACACTTTAAGGCCTCATGCACACGACCGTTGTGTGCATCCGCGTCCGTGGTTCCGTTTTCCGTTTTTTGTTTTTTTTTCACGGCCAGGAAACGCTGATCACGGATGCGGCTGCCAAACGGTGCATTTTCCGATTTTTCCACGGACCCATTGAAAGTCAATGGGTCATTGACTTTCAATGGGTCCGTGGAAAAATCGGAAAATGCACCGTTTGGCAGCCGCATCCGTGATCAGCGTTTCCTGGCCGTGAAAAAAATATGACCTGTCCTATTTTTTTCACGGTCAACGGTTCACGGACCCATTCAAGTCAATGGGGTACCCTAAGGGGTATTCCCATCAGAGACATTAATGGCATATCAATAGGATATGCCATAAATCTGCACAAGCTGCGAATCCCACCTCTGGGATCTGCTCCTCCCTCCAAAACAGGGCCCCCTAGTAAATGGAGAGCAAGCCATGTATGCGCAGTCACTGTGCATTCAACGCTTAGGGACTTCCAAAAATAGCCAAGCACTGGCTCTGCAATTTTTGGAAGTCCCATAGCATGTCCGCATGCACAATATGCTCCCTGTTCACTTCGGGGACCCGTTCTTGTGAGGGGAGCGGGACCCAGAGGAGGAACCCTCACCTATCAGACATTTATGGTATATCCTATTGATGTACCATAAATGTCCTAAAAGGAACAACCCCTTTAATGAACCAGTTACATTCAGACCTGATCAGCCTGAGTTTACATGTGTTTGTCACGGTTTTACAGGTGAAAAATGTTTTTCACCAGTAAAAATCCAAAAACCATGTTGCAAAAGCGTGACAAATGTGGTTTTGTTGCACGGTAATTGGCCGTATGGCATATGATTGTAAAGTATAAACTCCTCCTCAGGATAAGGGTGCATTCACACCACATCGCCATGTTTTGCTGTCAGGAAATTACGGATCTGCTAAACACGGATGCCTCCCGTGTGCGTTCCGCAATTTGCAGAACGGAATGGGCGGCCCATTATAGAAATGCCTATTCTTGTCCACAAAATCAGTTCCATGTACCTTAATGGAAAGAAGAAATGCAGAAATCCATGTGTGTGGATTGAATGGAACTGATTTTCAGTCGCTGAATTTTCTGCCACAAAATCTGCTGCGTGTGAAGACGCCCTAAGACGCCTGCACTTCAGCCACAGCATCTGAATACAAGTTTACTGCCCCTGACTCCAAGCAAAGTGCAACCACTGTGTCTCTGGATCTTTTCTTGATCTATTTGCCATATTTAGTGCCTGGCCTCTATTTTTTTTTTCTATGCTCTTCTGCAACTGTTTAGTTTTCCAAATGGTGTTGCTGCTGAAAACCTTTGTTGCGTGCTTTAAGAGCCAGGGCGGAGCGATCCTGGGTATGATAATCCTAATGAATGTATGGTTCTTCTCTCTCTAGTTGCCTGGCATGGTTTGTCTGCAGTCACTGAGGTCTCTTTTCCCAGCTACTGTTCGTGGCTTGATACGACAAAACCGAATACACATCCGTAACACATCAGGGATGTCGGCAGGTAACAGTTATTGACCTTAATGGCGTTTTCCCATCTGAACAATTCCTCTGTCTTTGTTGCCGGAAGATGCGCCTAATTTGGTGCGCACCTCGTCATAAATTAGGCTGGGTTCACATCACGTTTCGTATATGTTAACGGATGCCTCAGACTGATCACATACAGTGGCATCTGTTCACCATAGAGTTCCATTGTAAAAAAAATTAAATAAAATGTATGTTAACATATACATATATTTTTTTTTTTACCAGACTCTGCAGGATACAAAAGCGTGGTGTGCTTGGTTTTGCATTTTTTTCCACTGTATACATTAAACGGGTGCCAAAGACGTGATGTGAACCCACCCTTAGCTGTATCTTTGGTAGTCCTTGCTCGAAAATCTACGCTAGCCAGTTTTTCGGGTATCTTTTTTCCTGGAGTTATATTAGTATATTTTCTGTGGCCAGGGTCCTGGTCCCTGTCACAACCCTTCTCTGCCCCTGTCACAACCCTTCTCTGCCCCTGTCACAACCCTTCTCTGCCCCTGCCACAACCCTTCTCTGCCCCTGCCACAACCCTTCTCTGCCCCTGGCACAACCCTTCTCTGCCCCTGCCACAACCCTTCTCTGCCCCTGCCACAACCCTTCTCTGCCCCTGCCACAACCCTTCTCTGCCCCTGCCACAACCCTTCTCTGCCCCTGTCACAACCCTTCTCTGCCCCTGCCACAACCCTTCTCTGCCCCTGTCACAACCCTTCTCTGCCCCTGCCACAACCCTTCTCTGCCCCTGCCACAACCCTTCTCTGCCCCTGCCACAACCCTTCTCTGCCCCTGCCACAACCCTTCTCTGCCCCTGCCACAACCCTTCTCTGCCCCTGTCACAACCCTTCTCTGCCCCTGCCACAACCCTTCTCTGCCCCTGCCACAACCCTTCTCTGCCCCTGCCACAACCCTTCTCTGCCCCTGCCACAACCCTTCTCTGCCCCTGCCACAACCCTTCTCTGCCCCTGTCACAACCCTTCTCTGCCCCTGCCACAACCCTTCTCTGCCCCTGTCACAACCCTTCTCTGCCCCTGTCACAACCCTTCGCTGCCCCTGTCACAACCCTTCGCTGCCCCTGTCACAACCCTTCGCTGCCCCTGTCACAACCCTTCTCTGCCCCTGCCACAACCCTTCGCTGCCCCTGCCACAACCCTTCTCTGCCCCTGCCACAACCCTTCTCTGCCCCTGCCACAACCCTTCTCTGCCCCTGCCACAACCCTTCTCTGCCCCTGCCACAACCCTTCTCTGCCCCTGCCACAACCCTTCTCTGCCCCTGTCACAACCCTTCTCTGCCCCTGTCACAACCCTTCTCTGCCCCTGTCACAACCCTTCGCTGCCCCTGTCACAACCCTTCTCTGCCCCTGTCACAACCCTTCTCTGCCCCTGTCACAACCCTTCTCTGCCCCTGTCACAACCCTTCTCTGCCCCTGTCACAACCCTTCTCTGCCCCTGTCACAACCCTTCTCTGCCCCTGCCACAACCCTTCTCTGCCCCTGTCACAACCCTTCTCTGCCCCGCTGCTCCCTAGACACTCCTTTGTGTCAAATGAGGTGTAAAAACGCTGTGCAACAAATATTGTCACACAGGCATTTAAAAAGTTGCAAAAAAGGGGTCGTGCGACAATTTTACGCCAGTAAGAGGCCTAAAACTGTTCTTAAATGACCCCCAAGGACCTTTTATACAACGCACCATCAGTGAAAAACATAAAGGGAATGAAGATGAGAGCAGTGAGTCCAAAATCCGGTTATTGTCACTTTGTAAATAATTAAAAGAAATGGACACGGAGACCAAAGTGCAGGGTGTTCACGGATGCAGCTTTCCTGAATGCTACAGCTCTATGACAATGATACATCAGTGGAAACTGTGCTATGGTATTTATCAAATGTAATGTACGGTCATAACTGTGAAATTATTTTAGCCCCAAAGACAATTCACAGTAAGTGTAGCAGCCACAAACCGTGATGGCATGCGGTGTCATCACAAATTTACACATTTTTCAAACCAATTGTTAATGGCTGCACGATTTTGCTTCCATTGCATTTGGAAACTACACTGACTGCGGCTTCTCTGTGTGAACTCACTGTCTTTCACACAACCGGTTTTTTTTTCCATTTGCTGGCCGTTTTTGGCGTTCCGTATACGGAACCATTCATTTAAATGGTTCCGCAAAAAAAAACTGGATTGTACTCCGTATATATGCATTCCGTTTCCGTTTTTCCGTTCCGTTGAAAGATAGAACATGTCCTATTATTGCAAGCAAATCACGGTCCGCGGCTCCATTCAAGTCAATGGATCCTAAAAAAAAAAACGGAACACATACGGAATGTACTCCGTATGTTTTCCGTATCTGTTCCGTTTGTGCGGACCCATCCATTGAATTTTATGCCCAGCCTAATTTTTTCTATTTAATTACTGTATACTGTATATTCCATACGGAAAAACACAACGGAAACAAAAAACGGAACAACGGATCTGTGAAAAACGGACTGCAAAATACTGAAAAAGCCATACGGTCGTGTGAAAGAGGCCTTAGGGCTTCTTCAGATGAGCGTATGCTGTTTGGAAATCATGCTCCGTGTTGTGAACGTGATAAGGGTCTATTCACACGTCCGTGTGTGTTTTGCGGATCCACGGATCCGCAAAACACGGACACCGGCAATGTGCGTTTTTGCATTTTGCGGACCGCACATCGCCGGCACTAATTGAATATGCCTATTCTTGTCCACACTTGCAGACAAGAATAGGGCATGTTCTATTTTTTTCGGGAACGGAAATGCAGACCCAGTAGTGCGTGTCCGCATTTCCAGTTCGGGGCGCAAAATGTGGAACAGAATTGCGGACGTGTGAATGGACCCTTACCAGTTCTGGACACTGCTCGTTTTGCAGGAGTGCACGGCATTATACTGATTTATAATGCTGTTTGCCACTGCATGGCCTTATTTCTACAGCATTTGGCCTCATGCACACGACCGTGTGCCAGCCATGCCCGGCAATGCACGGGCGCTGACCTTGTCCCGCTGTCTGCGAACGCGGACCCATTAACTTGAGTGGAGTACGCCATCTGCATCCGACAGTCCACATTGTAGTAGTGCATGCATTACAGATTTGTCAAGGATTTCACTACATTTACCGTACAGAGGTGAAATCCATGATGTGTCTGCAGCACTATTCGCTGCAAAATCTACGTGGATAACAAATGCAGATTTTGCAGTGGATTACTCTGGAAAACATCTACTACATGTGGACCTACCTCTAGGGTACAACCAAGGGCGGACTGGGAACTTAAAAAGGCCCTTGAAAAAAACTAAAAGTGGTCACATGTTGTACGCGGGTCCAAATTGACAGAAGAAAACACAAATAGGCAAGGACAACGGAAGTAGACGGGCCAGCAATACCACAGTGCAGCACAAAATACTACAACAGCAGAACCAAATACCACAGTGCAGCACAAAATACCGCCCTATCACCATACTTAGGACAGGTATACAGTTGAATTCAGGAGGGACCTGCGGCTGCTGGCCAGGTGCAAAAGTAACTGATGTTCCTAGCATTAATTAATCAGATCATTATGTACCTGGACAGCGATCATGAGGAGGGCTTGGGTGGCCCCCTGGGCTTCGGCCCACCGGGAAATTTCCCTATTGGGTCTATGACCCCAGGGTACAAGCACATGTAGCCTAAACGCGGCAGGTTTTAACAGCTGAATTGTGTGTAGGAAATCTGCAGTGTCTACAGTAGGAAGTGGATGAGATTTTCACAAATCTCATTCAGATGCTGCAAAGGATTTGTGTCGGAATCCACACATTGCTTGACTTGCGGTCTGGATTTGAAATCCTCAGCAAATATCTGACTCAGTTTTCACCCTTAGCAATGTTGAAGGTAACATTTGCAACAAATCTGCAGCAACATTCACACAATTTAGTACGGATTTTCCTGCTATATACGCTTGAGATTTTCACGGTGACACAGTAAGACGCAGAAAAGTCACGCAGTACAAAAATATGTGTCCAACTATTTTAGAACAGTGATTTGGCTTTGAAAACACAGCCAAGTCACAGGCGAGTCATGTGCCCCACACCACCTCCATTAAAGGGCATCTGTCAGCAGTTTTGTACCTATGACACTGGCTGACCTGTTACATGTGCGCTTGGCAGCTGAAGGCATCTGTGTTGGTCCCATGTTCCTATGTGCCGCATTGCTGAGAAAAATGAAGTTTTATTATATGCAAATGAGCCTCTATAATTCCCGTTTCTGGTCCTATTATTAAAAAATAACTTTTATTTGCCTTTTAATAAACTTTGTTCCAACACAGAAAAAACACACACTTTTAAAAGGTATATGGAGGGCCTGAACCTGTGGGCTCCGTACCTATATCCTCTAAGAGTGTTGTTATATTATTCAGGAGGACTTGCTCTTTCCCACATATCTATCGCACATGGGCTGCGAGTGTTTAGCCCGTGTAATTGCGCTTGGGTATCTATAGGTGTCGCCTATTGCCAGGTTATTGGCCCGTCATGCCGCAATGCTGATTATTATGTTTTAGGCTCAACCTATATGGTATGTCCTCACTGCCTATTTACGGACTACTTGTCATAATTGTACTCTGGCCCTCAGGGGGATACGGCGTCTGCAGATCGCCTTTCCCTATTCATTCTCAGCCCTACCATAAATTAAAATTGTTAAAGACACAGCTCCCCCAACATGTTTCACCGCATCAGCGGCGTCTTCAGGGGAATGGAGCTACTATCAACACGAGCGTCTGCTAAATCCACCTCTTTATACCAATAGGGTGGATCACACTTGAAAATCACCTATCGCATAGCAGCCTCGTGTTGACTGATGTCTATTGTGGCCAATCACATATTACTTCCGAGTAGGACGGGGTGTCATCTGCGCATGTGTCCGGTGTTTGAACATTCTCTCCCACTGCTATAAATTGTATGCGCGTGCGTGACAACATACACTGATTTTCAACACATATTCCACGCATGCGTCCGAACTTTAGCATTTTCTCCCATTACTATGACTTTATGCGCATGCGTGGCGACATAGACTGATTTCCATAGTATATTCCACGCATGCGTCCGGTGTTTGAAATTTCTATCTTACTGTGGGTTATGCGCATGCGTAGCAACATAGACATATTGTCAGCTAGAGTTCCAGCTCATATGCGCATGCTCTGGGACTTGGTTTTCATTGTCTCCCCTATCTTCTGCGCCTGCGTCCGGTGTTTGTTGATTTTTACTCTATGAGCTTATGCGCATGCGTCGGAACATTGATTTAGGTTCGTACACTCCGGGACTTGGCATGACTTCTCTCCTTATCCTCTATGTTTGCGCCTGGGGTATCAGAATGCATTTACCTCTGGTGAGTTTGTTCTCATGTGTTGGGAGATAGGTTTGTTCATAGTACTTATTTCACCCCCATCCAGGGGGGTATCCGAACTTAGCTGTGTCGTTCTGTTCTTTCCATTAACATGCATATATAAATGCCGATATTCATATCCTATTAGATTTCACTACTATCATGCCCCTGTCATATTTCCAATCTTTATAGGGCTGTATTTCTACCTATATCAACTAGTTTATATGCATGTTAATATATTTTTTCTATAGCCCAGCATTAGTCCAGAACCACCAGACCACCAGGATGAAGGTTCCTCCCGACGACCAACCATATCCCACACAATGAGTCCCCAGAGACCACTCAGGTCAGTAAAGTAATATGTTCATATTTTTATTTTATTATTATGGAGACTTTTATTCCCTTTTTCTTTTATTTATTCATAGTTTTTAGAGATACGTCTCTCGGATTCACCTTTAAATATGTTATGGCCTGTATTTTTTCTGATTAAACCCTTAGTCTAATCCTTTCGATCTGTTTATTGTAGTCATTTCCTACAGTCTTTCTTTATATCTAAAGAGAGAGATTAGATATAAAGAAAGACTGTAGGAAATGACTACAATAAACAGATCGAAAGGATTAGACTAAGGGTTTAATCAGAAAAAATACAGGCCATAACATATTTAAAGGTGAATCCGAGAGACGTATCTCTAAAAACTATGAATAAATAAAAGAAAAAGGGAATAAAAGTCTCCATAATAATAAAATAAAAATATGAACATATTACTTTACTGACCTGAGTGGTCTCTGGGGACTCATTGTGTGGGATATGGTTGGTCGTCGGGAGGAACCTTCATCCTGGTGGTCTGGTGGTTCTGGACTAATGCTGGGCTATAGAAAAAATATATTAACATGCATATAAACTAGTTGATATAGGTAGAAATACAGCCCTATAAAGATTGGAAATATGACAGGGGCATGATAGTAGTGAAATCTAATAGGATATGAATATCGGCATTTATATATGCATGTTAATGGAAAGAACAGAACGACACAGCTAAGTTCGGATACCCCCCTGGATGGGGGTGAAATAAGTACTATGAACAAACCTATCTCCCAACACATGAGAACAAACTCACCAGAGGTAAATGCATTCTGATACCCCAGGCGCAAACATAGAGGATAAGGAGAGAAGTCATGCCAAGTCCCGGAGTGTACGAACCTAAATCAATGTTCCGACGCATGCGCATAAGCTCATAGAGTAAAAATCAACAAACACCGGACGCAGGCGCAGAAGATAGGGGAGACAATGAAAACCAAGTCCCAGAGCATGCGCATATGAGCTGGAACTCTAGCTGACAATATGTCTATGTTGCTACGCATGCGCATAACCCACAGTAAGATAGAAATTTCAAACACCGGACGCATGCGTGGAATATACTATGGAAATCAGTCTATGTCGCCACGCATGCGCATAAAGTCATAGTAATGGGAGAAAATGCTAAAGTTCGGACGCATGCGTGGAATATGTGTTGAAAATCAGTGTATGTTGTCACGCACGCGCATACAATTTATAGCAGTGGGAGAGAATGTTCAAACACCGGACACATGCGCAGATGACACCCCGTCCTACTCGGAAGTAATATGTGATTGGCCACAATAGACATCAGTCAACACGAGGCTGCTATGCGATAGGTGATTTTCAAGTGTGATCCACCCTATTGGTATAAAGAGGTGGATTTAGCAGACGCTCGTGTTGATAGTAGCTCCATTCCCCTGAAGACGCCGCTGATGCGGTGAAACATGTTGGGGGAGCTGTGTCTTTAACAATTTTAATTTATGGTAGGGCTGAGAATGAATAGGGAAAGGCGATCTGCAGACGCCGTATCCCCCTGAGGGCCAGAGTACAATTATGACAAGTAGTCCGTAAATAGGCAGTGAGGACATACCATATAGGTTGAGCCTAAAACATAATAATCAGCATTGCGGCATGACGGGCCAATAACCTGGCAATAGGCGACACCTATAGATACCCAAGCGCAATTACACGGGCTAAACACTCGCAGCCCATGTGCGATAGATATGTGGGAAAGAGCAAGTCCTCCTGAATAATATAACAACACTCTTAGAGGATATAGGTACGGAGCCCACAGGTTCAGGCCCTCCATATACCTTTTAAAAGTGTGTGTTTTTTCTGTGTTGGAACAAAGTTTATTAAAAGGCAAATAAAAGTTATTTTTTAATAATAGGACCAGAAACGGGAATTATAGTCAGTAGGCTATTGGAACAAATTGATTTAACTTCCTGGGTTAGTGGATCATTTGGTAAAATATATACAAATGAGCCTCTAGGAGCAACGGGGGAATTGCCGTTACACCTAGAGGCTCTGCTCTCTCTACAACTGATGCACCTTTTGCACCTCGATTTACTGGGCCAGGCAGTGAAAACGTCATCACACCTGCCCCTGTCAATCGAAGTGCAGAGCGTGCGGCAGTAGCTGAGAAAGCAGAGCCTCTAGGTGTAATGGCAACGCCCCCGTTGCTCCTAGAGGCTCATTTGTATATATTAAAACATCAATGCAGGCACATATGAACATGGGACCAACACAGATGTCTTCAGCTGCCAAGTGCACATGTAACAGGTCAGCCAGTGTCATAGGAACAAATCTGCTGACAGATGCCCTTTAAAGCCAATGGTAGAAAGGTTGCGCACAACCTGTGACATGCAGCACAAAATTCGACATATATGGATTTTTTGCAACTGTTGAAGTCACAGCATGTAGCCATTGACAACCATTTGATCACATGTAGCTGTTATTGATTTTTGATTCAGCATGCTGCAGTAATCCACCTTGACCACTAGATGGTGCCGCAGGTACTATTATTGGTACACTGTACAATAAACCAAAATTGAGGGTCCTTGTCTCCTGACAAAATCTGGTCTCACTTTACTTTCTGATGTATTTATTGCTTTTCCAATAAAGTGAAGAAAGGTTCATTTTATTGTCTAGTGATAACTGGTTTTGCGACTCTTGCGACAAGGTGATCAGGGCATTTTGACCCCTGCGGTTTTCTTCCCTTATTGCCCAGGTGTTCAGCTGGTTAACGGTAAGTCATACTGACCGCTGCATTTATTCATCATAGAAGCTAAAATGTAACAGGGAGAAAACTATTTGCAAAAAGTCTTTAGTAGATATCCTAGAGCCTTGTTGCATGTGTTTTTGGAGTTGATGCGTATCTCCTCATCTGAATGAGACCTTAACACTTGAAATTTAGGCATAAGTTAACACGTGGCAGATTTGTTGTACTAATTTCTGAAACTGTTCTATACATCTGGGGTTTCCAGAAATGCATTCACATGCAAGAGAAAAAAAATGCAATTGGAATGGATTTTTCGGTTGCAGAAATTTTTCTGAACGTACTCTCAGGGTGCTTTCACGCAGTGTTTTTTTTAGTGGTCTTTTCCTGCACTTTTTCATTTTTAGTGGATTTTTTTATTTTTTTTTGCTGCTAAAACGGCAGCTACAGATATAAGCTGACGGTCTATAGGCAAATGCAGGAGACCACTGCTCCTGTTGTTTTTGATTGATTATGGCTCATGCACATGACCTTAGTTTTTGTCCGCATCCGATCTGCATTTTTGGCGGACTGGATGTGAACCTATTCATTTCAATGGGGCCGCAAAAGGTCTGTTCCACGGCCCGCAAAAAAAAATTAAAATAGAACATGTCCTATTCTTGTCCGCATGCATTTGTACTGCAATTGCATTTTTTTTTTATTTACAGCTGAAACATGTTAAATCACCAATTAAATTACAACATTGACTTAGGGTACTTTCACACTTGCGGCAGGACGAATCCGACAGGCTGTTTTATTTTTTACCCCAATACATTTCTAAAAAAGCAACAGAAGAGCAATGTGTGAACCTGGCCTTAAAATGCAGTTTTGGCCGCACAGCTTCCACAAGTGAAGCACACTAAGGCCCTATCTTTCAGTGACTGGGGCTGTCCTGCCGGGTGGCTGGGGCACCACTCTGCACAGGAAAAACTGTGAAGGGGATGCAGCACTATATAGGCATCTACATAATCGGGATCAGTGGGGGTCCTGGAGGTCAGACCCCCACTGACCATAACGTTATGGCATATCCTAGTGATATGATATGGGACCATCCTTTTAAAATGGGACAAATACGAATGAAACCTTGTATTGCACATCGGTTTTTCATCATAAGGGTGCTTTCACACTGCAGTATTTTACATCATGCCAAAACCAGGAGTGGATCGAAAACACGTGAGAGGTGCAGATCTTATCACTATCCATTCTAATGCAAAATACTGACGAGAATACTGCAGTGTGGAAAATGTCCAAAAGCAGTTTCAAGCGACAAGTCCAGCGGCATTTCCCTGTAAAATGTGTGGCCGAAGTAGCGAATGAAGACGTCTGCGACACAGATTCATTCTCAAGATCGTGGGGGTGCTAGAGGCTGGCCACCACTGATCATAAACTGATGACATATCCAAGCTATAAAGCATCACTTTATAAGGTGGAAATAATGCTTTTAGCCTACATGCACATGACCGTATGTGTTTTGCGATCCGCAAATTGTGGATCCGCAAAAAAAAAACGGAAGACATCCGTATGCCATCCATTTTTTTTTTTTGCGGATCCATTGTAACAATGCCTTAAACGGACAAGAATAGGACATGTTCTATTTTTTTTGCGGGGCTACGGAACGGACATACTGATGTGGACAGCACATGGTGTGCTGTCCACATTTTTTGCGGACCCATTGAAATTAATGGGTCCGCATCCTATTCGCAAAAAAAAATGAACGGACACGGAAACAAACAACTTTCGTGTGCATGTAATCAGATAAGGCCAAACACGACATGGAACAAAACCAGATACGATATGGCTCTATAGAGGAGACGTTAGCAATGGAGCAGATAGTTACAGCATGCAATACATTGGGGACACCTTTTTTGTTTACACCTATTTTTGGGAAAAGACACTCAAATTTTATTAGTCGCATCTACTACTGAAATTGTGCTTGTTTTAGAGGCTTTTGCGTTCACCTATTTTGATATTTTTTAACTAATTCAGACATTTTCAAACTTTTGCAACTTTTTATGTAGGTGCGCCTTTTTTTTTTATGCCTGAAATTATCGCAAAACCAGTCTAAATTTTCCACCCCAAGGCTGGTGTACTTTTCTTTACCTGTTTTGAGTAGTGAAGTGCAATTTTTTGCGGACCCATTGAAATTAATGGGTCCGCATCCTATTCGCAAAAAAAAATGAACGGACACGGAAACAAACAACTTTCGTGTGCATGTAATCAGATAAGGCCAAACACGACATGGAACAAAACCAGATACGATATGGCTCTATAGAGGAGACGTTAGCAATGGAGCAGATAGTTACAGCATGCAATACATTGGGGACACCTTTTTTGTTTACACCTATTTTTGGGAAAAGACACTCAAATTTTATTAGTCGCATCTACTACTGAAATTGTGCTTGTTTTAGAGGCTTTTGCGTTCACCTATTTTGATATTTTTTAACTAATTCAGACATTTTCAAACTTTTGCAACTTTTTATGTAGGTGCGCCTTTTTTTTTTATGCCTGAAATTATCGCAAAACCAGTCTAAATTTTCCACCCCAAGGCTGGTGTACTTTTCTTTACCTGTTTTGAGTAGTGAAGTGCAATTTTTTATTTGTTTCCGCATCCGAGCCGCAGTTTTTGCGACTCAGATGCGGACCCATTCACTTCAATAGGGCCGCAAAAGATGGGGACAGCACTCCGTGTGCTGTCCGCATCCGTTGCTCTGTTCCGTAGCCCCGCAAAAAAAAAATGCGGACAAGAATAGGCATTTATAGAATGGGCCGCTCGTTCCATTCCACAAATTGCGGAAGGCACACGGGCGGCTTCCGTTTTTTGCGGATCCGCGGTTTGCAGACCGCAAAAACGGCACAGTTGTGTGCATAAGGTCTAAAAGTCACACTTTCATAGAGACATGCATCTTTTTCCATGTGCAAAAAAAATTAGACCAGTCTAAGTGAATATGAACCTGTCTAACTGAAAAGCAACCACCAGAGGTCAGATTAATAACAATAAGCCTTGTCTAATTCATGAAGTGCTGCCAGACATTTAATAAATACAGTCTTATTTTACCCCTAAAAACAGGAGAGCTTGATAAACGTGCACCACCATGTTCTCCTTCCTTTGAGGCAATTGTAGGACCGATGTTTGTGGCTTTCATGGCATTTCTTCTTCATTTATAGAGCAAGCATTAGGACATGTACCCATGGGTTGATGGGACAGGCCACTTGTGTGCATTTTGTGTGGATTTTGCACAAAGTTACTTTAACTTTCAGTGATTCAGCTCGGTATGATCGCAGTCCTGCGCCTATCATCACCCAGAAATATGTTATATTTTTCAAGATCCAATTCAGATATGTAGAAATCTAGATCCCACGTTTCCTCTTGACGTGGCCTTGTGCTTTTTTTTTTTTACCCCCAGGGTATAACCAGGCCAACGTGGTGATTCTGAACAAGTCTTTAGCAAATGATTTTGAGAAATTTTGCCAAGCCAATAGTGGCCCGCTCCCTCTATTATACCGCAGTGACTCTGGGGAATGGAAATGTCCTCCACTAAGCAGTGACTCTGATATACGGTAAGGAATCCTTTATCTTACAGTACACTTTGAGTTTATCTTACTAGTAAATGCAACCAGTAGTTACTTATTTTCAGCCATTTCAGACTGGGGAGAGACAGCTTATGATTATCAAATGATGTCACATATATGTGACTGATATCAGCCGCTCCTCTTATATCGCTCCAGTACTGATATAACCTCCAGAGACATTACATCATATGTGACTGATATCAGCCGCTCCTCTTATAACGCTCCAGCACTGATATAACCTCCAGAGACATTACATCATATGTGACTGATATCAGCCGCTCCTCTTATAACGCTCCAGCACTGATATAACCTCCAGAGACATTACATCATATGTGACTGATATCAGCCGCTCCTCTTATAACGCTCCAGCACTAATATAACCTCTAGAGAGATTACATCATATGTGACTGATATCAGTCGCTCCTCTTATAACGCTCCAGTACTGATATAACCTCCAGAGACATTTACATCATATGTGACTGATATCAGCCGCTCCTCTTATAACGCTCCAGTACTGATATAACCTCCAGAGACATTACATCATATGTGACTGATATCAGCCGCTCCTCTTATAACGCTCCAGTACTGATATAACCTCCAGAGACATTACATCATATGTGTTTGATATCAGCCGCTCCTCTTATAACGCTCCAGCACTGATATAACCTCCAGAGACATTACATCATATGTGACTGATATCGGCCGCTCCTCTTATAACGCTCCAGTACTGATATAACCTCCAGAGACATTACATCCTATGTGACTGATATCGGCCGCTCCTCTTATAACGCTCCAGTACTGATATAACCTCCAGAGACATTACATCCTATGTGACTGATATCAGCCGCTCCTCTTATAACGCTCCAGCACTGATATAACCTCCAGAGACATTACATCCTATGTGACTGATATCAGCCGCTCCTCTTATAACGCTCCAGTACTGATATAACCTCCAGAGACATTACATCCTATGTGACTGATATCGGCCGCTCCTCTTATAACGCTCCAGCACTGATATAACCTCCAGAGACATTACATCCTATGTGACTGATATCAGCCGCTCCTCTTATAACGCTCCAGTACTGATATAACCTCCGGAGACATTACATCCTATGTGACTGATATCGGCCGCTCCTCTTATAACGCTCCAGTACTGATATAACCTCCAGAGACATTACATCCTATGTGACTGATATCGGCCGCTCCTCTTATAACGCTCCAGTACTGATATAACCTCCGGAGACATTACATCCTATGTGACTGATATCGGCCGCTCCTCTTATAACGCTCCAGTACTGATATAACCTCCAGAGACATTACATCCTATGTGACTGATATCAGCCGCTCCTCTTATAACGCTCCAGTACTGATATAACCTCCGGAGACATTACATCCTATGTGACTGATATCGGCCGCTCCTCTTATAACGCTCCAGTACTGATATAACCTCCAGAGACATTACATCATATGTGACTGATATCAGCCGCTCCTCTTATAACGCTCCAGCACTGATATAACCTCCAGAGATATTACATCCTATGTGACTGATATCAGCCGCTCCTCTTATAACGCTCCAGTGCTGATATAACCTCCAGAGACATTACATCATATGTGACTGATATCGGCCGCTCCTCTTATAATGCCGCTACACTTGAGAATTTTTGATTCAGCGTCTTTTGTATGTTCCAGGACGGACTGCCTTCTGTATCGGAAATATGAACATGGCATCTACACTGAGAGCCTAGCCAGTCTGGAGAGTTACTCAGACAAACTGAAGGATATGGTGACTTTCTACCTAGGTTGCAGCTTTTCCTTTGAAAGTGCAGTGCAGAAACTGGGAGTACCTGTGAGAAATGTGGATCAACAACGGAACATCAGCATGTACACGGTAGGGGGGCTGAATTCAAAATTGGGGAATAAATGAAGAATATTATTGTAGAAGATAAGTGTTAGCAGTCTGGCATAGGCTGGGTTAAAAGTATTACCACCTTTGGACATTATAGTCCACCATCAAGAAAGGTGCTCAAAATAAACTTGTTAGTGCCTATTCACACATTCTGGCTGCTTTACTATTTTACAGATTTGATGGCTTTGCAGGAATAGTTGTTGGTCAGACAAACGTCTGACAGTAAGAAAAAATAAGATTCTATTTTTAAATTTTTAAATTATTTGTTTTGCTGCAGTTGCACCAAAAGCTGCTTTCACAGCCGCACTGGTTGTCCTTGTACATAGACTGCAGATTATCTAATGTGACCTAACAGCTTATCTCTAATAACTGTAGCCTGAGCTCCCACAATGCACTGCACGCTAATGATTCATATGATGTAACGGTACAAAATAAGTAAAATTTTAGCAGTATAATCCACTGCTACAGGTGAAACTCGAAAAATTTGAATATCGTGCAAAATTCATTTATTTCAGTAATGCAACTTAAAAGGTAAAACTAATATATGAGATAGATTACAGGCAAAGCGAGAAATTTCAAGCCTTTATTTGTTATAATTTGGATGAATATGGCTTACAGTTTATGAAACCCCAAAGTCACAATCTCAGGTCCCCTTTGCTCAGGGGGTATGGATTAATTAGCTGACTAGAGTGTGACACTGAGCCTAGAATATTGAACCTTTTCACAAAATTCTAATTTTAAGCAGCATTAATGAAATTCCTTTTAATTTTCATTACTGAAAAAAATTTACTTTTGCACGATATTCAAATTTTTCGAGTTTCACCTGTATATGGTAAATATTAACTATTTTAATTTTCCTTTAAAGGCTATGTACACTTTCGGAGGCAATTTTTTATGACTGCATGTTACTCATTTTTGGATGAAAATCATTTTTTCAATTGGCCTTTATTAATAAAAATATTGAGCCGTTCTGTTACAAAGGGCTTATGCTACTTTCACATATGTGTTTTTGCCTGATCCGTTATGGATCAGCAAAAAACGCTTCCGTTATTGATAATACAACCGGCTGCATCCGTTATGAACGGATCCTATTGTATTATCTTTAAAGGGGTTGTCCGGGTTCAGAGCTGAACCCAGACATACCCTTATTTTCACCCCGGCAGCATCCCTGAGCCTAGCATCGGAGCATCTCATGCTCCAATGCGCTCCCGTGCCCTGCACTAAATCGCGCAGGGCACAGGCTCTTTTGTTTACAATAACACACTGCCGGGCGGTAACTTCCGCCCGGCAATGTGTTCGGTGACGTCACCGGCTCTGAGGGGCGGGCTTTAGCTCTGCCCTAGCCGTTTTACTGGCTAGGGCAGAGCTAAATCCCGCCCATCAGTGCCGTGACGTCACCGGGGTTCCTGTCAGCCCCATGGAGAGCCCCGATACGTCACCGGAACTCCTAAAAATGCCTTTGCCCTGCGCTTTTTAGCGCAGGGCAAAGGAGAGCATCGGAGCATGAACTGCTCCGATGCTCATGTCAGGGGGGCTGCCGGGGTGAAAATTAAGGGATGTCCGGGTTCAGCTCTGAACCCGGACAACCCCTTTAAAATAGCAATGACGTTTTGCTCCGCATCCCATGCCAGACAGAAAAATGCTGCTTGCAGCGGTTTTCTGTCTGGCATGGGAACGCAACCAAAAGGAATGGAATGCATTCTGGTGCAATCCGTTTCCTTCAGTTCAGTTTTGTCCCCATTGACAATAAATGGGGACAAAATGGAAGCGTTTTTCTTTGGTATTGAGATCCTCTGCCTGATCTCAATACCGGAAAAGAAAAACGCAGATGTGAAAGTAGCCTTACTGTTTTTCTAACTGTGTGACTGGTACTTTCACACAGTTAGAAATACTGTAATGAGTGTTTATAATGTCAGAGAACAGAGATAAGGAGCCCGTCTGCTCCTGGTCTGACGGAAAAGACAAAAAATTAAAAGGGTGCTTCTAGTGCATGTCAGCTCTGTACAGAAAAAGGACATAATATATTTTTTTCCAGATTTAATTTTTTTTTTTATATTCTATGTACTGGACATGATTATGGGGGCGGCCATCTTGTCTGAGATGTTCTTAACAGAATTTAGAAAGCATTAAGAAAATAGCTTTTCGGCAGCTCCGTGGGCCATGGACACAATGGACTGAAGGGGACCTCTGACTGAAAGTTTTCTAGGCATGCTCTGTGACCTGTGCAGAGGTCATTGTACAAGGAAAGAATTGATAAGCTTTGACAATCGCCTATTTTGAATGGTGGATCCTGTCTTATCTGTCATTCTAATCCTGCCTGTAATTCTATCACCTCTGTGTATAGATAAGCAGATAACTGCAGTAAATTGATCGGTAAAGATCAAGAAGTGGTGCCTGTGATTAGGTCTAGAGGCCAGTGAGAAAATTGCAGGATTTTATTTAATGTAGATATTGACATGCAAAATTAAAAATAACCTCGCCAAATTTTTTTGAAAATAATTTGAAGCATAAAAATGTGATTCAAACAATAAGTCATTTTCTGGTGACACATTTCCATTAAGCCTGCCATCCACATGAGAGAACGGTTGGCAGCATGTAACCAGTAACCATTTGTCCATGGAATTGTTCATAAGAATGATCCCAGTAGCAATATGCCAGACTTAGTGTCCATTCACATGTCCGCAAAAGGGTCCGTGAACGGGTGCGGACCCATTCATTCTCTATGAGCCCGGACGTGATGCAGAGAGCACACTATGTGCTCTCTGCTTCCGCATTTGCGGAGCGCGGCCCCGAACTTCCGGTCCGCAGCTCTGCAAAATATAGAACATGTCCTATTCTTGTCCGCAGCTGCGGACAAGAATAGGTATTTCTATAGGGGGTGCCGGCCGGGTGTGTTGCGGATCCGCAATTTGCGGGTCCGCAACACACCATGGACGTGTGAATGGACCCTAACTGTGCCAACCAGGGAGTCAGTTTAAAAAAATAAATAAAAATGTCTACTTGGTCCTTCAGCATATGATCGGCTGAAATTTTCCAACCTGATCAATCACAGTTTCAGCAGACAGAAGTCGGCCATCATGATTGGTCTTTCAAATGATCGTTGGTTGAAATCAGACATTTCAGCTGACTTTAACCTCATGTACGGCTAGCTTTACATCAGCGCTCCGGAAAAACGCATGCCAAATTACCTCTTCTCCAGATTGAAGAAAACAGCCCCTGAAGGTCAATGTCCAACTCGCTCAATTTGCACAGCATCTATATACACATTTTTTTTAAACCCATGTCATCATTCGCATTGGGAGACAGTTCTTTTATAGCAGGATAAATGCTTGTGTCTCTATTTTTCATATGAGTTGTAATGCAGTTTGATTATTTCTCTTGTAGACGACTGTTCCGTGTCATGAAGTAGGCAAGTTTTCCTGTAATCTTGTGGTGACCATGAGACCAGTTCCACAGGAGAAGCTGGTGGCTGCAGTCATTGCTACACACCCCATGAAAAAATCCCACGGGGCCCCGGTACACATTGGCTCCCCAGGTCTGTAGTCCCGCTACAGCATCCTGTTATTAACCCTTCGCTATCTGCTACATCTTGTTGTAGGGGTTGTCTAGGGGACAGATATTGGTGACCTATCCTCAGGATAGCTCATCAATGTCTATAGCCCTGAGAACCCCGTGTATTCAGCAACTGTATATTAAGGCAGTATTATCCCATATCACACCATATCATGTATCTCCTCTCCAGTGGATAACTCATAAATGCTTCTGGCTGGATCGTGTACTTGCAGTGGGGTTGGCAATGACAGACTCACAGACTCCTGGGGTTAAAACTTTTAACTTAAAAGTCCAAATAGCGCTTTATTTGCTCCTTGGCGCAGCACAATTCGTGGCATCCAAGTTAATGGCATAGAAGCTGTGGCACATAACACTATTACCACACTATTTAAGCCTCAATGCATTTCGTATTTATTGCACACCCTAGTAATGTATTGGGTTCTGTATAATATTCATATAAATGACAATTTTCTCTTATCGTTCGCTGTGCAGATTTTCTTGGGATTAATGATCTTCAGAAGACTGATTATGGAGAAGCGGTGCAGATGCATCCCGGTGATGTCCCTGTGTTTTGGGCTTGTGGTGTCACAGGCGTCGAAGCTGTTGTTAGTTGCAGTAGGTATCGACAAAGATTCGTACATAATCTGCAAGACCCATCTTTAATCTGACTGATGTACTACTAATCAAAGCTTCTAACAGGGAGTAGATGTTGTCACACTTCAGTTGATGGATATATAAATTAAATGGAGTAAAGCTCAGAAGCTCTAATAGTCAATTCATATTAATCAACCTTTGAAGTCAGTTTCCTGCCACATAGACAACCTTTGTGTGGGGAGGCATTATTTGTTGGGGGCGTTGAAGATCATAACCTATACTCGGGTGTTACAAATGCTTCATAGATTGAGTTGAGTTAGACCTTTTTCATATAGGCTTTCTCTCACAGTTGCATCAGATTTATGAAGTGTCCATTTTCCATGAATATGTTGCAAGGACATCACAAATAAAACCAACTATCTTTTACAATAGCATGTATACCTGACCCTGTAGCTTCCCCCTACCATCGATTCCTCAAGTGCCAGGAACTGGAAGCCATGTTCATTTGCAGAATACAGAAGCAGAAGTAATTAAGATCAGCAGTGACTTTTACAATCACCTCTAAGGTATAGAAGGGGAACAGAAGAATATTGAAATCTTGCCACATCTTGAGGTCTGTGTGGATACGTTTTAAGGGAAATGTTGCTTGTCCTTGGTGTCCCTTTAATTCGATTAATACTGATTAGACTGTTGATTGCAGATTATTTTCGTGCCTCGTGTGTGTATGGACAAGGATAAATCACTGGCATTGTAATTTTTCTTGCAGAATCCCCCTTGGCTTTTACCCATTCTCCAGGCTGCATGTTTATTACTGATGTTAAAAATGAAGACGCTTCAGATCTTTGCGCCAAAGAAGCTCCAAAAGTTGTTCAGATCTCTTCTGATCCTCTGCATTACAGCCTAGTCTCACAGCGGACAGCTGAAAAAATCAGATCACTGGAAGAAATTGTTGGCATAGACCCAGGTAATAATATGTGCTAAATTAAACCTGATTAGTAAACTCCTCTTAATCTGGATTTACATGGGCCGATTGAGCGGCCGATTGTCAGAAAGGAAGCGTTCCTTCCCTACAATCGGCTGCTCGTTCAGTGGAGGAGACACATTTACATGCAGCGATCTCCTTCACAGTATGAAGATGAGGGATTGCTATTATGATCTCTCGTCCTCATACAGAATCAAGGTTTCTGAGCAGCAGATCGCTGTATAGACGATTTGCTGCCCAGATGCCATGATCAGTGTTGCCTGCGTGAACGACAGGATCACCCGATGAATGAGCGTTTCGCTCGTTCATCAGGGGATCGGTGGCACATTTACCTGGCCAGATTTCTGTTCCCGATAATCTGCCTGATTCTCTGGTCCATGTAAATGCACCTATAGTGACTGTTTCATAAAATATAGATTATGTGACCCAAATTTATGAGAAACCATTGTCTTAACGGGTTACTCACAGCCTTGTTTTATTGACTCCGCACTGTTGGCTTCACAGGTCATATTAGGCTGAAAATTTACTTTGCCCAATCATCATTGTATAATAAAGTGTTCTGAAACTTTTTAAAATTGTTTACTCCCAAATATCTGCTTAATGTTGGTGAACGGAAACTTTGAGGCTAAATATATAGAAGTTGAAACACATCTTGATATATTCCTGCCCACAGGGATGTTTTATTACCCTGTATTCATGTAAGGCCTCATGCACACGACCGTTGTGTGCATCCGTGTCCGTTGTTCCGTTTTCCGTGATTTTCTGCGGACCCATTGACTTTCAATGGGTCCGTTGAAAACTCAGAAAATGAACCGTTTTTCATCCGCGTCCGTGATCCGTGTTTCCTGTCCGTCAAAAAAATATGACCTGTCCTATTTTTTTGACAGACAACGGTTCACGGACCCATTCAAGTCAATGGGTCTGTGAAAAAATACGGATGCACACAAGATTGTCATCCGCATCCGTGTCCGTAGGCTACTTTTACACAGACGGATCCGCTGATCCGTCTGCATAAAAGCTTTTTAGATCTGAGTTTTCACTTCGTGAAAACTCAGATCCGACCTGAAGGGTTAATTGTGCGGATCACAGCCCCCTGTAAGAGATCGGGTGCTGCCAGGCAGCAGGGGACAGTCATGTACACAGTTCTTAGTATATTCTAACTTGAAGCGTCCCCATCACCATGGGAACGCCTCTGTGTTAGAATATACTGTCGGATCTGAGTTTTCACGATATAACTCAAATCCGATGGTATATTTTAACATAGAGGCGTTCCCATGGTGATGGGGACGCTTCAAGTTAAAATATACCATCGGATATGAGAAAACTCCGATCTGATGGTATAATAGGGACTTCTGACTTTACATTGAAAGTCAATGGGGGACGGATCCGTTTGCAATTGCACCATATTGTGTCAACGTCAAACAGATCCGTCCCCATTGCCTTGCATTGTAAGTCAGGACGGATCCGTTTGGCTCCGCACGGCCAGGCGGACACTAAAACGACTTTTTCCTTCATGTCCGTGGATCCTCCAAAAATCAAGGAAGACCCACGGAAGAAAAAAACAGACACGGATCACGGAACTACGGAACCCGTTTTTGCGGACCGCAAAAAAAACCGGTCGTGTGCATGAGGCCTAATGCTGGGTTCAGACTTAGTAGTCATATGCTACCTGGCCAATTACTCACAGTTTTTACAAGTGAAACACATTTTTGACATTATTTTTATTTTCTATGCGGCACGATACTGCTAGGTGTGTCCCCAGTCTAAGAACGATCAGCCTGGAGTTTGAGAACAAGAGATTTGTAACAAACCCCCGACTGTGGAAGCAGTGTGTGATTGTACACAAATTATATAAAAAATGTGCATCATTTTAAAGCCTAAGATACATGGGTAATGCTTAGCAGTTCTGCAAAGTTGACGAGTAATGGATTGTGCTTTCTAGAAACTGGAGTTCTCCCCAATATATTAACCTTTCCTCTCCTATAATTTCTGATGCCATGATGGATAAAGTGACCTTTCTGTCCTAACCTACAATTTACAACCTACCTGGTGCCCTCAGTTCTGGGGTGGACTGGGAACTTTAAAAGGCCCTGGGAAAAAAAATCCAATGGGGTGGCCCCATTTTCTAGGGGGGTCCATATTGAGAGAAGGCGAAGCAACACAAATAGGCTTGGTCCCCTATAAACAAAGGATCTCGAAAGTTCTCACCTCCTGTTTCTCGGAAAACATGTCCGACTCAATCTCCCCAACCATACTATGGGAGGCCCATAAAGCTGTGGTGCGTGAGTGAATTTATCTCCATAGGCACTCATGCTAAATCCTGCCGGACCAAGGAGGTTGACTCCCTTATGTCTGATATTGCTAGGCTAGAGAGGTCCCATAAACAATCCTTGGCATCCTCGATCCGAGTTGATCTCACCAAATTGCAAGAGAATTTGAAACCGCTTCTCAATCTGAAAGCTGCAAAAGCGTACTTGTACTCTCAGCACAGGGTCTATCAACATGGCAACAAAGGCTCTAAATTTATGGCCTTGCTAGACAAAAGCAGAGAACAGCAATTACACATCAAACTAGTAGTCTCTGAGTCGGGCTCTTCAGTCACGGGGACACAGGGCATTGCACAATAATTCCAACGGTTCTATGCCTCCCTATATAATATACGGGAGGATGAACCCTCAGACCTAATGGCCCAACGCAAACTAGATAGAGCCACCTTCTTGGACCGATTGTCCCTCCCTTCACTAACCGACACCCAACGATCCGAACTAGATAAACAATTTACCCTAGAGGAACTCAAATCGGCCCTCTCGTCATCCCCTCAGGGCAAGAGCCCAAGCCCCGACGGCCTTCCCATACAATACTACAAATCCTTTCAGGAGACCTTACTTCCTCAAATGCTGAACACCTTTAACTCACTGACGGAAGGAGCAGGGTTCCCGACACAAACCTTAGCAGCACATATAACAATTCTACCAAAGGACGGTAAAGACCCCTCCCTTTGTAGCAGTTACCTCCCTATATCTCTCCTTAATGTAGACATTAAGCTTTACGCAAAACTATTGGAAAACCGATTGAATGCTATACCGCCGGGTCTTGTAAATGCCGAACAAGTGGGGTTCGTGAAGGGGAGGGAGGGAAAGGATAATACGCTGAGGGTCCTGCAGTTGATTCAGTTCGCCCGGTCTACTAATACCCCTCTGGCTCTCCTATCCACTGACGCAGAGAAAGCGTTTGACCGAGTGGACTGGATCTTTATGTCCCAAGCCCTTGCTAAATTTGGGCTACCGCCACACTTTATCACTCGAATAATGGCACTTTACTTTACCCCCACTGCATCGGTACGAGTCTTTATCCTTTACCTTCCGAATTTCCAACGGTACACGTCAGGGATGCCTTCTGTCCCCTTTACTTTTCGTTCTCACGATAGAAATGCACATTCAATACATCAGGCAGCATCCAGACGTTATAGGCATTACAGTGAGAAAACAGGTACACCTCACGGAAGTGTACGCGGACGATCTCCTAATACGTTGAATCCTGATGTTTCTCGCTTGTATCATTGGGGGACACAGAAGACCATGGGTATAGCTGCTGCCACTAGGAGGCGACACTAAGCAAAAAAGTGTTAGCTCCTCCTCTCAGCTATACCCCTCCTGCAGACACTGAGCTAATCAGTTTTAGCTTAGTGTCCGTAGGAGGCAGACATGTTTTCCTGTAGGTCTGCCAAAGATTTTTATTTTTTATTTTTCCGATTGGACTACAGGCGGCCTCCAACCACCTGTTTTCCCCACACTTGAGGGGGGAGACCAGTGGTTCCTCAAGCCCGCTGCTCGTTCCCCACCTCTGGAAGACAAGGAGGAACAGTGGATCTCAAATCCTCTGTCACCCGCCAGCTACAGTGTCACCATGCAGCTACTTCCAGAGGTACCCCCCTGTTACCAGTGTACCCGCCCTCCCCAAGGGGCAGCACACTGAGGAAGGTGACACTGCTGGAGTCAGGGTGGGCAGAAACCGTCTAGGAAAGTATTACCTACCTTTCCCTGCTGGCCCCCACCCCCAAGGGGTTAATCTTCCTCCCCTCCTCCCTGTACTGGGTTCTAGGGGTTAACCTTCTGCTGCGTCCCCTTCTCCTGTGTTCTCTAAAGTGAACACAGTAAAATGTAAATTTTCCTCAAAACTTTGGCCTCTCACTGGCCCTCGGTCTGGCTCCGGTCCCCAGCCCCCTCATTTTTCCTCCAGGCCCGGCGGTACTCCAGGGCTCGCAGGCCTCCTTGGGCCGCCGCTGCTTTCTCTCACAGGGCATCGGTACGCCCGTTCCCTGCCTCCTCTGTTCGGGGAGCAAGATCCCCCCTGACACTCCCGCTTCCTCCATGCGCTGCTCTCCCAGCCGAAAGTTCTTCCGGTCGGCCCACCTGTACGGGAGGCCCCGCCTCTGCGGCCTACTATGCCGCGTTCCCCCAGAGTGTTTGGGGGGCGGGGACTGTACTCTCAGAGCGCGAAACATTTGCGCCCATATCTTCGGCCCACTGAGCTCCGCCCCCAACCTACTTAACCTTTCCTTGCCTCAGTGCTTCGGAAAAGTAATAACATCACTCTTAAAAGGGTTGATAGCATTGGGGCTGTATGTAATTCCCACAGCTATTATTATTATTATTATTAACCCTTGGAGCTCCGCTCCTATTTTGGGCTTAGTTCCCATCGCCCTATAGCAGTGTGTGACCAGCTTGTTATCTTAGTGCTTGTAGTGCCCCACGTTCAGGCTTACTCTGTGTCCTCTCTACAGCTACAGCGGAGCCAGTGGCGCAATGGATAGGGAGCGTGCTTGCCCTACCGCTAGCTACTTACGACTAGGATACTGTACATCCTGTAGCATTAACCCCTTCCATAGGCGGAGTACTTGCACTACCACGGTATACTGTACAGCCTGTAGCATTACCCTCCTTCCATAGGCGGAGTACTTGCACTACCACTTGATACTGTGCAGCATGTAGCATTACCCTCCTTCTTTAGGCGGAGTATTTGCACTACCACTGGATCCTATTCATTCTGTATCATTGCTCTTTTTTCATAGGTAGGGTATTCGCACATAGGACCCTATACATCCGGTAGCAAGGCCTCTTTCCATAGGCGGAGTATTTACTTCACCACTGGATACTGTACAGCCTGTCACATTATTGTCCTTTTATAGGTGGAATACTAGCAATAACACTGGATACAGTACATCCTGTACCATTACCCTCCTTCCATAGGCAAAGTATTGGCACTACCACTGGATCATATATTCCCAGTACCATTGCCCTCCTTCCATAGAGGGTGTATTTACACTTTCACTGGGTACTGTACATTCTGTGACATTATCCTCATTCCATGGAGTAATTGCGCTACCACTGGATCTTATACAGACTGTAGTATTACTCTCCTTCCTTAGACAGAGTAATTACACTTCCACCGGAGACCATATGTTCTGTCGCATTACCCCTTCCGCAGGCGGAGTAATTGCGCAAATCCTGGTTATCTTCTGTCCGGTTGGATTTCCACCTTCTATAGGTGGACTAGTTGCACCACAATCGCATACTGTAGCTCCTGTTGCATTACCCTCCTTCTATTGAGTAGTTGCACAACCAGTGGACCCTGTACATCTGTTGGGTTTCCCTCTTTCCGCCAGCGGAGTAACTCCACTACCACTGGAAACTGTTTATACTGTTACATTTTCTGTCTTTCTTAGGTGGAGATGGGTACCACACCCGCATAAGATCCTGTAGCATTACCCTCCTTCCATCGGCGGGGTAGTTCCACAACCAGTGGTACTTGTTCTACCAGTGGATACTGTACATCTCGTCGGGCTCCCCTCTTTCCAAAGGCGGAGTATTCCCACTACCTTTGGTATCCTCCACCCTATCGCATTATCCCCTTGTCGCATTCCATCCCGTTCCAAGGGTGGTCTCCTTGCTAGACACAGACAATCGCCTTACCCCTGTCATAGGCGGTATTTTGGCACTACCACGGGATACTGTGACTACTTTCACACTATCATTTTCCTCAGGTAGTCATTGTACGGATTGGGCTCGGGCGCCTACAAGCCAGCCTCTGTCTTTCCAGTGTGTTGACCCACGACATGCCTCTCCTCGTGCCTTGAGTCTCCATGCGGAGCTTTCTAATTTTGTGGATTTTCTTAGGCAAGCTCGGTGTCCACAGTCCTTCAGTAGGTGGAACGTCTGCACGAATTTCCAGTTTTCTTCCTTCCCCGGTGGAGTATTGTGCTACCAACAGTTCATGTTAGCTACTTCTGTTTGACATCATTTTCAGGTGGAGTCCCCCCTCTGGAAGAGGCCATGGGTGCTGGTATGGCCTCCACCTATGAGGCAGTCTTTGCACTGGCCGTAGATTTTTGGGCTACTCCTGTTCCGTGGCTGCTACTGTGTGACCCCTTCCCAGGGAGAGTCTTTGCATTCTTCCTTCAAATGCCGACAGTCACTGGTTCTGGCTTACAGGACGCATTGTCAGTGGGCGCAGCACCAGAGGTTCTTGCCGCATCCCCTTCCTCCATGTGGGGTATTGACCCTGGCATTTCATGCTGTTTTCTGCAATACATTTACCAGGCATGGTATGTATGGTGTTCCTGAGGCAGTGGCTGATAGGTTCACTTATTCCTTATGTTATTGGTCAAATGCCCATACCAAGCCATGCTACAGGTGATGGGTTCTCTAACTCATGGTGGGCACTAGTGCGGTTTTCTGTACCTGGTATAACCTACCGTTTTCTGTGGCGCTGGCTTAGCGCCTTGTTCCCTTCACATGTCGTGCCTTGCCTCTACCATCTGCTACGGTGACAGCATCAGCGTTCCCTCCTTGTGGAAGTTTGGGTTTGCCTGTGAGTTGTCTGCACTGCTTCCCTCACCGGGTACAGCGGTTATACTGTCCTTGTTGTCACCACTTACACTAGTTCTCTACTGAACCGTATCAGCCTCTTCTACTTCTCCCCTTCCGCAAGGCGAGTAGTTGCACTTCCCCAGATACTGTTTCTGCTTGCTTGGCCAGTTTCCATAGGCGTTGGGTTCTTGTCGGCCTTCTTTCTGCTGTGGAGTATCTGCGTGGGTAGTATGGTTCCGTTACCGTTTTTATTTTTCTGGGACTTGTGGCGTTCGACATCCGCACTCCCTTCCTGGTGCAGTATTTATCCCATATCTGGTTCCAGTCTGGCCGTTTCGTACATTCCTCTCATAGCCTCCTTCTCTTCTTCTTTAGGAAGAGTTGGTCCGTAGTGGCGCTCTATAGTGTCTAATGGGTTTACGCAACTTTTATTTTTTCAGACATGTATGTTGCTTCTACCTGTTCCCCTTGGCCTCGGTACTTTTTCTTTAGCTTCCGGTTAGGTCTACCAGTTCAGGCAGCCTTCCATAGGTATCGGACAGCTTCTCTCTTCTTTTGTTAGGGAGCTTAAGGTCCTCCTCTCCCTGTCTCTGCTTACCACATTGTCATTTTCCTTGAGGAACATTCTTATGAGACAAACGCCTTGGCCGTAGGTCTAAAGGGGACGTTTTATTTTTTTATCCCGGAGGTCACTTTTCCTACCAGGTTACTCCCCAATTTTTTTTGCGTTTTTTGGGGTCGGTTCCACTGCCTTGTTCACATTCTCTGTCTCTTCTCTCCCTCGATATTCTTTTCTTGTGGGCCACGGTCATGCCTGACATCCAGGTTCTCTGGCCCTGATTTGTTAATGGTTCTGCCGGAGTGCTCTTCTCCTTTGAAAGTCTGGTATGGAGTTGGGGGTTGTCACCTTCTGACACCTCTACTTCTTCCTCCATGGGGGGCAAGATTTGTTACGTCCGCAGTTCTCTGGCCCTTGGTATCCAGACACCATTTTCAGTTCATTTTCTTCTCGGGCCATGTTGTGACTGTTGATCACTCTTGGGATCTTTTCCTGGGGTGCTGGTCCTTTGCTATCACCTTCCTTAGAAGTCTTCTGGGCCCAGACTATGTTTTCTCTCTCCGTTATATACTGTAGTCGCTCCGTTTGCTCTGGTGCCTGACTTGTTTTCATTCTTGTCCATCTTGTGGATATTTGGTGTGCTCTCCACTTCTTCTGAAGTCTCCTAAGCAGTGGCTTATGTCCCCGGGGCTGTTCTTCTTCTGCCCAACCGGGGCATCTGGGTATTCAGACGCTCTCTGGCTGGCCTTCCTGGGAATGGCTCTTCCCATCCTTTTTTAGGGGTCCGGGTGTGTCCTCCCCCCGCAATTCTGTGTGGGGCCTTATGACAGGCCTTGGATTCGTTCTGGTCTTGTTCCCTCCCCATGGTACTGCTATTTACCGTCCCGTGGTCTTCTGTGTCCCCCAATCATACGAGCGACAAAATAGGATTTTTGTCTTACCTGTAAAGTCCTTTTCTTGCTGAGTTCATTGGGGGACATGCTGGCTCTCTTTGATGGGTCCCTCAGGTTCTTGATTCTGACCCATCTTCGCTATTCTTACTATTTATTGTTTTCTGTTGGCTTCTCGTGGTTGCTCCTACTGCTTCCGTACAAAATGATTTGCTCAGTATCTGCAGGAGGGGTATATCTGAGAGGAGGAGTTGACACTTTTTTGCTCCTAGTGGCAGCAGCTATATCCATGGTCTTCTGTGTCCCCCAATGAACTCGGCAAGAAAAGGATTTTAAAGGTAAGACAAAAATCCTACTATCTCATCCGTTTTATTGAGGGACACAGGCCTTGACCATGGGTATAGCTGTTGCCACTAGGAGACGGACACTAAGCACTCAAAGTGTAAGCTCCTCCCTCTTCAGCTATATCCTTCCTACAGTGACTAAGCTAAATCAGTTTTTAGCTTAGTGTCTGTAGTTTCCCCAATCACCAGGATTCCTCTCTCTCTCCAAGGAGTGGAATTTTCCTGAGCCAAAGCCAAAGCGCTTGAACATCCTTTATCCTTTTCCGGAGGATTTGACTAAGAAATGGTCGTCTCCACCTATAGTGGACCCGCCAAGTTGCCGCTTGGCTAAACATACTACCTTGCCAATGGCGGATGGGGCTTCTTTCTCTGATATCAGAGATAAGAAACCGGAAGCGTTTGCAAAATCTGCCTTTGAAGCAGTGGGCACAGCGTTGCAGCCGGTATTTGCCTCTAAATGGGTGAGCAAGGCTATGGGTCTCGACTCTGGAGTCCCCTCGGGGGAAATTGCAGATGTGGCCCTGCAGCTCTCTCATGCCAGTGCATATATTTGTGAAGCATCTTTGGACGCAGCCAGGCTGATAGAGCACTCATCAGCCCTGTTGGTGGCTATTCACCGTACCCTATGGCTCTCATGCTGGGCGGCAGATAATGCTTCAAAGTGGACCCTGACGGCCCTCCCCTTTTCCGGCAGCAGATTTTTTGGTAAGCTCCTGGATGAGATCATTTCAGACGCTACAGGTGGTAAGAGCACCCATTTACCACAGAACAGAGGGTGGTCTAATAGGTCAAAAAAGCGGAATCCTTTTTTTCGCCCCTTTCTGAGTTTTTCCAGCCCCAAGAGGGCATCCGGCAAGTTGGCCACGGATCAGAAGCGCAAACCTTCCTTCAAGCTGTGCCCTTCCTGGCATTCCCGTCAACAGGGCTCCAAGTCCTTTAACCCTAAGAACTCAGCTTTGGCTGTTTCACGTCTCAGATGCGTGGGAGGGGAGGTCGTTGCAGAGGGCTACAATTTGGATTTCAATCCTCCCCTCCGTTCTGTTTTTTTCGATCGTCTCCGGTCTCTCCCGCAGCCGCAGACTCTTTTATTTTTTTTCTGCCAATTCGCACACTGCTGCAGCAAGGTGTGATTGTTCCGGTTCCTGTGCAAGACCGTTTTCAGAGGTTTTACTCCAATCTCTTTGTGGTTCCCAAAAAAGAGGGGACGATCCATCCCGTTCTGTACCTCAAGGCACTCAACCGTTTCCTTCGCCTCCGCAGCTTCTGGATGGAGTCACTGAGGTCGGTCATTGCGTCCAAGGAACCGGGGGAGTACCTGTCCTTGATAGACATCAAGGACGCTTACTTTTATGTGCCTATCTGCGTCAGTCATCAGATGTTTCTCCGGTTCGCAGTGGGTCCATTTCGCTACAAGTTTGTAGCCCTCCCGTTTGGCCTGGCCACGGCTCCCAGGGTCTTTGCGAAGGTTCTGGCGGCAGTCATGGCCCTGCTCCATGCCAGGGGGATCGTAGCGATGCCTTACTTAGACGACATCCTTGGTGTTGGAAAATCTCTCTGTTCAAGGAGTATGGTCACGCGAGGAGCGCTCCCTTCCAATGAATGTTTCGGAGTTGAGGGCGATTCAGCTCTCTCTGCGTCATTGGGCCGACCATCTCAGGGGTTGTCCGGTTCGGGTTCAGTCCGACAACTCCACGGCAGTGGCGTACCTCAATCACCAGGGAGGTATCCGGAGCCCGGCAGCCATGGGGGAGACGGCGCTGATTCTTAGCTGGGCGGAGAAACATGTTTCGGCAATATCGACAGTTCACATCCCTGGATTGCAGACTTCCTCAGCC
Organism: Bufo bufo; assembly: GCF_905171765.1. Lineage (NCBI taxonomy): Eukaryota > Metazoa > Chordata > Amphibia > Anura > Bufonidae > Bufo > Bufo bufo. The sequence continues at coordinate 20,818,473 of NC_053399.1, read as the reverse complement.
GGGAGGGTCTCGATCCCGGCGAGTGGGCTCTTCACCCGCAGGTCTTTCGTGCCATCTGCGAGAGGTGGGGTCAGCCGGATGTGGATCTCATGGCCTCAAGCTTCAACAACACGGTAGAGGACTTAATCCCGTGGTCCAGGGACCCTATGGCTCTGGCTTGCGACACGCTGGTGATTCCGTAGAGTCTGTTCACGTTTCCGTACGTATTTCCGCCTCGTCCGCTCATTCCGCGTCTCCTCCGGAAGATTAGGTCCGAGGTACTACCCGTCATTCTCGTGGCCCCAGATTGGCCACGCAGGGTGTGGAACGCGTCCCTAGTCGCCCTTCTCGACGACTAACCTTGGCGTCTTCCTCTTCGGGAGGACCTGCTGTCGCAGGGGCCGATCTTCCACCCAAATTTAGGGTCACTACATTTAACGGCATGGCTGTTGAAGCCGCCGTATTGAAGGCTCGTGGTTTTTCAGATGACTGGGTGCAGACCATGATTCCGGTCAGGAAGCTGTAGTCTTCTAGAATCTACCACCGGACCTGGAAGTCCTACTGTAGCCGGCGCGAGCGGCGGCAGCTTTCTCCCATGCGCTTTTCCGCAACTTTTGACTTTCCTGCAGTCGTGTATGGACTTGGGGCTGGCTCTCAGCTCCCTCAAAGGGCAGGTGTCGGCTCTCTCCATTCTTTTTC